>NC_135617.1:61270000-61579423 GCF_053574225.1 Canis aureus
TCCAGGTAGAGCTTTGTAGCTCATGGCAGGGAGTCTGGGTGATTCTTTAGGCTGTTGCCTTCCACACTGTGGGTCACAATTCAATAGGATGTAAAATCCATGAGACTGTGACCAGCTTTCATAAAAAAATGAAAGAGCTTAGAATAGAAAATACCTGAATATGGCACAGGTAGTAAGGTAGTGTAAACTTTTTTGTGAAATTTCTTTTCATTATAAACCTGTCTATATATGTGTGTGTGTTGTTTTATGATATAAAATAAATAAGCCACGAGGATACAATGTACAGCATAGGAATATAGTTAATAATATGTAACAACATTCTATGGGCACAGATGGTGGCTAGATTCATCCTGGTGATCACTTCATAATATATATAAATGTTGGATCAGGGGAATCCCTGGGTGGCTCAGCGGTTTAGCGCCTGCCTTTGGCCCAGGGCGCGATTCTGGAGTCCCGGGATCGAGCCCCGTGTCAGGCTCCCAGCATGGAGCCTGCTTCTCCCTCTTCCTGTGTCTCTGCCTCTCTCTCTCTATGTCTGTCATAAATAAATAAATAAATCTTTAAAAAAAAAATAAATGTTGGATCATTGTGTTGTACACCTGAAACTAATATAATACCATATGTCAACTACACGTCAATTAAAAATATGTATATGTATTTCTTACTGTGGTGGTGATTAAATTTTTAAAAATTTGTTATCATTTTTTATTGCAATATCGTTGACACAATTTTAGGTATATGACACAGTGATTCAACAACCCTCTGTATTATGCTATGCTCGCCACAAGTGTAGCTCCCATCTGTCACCATACCATGTTATTACAATACCATTGACTATAATCCCTATGCTATTCCTTTCATCCCTGTGACTAATTCTTTCCATAACTGGAAGCCTGTATCTCCCACTCTTCTTCACCCATTTTGCCCATCCCCCCAACCCCTCCACTCTGGCAACCACTAGTTTGTATTTATGGTTCTGTTTCTGCTTTTTGTTTGTTTACTCATTTGTTTTATTTTTTAGATTCCACATGTAAGTGAACTCATATGGCATTTTGTCTACACTTAAGTAAAAAAAAAAAATGTATTCGTTCCTATGGTGGCGATTAAAATTAAAAAAGAAAACAAAACACCTGTCTAGGGAAAAACGGGAGCCATTTGAGGATGGTTTAAATAAGAAACTGCTATGAACTGATTCGAATTTTATGAGGATAAGTGTCTGAGAGATCAAGAATCACACACTCGGGACGCCTGGGTGGCTCAGCGGTTTAGTGCCTGCCTTCGGCCCAGGGCGTGATCCTGGAGTTCCAGGATCGAGTCCCACATCAGGCTCCCTGCATGGAGCCTGCTTCTCCCTCTGCCTGTGTCTCTGCCCCTCTCTCTCTGTGTCTCTCATGAATAAGTAAATTAAAAAAAAAAAAAAAAAAAAGTCATACACTCTACCAACTAAGCCAGCCGGGTGCCTCCAAAATGTAGCAGTTTAAAGCAACAAGCTAAATTTATTATTATATCACAATTATGAGGGCCAGGAACCCGGAAACAGTTTAGTTGGGAGTTGTAGTCCAGCTGTCCTCAGTCTGCAGTAACCTGAAGGGTGGGCAGCAGGGGGCATGATATGCTTCCACAATAGGCAGAAAGCCTTGGGGCCTCACTGACTGTGAGCTGGAAATCTCTCAGGGTTGTGAGTTCGACCCCACACTGGGTGTAGAGATTACTTAAAAACAAAAAACAAACAAACAAAAAATCCCACTGCTCAGTTTTGAGGCACTTTGTTATACAGCCATAGACAGCTAATACACTGGGTTATTAATACCAGCATACTAGAGTTATCCATTGTTTACCATCATTTTGTTTTTCACAAATGATCTATCACATCACATCTTCAGCCTAAGTAGATTAGGGGAAGGCCCATGACCCAACCTGGAACAGTCAGATCCTCTCTGCTAGTATTAGTACTTGGGACACAGAAACTGGCTCAGCTGCGGGGAGCAAACTATATATGGCTGGAAAGTCTAAGGGTCAAGGCCACCATGTTGGAGCAGTTATAATGGAGCCCATGCAAATGGATGGGAACAGAAGGCCAGTGTGTTGGGAAGAATAGATTCTCACTGGGTGTGGAGGGAGGGAAGAGGGGTGGAGGAAGTGCCTGATGATATTCTAAGCCCCATGGGGCCTGGCTGCCTTTCTAGCATTTGGATTGTTAGACTCTCCTTCCTTACAGAAGGAAGAGCATTTTACTTGCTCTCCTATGAGTGAGTTTCCTCTCTTGCAGCCAAAATATCCTTGAATATGCTGCCTGCCAGCCTCTCTATAATGCTGGTCAGGGGAATAGTTCCTCCAGCTGTGGCATGCCAAGTATCTCTCTAGAGAATAGTAACAAACCACCAGAGACTAAGCTTTATTATTACTGCTATATAATAACTGCTACAGATCGAGTAAAAGTCCTTTCAGACCATCCAACGCCTTTTGCCTTAGCTCCATTTTCACCAAGTAATCCTTTGATCATTAATGTACTTCAATTTTAAAAGTTGTGTTCTGGCCAGCTGACCTAATCACTCTAGTGGTTGGGTAGGTTCATGCCCATTATAAATTCACGGATTGGCTTTCAGGTACAAATCATTCTTGAGTAACCTCCAATTCATTTCCACTGGTCTCGGTCAAGCCTTGTCACTTAGCCAATGAACCATCACAGTGGCCTCTTGAAGGCAACCTCCCCTGCTCCATTCCATTCTCTTCCTAAAACACAAATCTGATGCCTCCCTTCCTGCTCAAAGCGTCTAATGGGGCCTCAGTGCCTTTGGAATGATGATGGCGGGTTCCAGCCCATTGTCCACCACATCCCTTTCTCTTCCTTCTGACTACTCTCCACTCTTCCCACATGGTGTTATATTCCAAGTTCCTCAAATACTACTGGTGCCTCCCCAGCTCTGCTCATGTTCTTGGCATGGCCCTGGCATTCCTTTCTTCTGGGTGCCTCCCCTTACTCCTCAGCCCTCTCTTTGGCCCCTTCCCTCTTCCTTTTACACTTCCAAAGAACTTCCTCCTCACTCCTTTATAACACACACTGCAGCTGGCTTGACTTACAATTAGTCATCTTCATTTTCATCCCTGGATCATGAGCCTCAAGGAGGCGAGGCCTATGCTTTGCTCATTTTTATAACCCCTCTCACCCCAGGATCAACTACAGCATCTTGCTCATTCACCAGCCAAAAGACTATCTCCCTACCCACAGGCCAACTAGGATGTACTCAGATTTGTGTCTCAGCACATTTCAAGTTACTACATGCAGGGACCACTGGGGTTCCTTCCAGAGAGTAGAACTCACAACTGTTTGAGCCACAAATGCCTCACACTGTAGCCTGTTACACATTCACATTCCTAAACTTTATGTGCCATGTTCCCTCCTCCAAATCTTTCACTTCTCATAAGCGAGCCTTTTAGTATTTTTACAAACTAAAGGAGTAAACAGTACGTGCAGCACAAACAGGTTCCCATCTGATGAGACGTTTCATGGGAATTAGCTCAACATCCATATTTCCTTACTGCTGTCTCTTCATAATGACACAAAAAATGTCCCTTTATCCATGCTGATATATACTTTTGAACATCATGGTGTCAAGGCATCACTCACAAAACCACTTTTTAAAAATATTTCCTTTTTTTTTTTTTTTTTAAGGCTCCATACCAAACATGGGGCTGGAATGCATAACCACAAGATCAAGAATCACAGGGTCTACCGACTGGGCCAGGCAGTACCCCAACAAAACCACTTTTTCAAACATTTTTGACTGTAACCTATAAAAAGAAATACATTTTATCTTGCGAGTCATGTGCATATATACATAAAACAAATATATATAATATAAACCCATTTATGCAACACATGTATTTTGACATCTTCTCTTTGCCATTTTTAAAAAGATTTTACTTTTTAGTAATTTCTACATCCTACGTGGGGCTCTGACTGACAACCCCAAGATCAAGAGTTGCAAGGTCTACTGACTAAGCCAGCCAGGCTCCCCTCTTCTGCCATTTTTAAAAGACTGCCATCTACTAAATGGATTTCATAAGCTTACAGCATTAGAACTTATGGTCTGAAAATGATAGTTTATAGTATTTCACAGAAAAGTGGCATTTTAAAGCAAATAATGAAATCCTACCTAAAAGAAGAGGACCTTGAACATTCTAGTTGAAAAGGAATAAACTTTTTGCTTCCTATTTAACTTTCACTTGCCAGGACACTTTAAAAGCATTTGATCTTAAGCCTCTAAACTATCTCAAAACCCTGTGGATCACATTACACTGAAGGAGAAAGAAACTGAACCAGAAAAGTTACCTCCACCACTTCCCCCCCTTAGTCTGTATTAAAAAGTCACATCTGTTCAGGAATTAAAATTCAGCAATATCCTTTAAAGAATCTTAAAATTGTTGTTGCTGCAAATTATTATATGCAGCACAAACATATCCTGGTAAGGTTACCATGGAGATTAAGTGAGGTAATACAAGGGAAAGTATGTGATGGCTCCTGTTATCATTCAGGTTCTTGGGTTATCTTTTCTTGGATGTGTCTGACTCTGCATGGCCAGTGGGCTCAATCACTCACTGGGCACCTGCCCTGCTGGGCAATAGAGAACAGAGTCCCTCAAGGAGTTTACTGGCTCCATCAATAAAAATAAATACAATTAACGACTAGGATTCTATGCAAACTGGTGCATAGGAAAACAGGATGGAGGTTTCTCAAAAAGGAAAAAATAGAGGGGCACATGGGTGGCCCAGTGGTTAAGCTTCTTGATTTTGGCTCAAATCATGATCTCAGGATCCTGGGACAGAACATTGAGTTGGACTCCGTGCTCAGCAGAGTCTGCTTCAGATTCTCTCTCTCTCTCTCTTTCTCCCTCTGCCACTCCCATTCATGTGCACACATTCTCTCTCTTAAATAAATAAATACTTTTTACAAGTTAAAAATAGAATTACCCTATGATCCAACAATTGCACTACTAGGTATTTACCCAAAGAATACAGAAATACTAATTCAGAGAGATACAAGCCCCTGACATTTATAGCCCCATTATCTATAATAGCCAAAGTATGGAAACAGCTCAAATGTACATCAACTGATGAATGGATGAAGAAGACGTGGCGTATATACAATGGAATACTACTAAGCCAAAAGAAATAAAAGAGAATGTAATCTTGCCATTTTTGGCAACATAGATAAAGCTAGAGTATTATGCTAAGTGAAATAAGTCAGTCAGAGAAAGATAAATACCATAAGATTTCACTCATATGTGGAATTTAAGAAACAAAATGAATGAGCAAAGGGACAAAAAAGAAAGAGAGAGGCGCAAACCAAGAAACAGACTCTTAACTATAGACAACAAACTGATGGTTACCAGAGGGGAGGTGGGAGGATGGGTAAAATAAGTGATGAGGATTAAGGAGGGCACTTGCTATGATGAGCACTGGGTATCGGGTGATGTATGGAAGTGTTGAATCACTATATTGTAACCTAAAACTAATATTACACTGTATGCTAACTAACAAGAATTTAAATAGTAACTTTATATACATATACGATTAAAAAAATGAATTGGTTTTTGGAACTTGGGGGAAAAAAACAAATCTAGAATTCTAGAGTGCCTGGGATGAACAATTCATTTATTCCTCCAACGGATAAGTATTGTGAGCCTCCCATGCCAGGCATGATGCCATATTCTGGGGATTCTAGGGTCCAAAAAATAGTAGACACAACCACAGCCCTTATGGTGTCTACAGTCAAAGAGTTTAGTGTTTGAGAAAAAAAATGCACATTCCATTAATATTACATAACATACCACTGTTTTACACTCCCTTATCTGTAAAGTGAGGGTAAGATTACATCAGTGGTTCTCCAAAGTAAAGATTTCACAGATAGAAAGGCTGTCATAAAAGAAATACTTAGAGGGGCAGCCCGGGTGGCTCAGTGGTTTAGCGCCACCTTCAGCCCAGGGCCTGATCCTGGAGACCCAGGATCAAGTCTGATGTCGGGCTCCCTGAATGGAGCCTGCTTCTCCCTCTACCTGTGTCTCTGCCATTCTCTCTGTGTGTCTCTCATGAATAAATAAATAAAATCGTACAAAAAAAAAAAAAAACTAAGAAAAAAAGAAAAGTAATATGATCTCTCAATATAGTTCTTTAAATTGAACTGTTATAAAAAAAAATCACCACATGTCCTTATTTTTTCCTTAAACTATAAGCCAGTTTTTGTCTGGTATTAAAGGATCCATCAGAGCTTGCCCAGCTCTCTCTTCTTAGGATTCTCTGGTTTTCTTTTGCAGCACCATTTACATGTAGAATCTGCTCAAATATTCCCCAGAATTGCAGAAAGGCTGGACATTTTTTTTAAAAAATTAAAAGATTTTATTTATTTATTCATGAGAGATACAGAGAGAAAGACAGAGACAGAGGCAGAGGGAGAAGCAGGCTCCTCATGGGAAGCCTGATGCAGAACTCAATTCTGGAACTCCAGGATCATGCCCTGAGCTGAAGGCTGACGCTCAACCACTGAGCTACTCAGGCATCCCAAAAGGCTGGACATTAAAGGGCCCTTTCTGAGAAGGTCATGATGAACATAGCACATTCTGCTTCCCCCAACTCTCTTTGAAGGCTACGAAGTGTTAAGAGACAAAGGTCCAGCAACTGGCAGGCAGAAAGGAACCTGGCAATGGTTGAGGTTCTACTACAGTTCTGGCCCAATAGTTGGTACTTTTCCCACACATTACTTAATTTAACATCACAACAATTCTGGGAGAAATATATCTTTCTTTATCCTCACTTTACAGTTGGAGGAAACTGAGCTCAGAGAGGTTACATATCATGCTCAATATCACACAGCTAGTAATCAGAATTTAAACCCAGATCTGTCCACTTCTCACTATCACCCCACTTCACTGTCAGGAAGAGATGGAAGAGAAAGGACAGATGCAGGAAAACTTTAAGAGATGTATATGTCCTTGCCACAAAAGGAATTTGAAACTATAATCAAAGGACAATCTGTATAGCTGACTATATGCCACTCTATACAAGTCAACAGCTTCAGTGCTTCTCACTCAGCCTCTTTCCTGATCAGCTCAGCAAACACTCTCCTCTGCCCCTGGACTGGGTCTGTCCCTTACCCTAGAAGTGAGAACAAGAAGCCCCTGACCCACTTCTAATCACAGTCCTAGGAGAGCTCTTGCTTCTGGCCCAGCTCTTCAGCCATTAACTCATCTATTTAACATGTCTTTATCATGTGCTCCTGTGTAGGAGGCACTGTGCTAGGCAGAGAGCAGGGACTAAAACACATCGTGCCTGGAGAAGCCCAAGCCGCAGAATCAATATCTGTAAATAGGTACCGACCTCACAAACTGATAGATGTTCACCCAGAGCCAGTGGAAGGGAGAATCCAGTTAGGCTTCCTGGAAGAGGTTCGTAAAATAGGTCTGGTAGGTGGCAAGGGCTGTCAAGTGGAGAAGATTAAGCAGAGGCTCACAGGCAGCAGGACAAGGAAGCAGGTCCCAAAGGAGCCACCAGCTCTCTCTCCAAACATGCTCTTCTGGTTCGCGGTCTCTCTCACACCAGGATCACTATGGACCCAGCTCCTCAAGCCAGAACCTTCCACAAGTCTCTGCCTTCCTTTATCCCTCACTTCCAACGAGAGTCCTGTGTAGTCTCCTAAATCTCTCACACCCATCACCCCTTCCTTCTCTATCTTCACTCATCATCATGGCCTGGTACCTCCACTTCTTGGCTCCCCCAACAGCCTCCAAACTGGTATCAGGTTACTTTTGCTCCAAGAGAATCCATGCTACACAGAGCATCCAGCCTGATCCTTTGTTAAGAGGGGACGGGGTGGGGGGTGGGGGTGGAGGGTGGTAGCGGGGGAGAAAGGAAAACTAATCTGATTCTGTCATTATCCTGCCAAAATCCTTCCCCAGGTCCTAAGTGCCTTCAAGATTAAGCCCAAACTGCCTGATGGGATTTACAAGACCCTTGGTGGTCTGGCCTCTGCTCACTACTCTAACCTCAACTCTGATTACCACTTCCTGCTTCAGTATGCTACAGGTTCTCTAACATGGTGGCCTACATCCCTGGCTGCCCCCCTGGACCTTTAAAAAACACCAGTGCTAAAAAAACAAAAAAACAAAAACACCAGTGCTGGGACGCCTGGGTGGCTCAGCGGTTTGGCATCTACCTTTGGCTCAGGGTGTGATCCCAGTTAGGGGATGGAGTCCTGAATTGGGCTTCCTGCACAGAGCCTGCTTCTCCCTCTGCCTGTGTCTCTGCCTCTCTCTCTGTGTCTCTCATGAATAAATAAATAAAATCTTAAAAACAAAACAAAAAACCCCACCATACACCAAGGTCCTACTCCTAGGGATTCTGACTGAACTACTCATGGAAAGGCCCTGTGCATCAGAAGGTTATAAAGCCCCCTGTGAGTCCTAAGGTGCGGCCAGGGTCGCTCTCGTTAAACACATCTTTTTCTCCTGTCCAGGTTTGTTTCATATGCCCTGTTGCTAGAGGCACTGGAGCTCTCCTAGCTTCCTGGCCATCAAGCCAGGGACTTTCTTTCTGCCTATCTTTTTCATTGCTATATTTCTATAGGACGGTGCCCAGATCATAGTTGGTGCTCCTTGAATATTCATAGAAAGAAATGATGAGTGACTGCTCTCTCCCTTCTCTGGGTTAGATCTCACTCATTTTTTAGGATCCAGCTTGGATTTTCTTTCTTTTTTTTTTTAATTAAATATTTTATTTTTTATTCGAGAGAGAGAGAGAGAGAGAGAGAGAGAGGCAGAGACACAGGCAGAGGGAGAAGCAGGCTCCATACACCGGGACCCCGATATGGGACTCGATCCTGGGTCTCCAGGATCGCGCCCTGGGCCAAAGGCAGGCGCTAAACTGCTGCGCCACCCAGGGATCCCAACCATATTGTATTGTATATTGAAAGTAACTATGAGAGTAGATCTTAAAAGTTCTCACCAGACACACACACACAGAAAGTAACTATGTGAGGTGATGGATATATTAACTAACTCTTGTGGTAGTCACTTTGCAATACATATACATGTATATCAAACCATTATGTTGTATATTGTAAACTCAATGTTATATATCAAATTAAATGTCAATAAAGCTGGGGGGGATAAACCTAATTACCTCAAATATTCTCAAAACTGTTTTTAAAAAATAGAATAGTGTAGGGGTGCCTGGGTGGCTCAGTTGGTTAAGCATCCAACTCCTGATTTCAGCTCAGGTCATGATCTCAGGGTCATGAGACCCAGCCCTGCATCAGGCTCTGAGCTGGGTGTGGAGTCTGCTCAAGATTCTCTCTCTCTCCCTCTCCCTCTGCCCCCTCCCTCCACCTTGCACAGGCACAAGTGCACTCCCAAACAAAAACAGTAAAAAATATAATAGTATACAAAGTCTGTTAAGAGAAGGGAGAGGGCAGTCCCGGTGGCGCAGCAGTTTAGCGCCGCCTGCAGCCCGGGGTGTGATCCTGGAGACCCACGATCGAGTCCCACATAGGGCTCTCTGGATGGAGCCTGCTTCTCTCTCTGCCTGTGTCTCTGCCTCTCTCTTTGCTCTCTCTGAATGAATAAATAAATAAATCTTAAAAAAAAAAAAGAGAGAAGGGAGAAAGAGCATCTACTTGGGTGGATGATGAGACAAAAGGAAACTTGTTTTAAATTGAGGGAACCTACTTGCTGGGAGGAGATGCTGAAGGAGACAGAGGAAAGATCGTGAAGGAAGAGAGGATGAGTGTGGCGAGAGGTCCTAGGAAAATGAGAGGCCTGCCCCAAACCCCATGTCCCTGCCCTGAGCTGGTCTCTGGCACATTCTCATTCATTCCCTCATTCATTCTCCAAGCACTTGCTGAACATCCACACCACCCCATGCCACTTCTCTGGACAACATACTGATCCTCTTCCACAGAGCTTTCAGACCTTCCCCATGCTTTTAGACCACCATCCCTTCCCTCCCATACCCAGCAGAGGACCTCACCACCTACTTTCACAGAAACCATCAGACTCATCTGTCAGTGACCAAACATACAAATTTACCTATAGCTGCACCCTCTCCTGCTGATAGGGCATTTTTAAACAGCAGTTTAATTTAGGGGGTCTTGACCAGTATTTCTGAAATGCAGTAAGTAGAACAGAAAATAGTATCCAGTGCACATCATAAGAGTATTTACTGTTTCCTGCATCTGTTACTGTGTGTTGAGGTCAAAAAGTTTCTGTGTGATGGAAAACATGGATAATAAAAAGTTGAAACAACAACACCTTAATAGAGAATCTGTCCCTGGTCTGTATAGGGCTGATCCTTGCACCTGGGCTCTGGAATCCACTCCCCACAGGCTTTCCAGGACCCTTATATTAGGAACCTCGGGTTTTCTTTGTTAAAAAAAAAAAAAAAAACTAAACTAAAAAAACTGAACACCTCTCACTGGCCTCCTCCTCTCCCCCAGGTACTGTCCCTTTCCCCTTCACAGTCAAGCTTCTCCAAAAAGTTACCTGTGTTTGTCTCTAGCTCCACTATCCCACTCCAAACTGGTCTTCCTCACACCCAGCTGGCTGCCTCTTGTCCCCTGCCCCCCAACAGTCCCATAGCATCTCTCCAGGTCAGCAGGGACTTTGCAGGGTTTACTTACTTCTCATTGTTTCTTGCCCTCCCAGCCTCTGCTCAACCCCCACGGAAGTCTTCACTGACCTCTCCCATAAGAGCAACCTCCCCTCCCCTCACTCTCTGTTCCTCTTTCCTCTGTAACAGTTGTCCGTTGTCACTGTTACAATCTTGCAGGTTTGTGCCAGTACTGGTTCAGATGAGCCCTTGGGAGGAGGAGAAAAGGGACGCTGTCTATTCATCTTGGCAGCCTGAGGGTGTCTCTGGCTCAGTGCAGGGCACAGCAAGTGCTTCATAAATTGACACTGGATTCATAACCAGCATTAGGGGTGCAATGATGAAAATCATTCCAGAAAGTGAAGGGATTGAAGGGAAGAGGAGCCAGAAACAAAGATGGAAGATAGGGGCTGCTCCTGTCCTGCTTCCCAGACCCAACTGGAGCCTTTGCATGGACAGCACGTGCCTTCACGTGGTCATCTTCATGGTCAGAAAAGTCAGCAACTAAGTTAGAAAATGTGCCTAAGGTTAGATACTTGACAAGCAGAGCCTTTTAATGAATGCTTTATATCCACTATATCGTCAGCGTTTGCTGAAAGATGACACCTCCTCTTGGAATGGAGCTACTAGAAAACAGGGCCTGGATCTGTTTATTTGTCTGGTGTATCCCATCCACACAGGGTCTCTGATAAACTCCACAGAATGGCAAAAGGCCTTATTCCTGGCTGTCTAGCCATATCCAAAGACTGCTGTGCTGAAATGCTTTCATTTCCTAAATCATACTAATACACATCACTATGACATTAGAAGATGAAATGACTACAACAAATATTTAACATCAGTATGGAGATACGACCAGCAAAATGAAGACTGGGATATGCTACTGAACAAGACAAGACAATCGGGTTTAAAAAAAAAAAAAAAAAATCACCAGAGGTAGGGGTGAGTGGATTTAAAAGTGATTAAAGTGATTTAAGGAACGTATCAACTAGACACAATGTGTGAAACTTTTTTGGATCCTTATTCAATAAATAAAAGGGGGAAATTATAGGATAATCAAAGAAATATGAATGTAGACTGGAACTCTAACAATAATAAGGAAGTATCACTACTTTTTTGGAATGTGGTGATGGTATGTGGTTGTTTTCAAAAGGTAGTCCTCATCTTTGTGACATATTGAAATATGTATAGATTGTAAAATATGAAATAATACAATGTCTGGGATTCACTGTGAAATAATCAGGGTGATGGAGTTTGTAAGAGGCCAGAGTTTCAGAAGAAATCAGAGTGTCAGTCATTGTTGAAACTTGGGTGATGAGTACACATCACCTTTACTGTCTTCTTTACTATGTTTGAAATTTTCAAGATGTTAAAAAAGTAAATCTGACAAATAGAACCATAAAACGTAAATTTCTGTTGAATAATTTTTAAAGTCTGTAACGCCTTAGAATTCTTTCAGGATGTCTAAAATAGAGCAGTACTTGATTCACAAGCTCTTTCAAAGGAGGATTCAGAGCTCTCAGGCTGCTTCTTTTACCACATGTTACATTGTTATAATGAATCACCCTCTCTCCTTCCATTGGAACAGGCACTTACCTCCCAGGAGCCATCCATTTCAAGGATGCATACTGAATCCACTGCCCTCAGATGTCAGAAAAAAGACACAAATACAGTCTGGCACTGCTGGAAGTTTTATAGCCTTCCCATTGCTTTTGAACACAGAAATGTAGTTTACGTTCATGTCTTGACCACCTACGTTGGCTTGCAGTTGTGCTGGGGGCTGTAAAGAACTGTCAAGTCAATGCTTATGATGCCCACATCACTGACCCCTGTCCATTCCCACTCATGCTTCATTCACATCAGTCTTTGAAACTGCCTTCAACACATGAGGTCAACAGGGTGACCTACCTGGTTTTGTCCTTTACCTCTTCTTTCTCATAAAAGTTTGAACTACCCAATGTAAAATATTCAGAAACTGGGACGCCTGGGTGGCTCAGCCGTGAAGCGCATCTGCCTTTGTTTCAGGGCCTGATCCTGGAGTACCGCGATGGAGTCCCGCATCAGGGTCCCCGCATGGAGCCTGCTTCTCCCTCCCTGTGTCTCTGCCTCTCCCTTTCTGTGTCTCTCATGAATTAATAAATAAAAACTTAAAAAAAAATATTCAGAAACTTCCAAAGTCTACTGGCCTCTATGCCAAAACCTGTTTTGGGGCAGAAATGACGTTCTTGGGAAGGATTAATGGTACTCAAGTCTACTTCTGATACAGACACTAACAACCACCCATAGATTCACTATGGCTAATCCAGAAATGTTGCCTCATCCCAGCCACAGCTCCAGTAAACCTCGCTTGGCTACAAGCTTCCCTGAGTGGGAGAGGTTCCATCTCTGAAAAACTTAAGGGAGGCAGGTAAGGTTCTTGGTTTTGGTTTTTTCCCTAGCAAAATAAATCTTTAAACCTTCCTTCTTTAAATCAACTCTTTATAAAATAAAGCAGCTATTGCATTCCTCCATATAATTTACACAAGATAACCAGCCCCAGAACCAAACCTCACAAAAAGCAAAAAGCCTCTTCAAGCTTGCATTTGAAACAAAGCGAAGGAAAACGAAAAATATACACTACAAGCACAAGCACAGAAAATTTTCAGCACCCGGTTCCCGCCCGCTGCACACACATACACACGGAACCCCCGACGCCACCTCCACTCGCGATTTGCCAAGCCGTGTGACCTGTGTTTGCTTTCCGCGGAGAAATACAGGAATTTATCTGTTGCGGGTTTTTTTGTTTGTTTGTTTTAAATGGGAACGGAAGGAGAGCGGGGCGTGAAAAACTGGAAATGAGTCTTAATTCTCTCGTTTCCTCCCATCTTTCTCTGCATCAACATGCAGATGGATCAGTGAAATTTCAAGTAACAGTTTCTTGGGCAGAAGCCCCCGCTGGAAACGGTGGCGGCTGGGAATGGGGGGGAGGTCGGGGTGACACCGAAGCCCGGCAGGGCAGCCGGGGTCAAGGACGCGCCCCGCGCTCGGCGGCTGCACGGAGCACGCGAGGTTGCTGCGCGCCCGCAGCCCGCGCCGCCGCGACTCCTCCGGGCCCGCGCTCGGCGTCCGGCTGGTGACTGCGCGGACTCGGCTGCCCACTCACGCCTCGGGCTGCTCCCGACTCTAGGCTGGGCGCATTCACTTCCGGTGACAAATCCCTCCCACCGCCTCTAGAAATAATGTAACATTTCCCCCAACGCTCTGCTAAAGACCGACGGCCCCACGGAGAGCCGCCGAGCCCCGGGCCGGGGTCTCACCCCGCGCCGCCAGCGGCGCGCAGCTGCGGAGGGAGCGCCCGCCAAGTGGGGGGGTAGGGAGGACGTGGGAGGAAGAGGAAGGGGGTGTGGAATCGCACCCTCCCCCGCCCCCACCCCTCCAACTGCAGCAATTGGCCAAAAAAATAGTAATCCGTTTTTAGACTGCCCCTGGGCCCCCGGAACCCGGTTGCAGTGAGAAACCCAGTCTCCCATCCCGGTGCCCCTCGCCTATTCCCGCCCCTGTAGGTGCCTGCGGGGATCCAGGAGACCCCAGGCCACGCCGAACTGCAGCGGCTGAGGGGAGAAGGCGGGTAGAATGAGGATTTGGGGGCGGCAGGAATGGGTTGGGGGAGGGGGTGGTGGAAGGGAAAAGAAAAAACCAGAGGCATGCAAGCGGCTCCCTAGCCAGCTGTTCCAGCTGCCGCTTCCTCCGGCGCGGGCCGGGCGGTGCAATATTACCCCCCCTCCATCTTTCTCACCACTACCTGTCCCCCCACCCACCCTGCGCACACATTCCCCCCACCAGTAGCGGATCTCCGGCCTGTAAGGGGGTAGTAGGGAGGAGCTGGGGGGAGGGGGAGGCCTGCGAGTTTCTAACCTTGTTCTTATAAACAAACCCACATGTGCAGCTGCCGCTGCTGCAACTCACCCCACAATCCCGGATATAAGTCCTGCCCCTTTAAGAGGAAAAAAAGCTTCCCCCTCCTGTCTCCCACCCCACCCATCCACAAGGACCTTTGTCTCCCCACCCCCCTTGTCTGTCGGCCCCGCCTCATGGCCCCGCCCCCTCCGACGCCGAGGAACCAATGGGCAAAGAAAATAAGGCCGGGGCTGACGTAAGCGTGTCCGGCCAATCACAGCGCGCGTTGGTGGGAGGCCTCACGGAGGGCGCGCCCGGAGGAAGCAAGGCAGCTGCAGGGAAGCTCGAAGCCAAGATGGAGGCTGCTAGTTGCTCCGCCGCCGCGGCAAACGGGGCCGTGGGCTCGCAGCGGGACCGGAGCCTGGTGCCTGAGCGGCTGCAGAGACGGGAACAAGAGCGGCAGCTGGAGGTGGAAAGGCGGAAGCAAAAGCGGCAGAACCAGGAGGTGGAGGAGGAGAAGAGCGACTTTTTCGCCGCCGCCTTCGCTCGGGAGCGAGCGGCCGTGGAAGAGCTTCTGGAGAGCGGGGAATCCATGGAGCAGCTGGACGAGGCGGCCGCTCGGCTCCAGGGCCTGCAGAAACTTGTCAACGACGCGGTTTTGTTCCTGGCCGCCTACGACCTGCGGCAGGGACAGGAGGCGCTGACGCGGCTGCAGGCGACCCTGGCCGAGCGGCGCCAGGAGCTGCAGCCCAAGAAGCGTTTTGCTTTCAAGACCCGGAGGAAGGACGCTGTTTCGGCCACCACGGTAGACGCAGCTCCCGGCCCCGCGGCGGCCGAAGGCATCCTGGCCTTCCCGCCGCCATTGAAGGAGGAGGGAGGAGGCATCGGCTCCGGCTTTGTCTTCGGCTTCTCCAATGTGGAGTCCCAAGTCTTGGAGAAGCGGGCGGAGGAGCTGCACCAGCGCGACGTCCTTTTGACCGAACTGAGCAAGTGCACAGTCAGACTGTATGGTAATCCCAATACCTTGCGACTAGCCAAAGCCCGAGGCTGCACGCTGCTCTGCGGCCCGGTGTCCACTTCTGTGTTCCTGGAAGACTGCAGTGATTGCGTGCTGGCCGTGGCCTGCCAACAGCTCCGCGTACACACTACGAGAGACACCCGCATCTTCTTGCAGGTGACCAGCAGAGCCATCGTGGAGGACTGCAGCGGGATCCAGTTCGCCCCTTATACCTGGAGCTACCCGGGGATCGACAAGGACTTCGAGGGCTCTGGCTTAGATAGGAGCAAAAATAACTGGAACGACGTTGACGACTTCAACTGGCTGGCCCGGGATACGGCCTCCCCAAACTGGAGTATCCTTCCTGAAGAAGAACGAACGGTCCAGTGGGACTAAGCCCTTGTCACTGCGTTCTTCACTCCTACCAAATACTTCCCATGTGGGATCGGCTCCTGCTAATGGGACTTCAGAGTTTACTTATTGTTTTCATACTTTGTATATTTTCAGTATTTTAAAGCCTGAGATTGCGTATAGGCTCCTACTTGCGCTTTCCATTAAATTCACGACAGGTTTAACACTTTGAAACATTTTTGCTATTTCGGTAATGTGTAATAGCTTTTATTTGATTATGGTAGTTTGAAGCAGTAAGAGGAAAAGTGTGGGTGTGTGTTGGTTATTAATGATCTGTGGTGTTTAATACGTACTGCATGATAAAGTAGGTCTTCAATAAATATTTAATAAGTGAATTTGATAGGGTGTTAGTAGGAGTCAGTTAATGTAAAGTACGGCATCAAACCTGTGCAAAACTAGTGATTGAGAGCTCTTGAATTGAAGGTTTGACTTCTGTAGGTATTACTCAGTAGGGTGGTGGAAAACTCGTCTTCAGGTACACATTAGCCTGGGTTTCTGGAATCCAGCTGCTTACTCATCAACCCCAGGAGGCTCATGAGTCTTACCAACTGAAAAGCCAAAATAATTATAGCTACCAGGTTTTTTTTTTTTTTTTTTTTTGGTGCCCTTAAAAGGTCATAGACACTGTTCTAAGCACCATACTCATGTCAACATGACTAAGTCCAGAAAATCTTATGAGGTAGGTTCTGTTAACACCGTTTATCAAGTGAAGTAGTTGAGTCACTGGAGTCACACAGCTCAAGTGGACTGGGATTTGAAACCAGATAGTCTGGCTCCAGAGCCCACCTTCGCAACCACTATAAACTGATTTTGAATAGTGTTCATTGAGTTGGAAATAGATCTTCCAACGTCATTAAAGAGGACAAATTGTTTTTCCGAATTTCTCAGGAATAAATATGCTACATATTCTCACACAAAAACATCTAGCTGGGTCTTAATTTTTTCCACTCATTTTTCTATAATTTTCTATTACTGATTTGGCCTTCTGCTCTATGTTATCACCCATTATTTTTTTTTTAAGATTTTTTTATTTATTCATGAGAGACAGAGGCAGAGACACAGGCAGAGGAAGAAGCAGTCTCCATGCAGGGAGCCTGACGTGGGACTCGATCCCGGGCCTCCAGGATCACACCCTGGGCCAAAGGCAGGCACTAAACCGCTGAGCCACCCAGGAATCTACCTCCCCCCCCTTTTTTTTTCCAGATTTTATTTTATTTATTCATGAGAGACACAGGCAGAGACACTGGCAGAGGAGAAGCAGGCTCCCTGCAAGGAGCCCAATGCGGAACTCGATCCTGGGACCCCAGATCACAACCGGAGCAGATGTGCCCAGCCACCAAGCCACCCAGGCACCCCATCACCCATTATTATTAAATGGAAAGTTCTAAGTTTCAAAAAGCTTTTTTGGGTCTAGTGGCCTTGTAACTGTAGACATGATTTTAATAATGGCCACAAGTATTAAAGTGCTTTTAGGGATCCCTGGGTGGTGCAGCGGTTTGGCGCCTGCCTTTCGCCCAGGGTGCGATCCTGGAGACCTGGGATCGAATCCCACGTCGGGCTCCCGGTGCATGGAGCCTGCTTCTCCCTCTGCCTGTGTCTCTGCCTCTCCCTCTCTCTCTCTCTCTCTCTCTCTCTCTCTCTCTCTCTGTGTGACCTATCATAAATAAATAAAAATTTAAAAAAATAAAGTGCTTTTAGTACCTTAAGTGTTTATATGTTCTATCTTGTTCCAAAAAAGAATTTAAGGTTGCTTTTAGGATATGTGAAATGTAACGAAATAACAAATGAGAAGGAGGAAGAAGGGTAGAGTCACCCAGGCATAAATGAGGCCAGTAAAAAAAAATGGGGCCTACCAACCTCTATTCCTTAGCTGGAGGTGAATCTGGATTTTTTTTTCCCCTCAACTGTTGGCTGACTTGAGACAATCCTAATCATTTCACAAATTGCAACTTCTGTAAAGAAGAGGGGTAAAAAAAAAAATCTATTGTTTAGGAGAATTCTAGTAATAAAGACCACATGTAATGAAATTCTCAACCACATGTTCACATAAGAAACTAGGACTAGTATTGTAAGACTATGCTCCTAGAGACTGACAGTTTAATGCCAAGTCCCCTTCAGGAAAAACCATGCTCATGACACCAATGGGCTTGCAGTTCTATTTGTGGGCTGAAATTTCACAGGAGAGTTTAGCTGCATCCAAAAAAATCCCTGCAGTTTATAATAGATCAAATCACACAATCAGGGCAGTTTGAACTATAGTTGATGCTTGCTAATCCCCTATCTTCTTGAAGTTCTCTCTTTCTGACCTCTATAGCATTGCTCTATATCTGTTTCTCTTATGACAGCTTTTCCCCATTCATTATGATTCTGATGACTCACAGCCCTTAAGTGTGAGTGATGCCCAAGGTTTTGTCTTCATATGCATGTTCTCCAGAGCCACAACTCTCAACCTATGTGTACAGTTCTAGTTAATGGGCTCATCTGCCTTTCAAATTCATATATTCTTAAAAATCTCCATTTTCGGGCAGCCTGGGTGGCTCCGTGGTTTAGCGCCGCCTTCAGCCCAGGGCGTGATCCTGGAGACCCGGGATCGGGTCCCACGTCAGGCTCCCTGCATGGAGCCTGCTTCTCTCTCTGCCTCTCTCTCTCTCTCTCTCTGTGTTTGTGTCTCTCATGAATAAATACACAAAATTTTTTTTAAAAATCTTTAAAATCCTTATCTTTAAAAAAAAATGTCCATTTTCCCTCCCAAGTTCCAGATTTCTTTCAATGATGGCACTCTTCTCCAGGCATTCAATGCTTACTAAGGCCAAACAGGTAAAGTCAATGAGTAAAGCTGAAAGAAAGTCAATTGGGAGTAGAGGACCAGGTGATTTGCCAGAAAAATTTAAGCATTTAAAAAACATTGTAAAAACCAAGCAAAACTTATTATTTTTTTGGTCTGCATCTGGTCCCTGAGCTGGCCAGTTTGTAATATCAAACTTCCAAATCACAACAGTTCTCCCCTCACCAGATCTTGCCCACATTCATCCTGTCCTCTCAAGTCTTTCTGCCATCTTAAAAAGTTAGACATTATTATGTTTTCCTTAAACTGATGGGTTTTTCTTTTGACAAAAAAAAAGTCACCCCTGAATTAAAAACATTGACTAGGGGGGTGCCTGGCTGGCTCAGTCAGCAAAACATTCAACTCTTGATCTCAGGTCATGAGTTTAAGCTGCATGCTGGGCATAGAAATAACTTTTTTTTTTTTTTTAAAAAAGGCATGATTAGAGTTATTTTAGTAAGTTTTTATTAGGCAAATCTAATAATGGTGATTAAAATGAGAGCATATTGCACCAGTAAGTGTAATAACCATATATCTTCATAAAAAATCAACTCTAGGGGATGCTTGGGTGGGTCAGTCCCTTAAGCACTTCCACTAAGGTCATGATCTCAGGGTCTTGAGAGGGAGGTGAGCTTTCACCTTCTCACTCAGTGGGGAGTCAGCTTGGGATTCTCTTTCCCTCTCCCCTCCCCACTTCCTATCTCAAAAATAAGTAAGTCTTTTTTTTTTTTTTTAAGATTTATTTATTTATTCATGAGAGACACAGGGAGGCAGAGACCTAAAGGGAGAAGCAGGCTTCCTGCGAGGAGTCCCATGTGGGACTCAATCCCAGGACCCCTGGATTATGCCTTGAGACAAAGGCAGACGCTCAACTACTGAGCCACCTGGGAGTCCCAAAAATAAATAGATCCTTTAAAAAATTATTAAAATCAATGCTAGGAAGCAATAAAATTATACACTCAAGCAGAGTTTATTAAATTTCCATTTATGATTGGTTGTGTTAGACACAATTCAGTACAGTATTACATAATTGCAAAGTATTACTCCAGAATTTCAACCCCACAAAGATAAATGGCCAATTTATGTATAAGTTCTAATCTTGAAGTTCTGATTGCAATGCAAGGGTTATTGCCAAAAAAGTCTTAATTGTATTAACCAGGAATTGAACTAAATCAGCAAGACATAAAGATTCAACTTTCGGGGATCCCTGGATGGCTCAGTGGTTTAGTGCCTGCCTTCGGCCCAGGGCGTGATCCTGGGGACCCGGGATCGAGTCCTATGTTGGGCTCCCTGCATGGAGCCTGCTTCTCCCTCTGCCTCTCTCTCTCTCTCTCTCTCTCTCTCTCTGTCTCATGAATAAATAAATAGAATATTTAATAAAAAAAAAGATTCAGCTTTTTATGGGTAATATTGCAAGGTAATACAATGTTTTAGAAACATCATGCAATTACTCCGGTATCACAGAAATTAGACAACTAAATTGCATTGAATTCAGTATATATGCTGTGGAAGCGAGCACAATTGCATTGAATTCTAAAGTCTAATCACCAATTCAAAAAACTTAGTCACACTATTTGACTCTTGTTCTTCTCTTACGAAGAAAATAAGCTGGCCATTGTGATTAAGATGCAAGGAGATAAAGGGTCAATTATTTACTCAACTTTAAGTTTCAGGAAGTGCAGGAACAATATGACACAGAAAGTCATGATCAATTCAACTGAACAAATATTTGAGCATAGACTAAGCGCTTGTGCAGTGCTGGGCACTAAGAATGCAATGGCAAACAAGCATGTCGTTTTCCTTTATGGAGGGTACAGTCTAGATGAAGATGAACAATCCCGATAGAGAAATTCTGAGAGCTCTAAAAGGCGATGCCTTATAACCTCTCCAGCTTAGTAAAGAACTCAAGGCATCCATCACCCATCCAGGGGTTGAATTCCTTGAATGACATCTCTGCCCACTGCCTACTTGGATTAGCAACAGTCACAGAGGAATGCAGTTACTATTCAAAAGCCTGCCTCTCAATTTTTCAGATACTGTACTTTGAACTTTAAGAATCGATAAGACTAGGGCACCTGAGTGGCTCAGTGGTTGAGTGCCTGCCTTTGGCTTGAGTTGTGATCCCGGGGTCCTGGGATTGAATCCAGCAGCAGGCTACCCATGGGAACCTATGTCTCTCTGCTTATGTCTTTGCCTCTCTCTGTGTCTCTCATGAATAAATTAATAAAACCTTAAAAAAAAAAAAAAAAACTGACAAGACCAAGCAAGACAATTCAAGGCCATTTACTTACCTAGCAAACAAGCTCAACAATCCGCTCAGGAATTCAAACGGCGTATGAAGATTTTTTTTTTTTTTAGTTGAATACCTTTCAGTTGTGTTATGTCACCAAGAAAGCTATACATAGTCTGATTTTTAGAACTGATATCAAGGGGACGCCTGGATGGCTCAGCGGTTGAGCTCTGCTTTCAGCTAGGGCCTGATCCTGGAGTTCAGGGATCAAGTCCCACATCAGGCTCCCTGAGGGGAGCCTGCTTCTCCCTCTGCCTGTGTCTTTGCCTCTCTGTGTGTCTCATGAATAAATAAATAAAATCTTTTTTTAAAAAAAGAATTGATAGGGATCCCTGGGTGGCGCAACGGTTTAGCGCCTGCCTTTGGCCCAGGCCACGATCCTGGAGACCCAGGATCGAG
Organism: Canis aureus; assembly: GCF_053574225.1. Taxonomy (NCBI): domain Eukaryota; kingdom Metazoa; phylum Chordata; class Mammalia; order Carnivora; family Canidae; genus Canis; species Canis aureus. Next base: position 61,291,436 of record NC_135617.1, read on the forward strand.
TCCCACGTTGGGCTCCCGGTGCATGGAGCCTGCTTCTCCCTCTGCCTGTGTCTCTGCCTCTCTCTCTCACTGTGTGCCTATCATAAGTAAATAAAAATTAAAAAAAAAAAGAATTGATATCAAGGTAGAGGTTTGAGTCTAAGATGGCAGTGCGGGATCCCTGGGTGGCGCAGCGGTTTGGCGCCTGCCTTTGGCCCAGGGCGCGATCCTGGAGACCCGGGATCGAATCCCACATCGGGCTCCCGGTGCGTGGAGCCTGCTTCTCCCTCTGCCTGTGTCTCTGCCTCTCTCTCTCTCTCTGTGACTATCATAAATAAATAAAAATTAAAAAAATAAGATGGCAGTGCAATGGATTTTTTTAAAGCGTAGATAATTTATGCACAGGTACAAAAAAATAGAATAAAAAGTAAATCTCAGGGACACCTGGGTGACTCAGTGTTTGAGCATCTGCCTTCACCTCAGGGCTGATCCCGCGGTCCCGGGATCGAGGCCCACATCAGATTCCCTGCATGGAGCCTGCTTCTCCCTCTGCTTATGTCTCTGCCTCTCTCTTTCTGTGTCTTTCATGAATAAATGAATAAAATCTTTAAAAAAAAGTAAATCTCCCTTTCCCTTTGATCTCAGCCATTCAGTTCTTTTCAGGGAGCAACTATCCTGTAACCTGTTTCCTTTATTCTTCTGGTTTTTGCATTTACAAACTCACATACAAAATATCCTTTTATCTTCCCACTCAAATAGAAGCAGATTACGTAAATTACTAGGCACCTTACCTTTCTCATGAACATCATCCATGGAGATCTTCCCATGTGAGTACATATAGTCATTTAATTCTCTTTACCTGCTGCATAGTATTCCATTCCATGGACTGTGCTATACTTGTTTACTGGTCTCTGATGGACATTTCGGTTATCAATATTGAGCCATTAGAAAAATGCTACAATGGATAGTCTTACACATAAATTATTTAGCATATGTGCAATATTATCTGTAGGGTAAGTACCCAGATGAGCATCTAACGGCTGAGTCAATAGCTTATGCTCATTTACAATGTTGATAGATACTATCAAATTGCCTTCCAAAGAGGTTTATCAATTTATGCCCTCACTAGCAATGTCTGAGAGTGCCATTTCTCCACATCCTTATCACTGTGCTGCGCTATCAAATCTTTGGCATTTTGCCAATCTGATAATTACAAAGTGTTATCTTCCTGTAACAGCAGTTGTAATCATCTCCTAACTTGTCTCCCCATCTCTGATTGCTAAACCCTTTTGCATGCAGCTGCTAAATTAGTTTTCTTAAAGCATGTCACCCCTGGCCTAAAACCCTCTGAGGTTCCCATTTGCCTGCTGCACTCCCTGGCCTGGAAGACGAGGCCCTTCACCATCTGCTCTCAGCCTACTGCTCCTACATGAAGTTTTGCTGTTTCATCACACACGCTTCATGCTCCAACTCATCTGAACTAATACCCATTAATCAAACACACTGTATCAATCAGGCACCTGGCAGGAAACAGATGGCACACTCAAAATGGATAATTTGTGGAGAGCTTAATACAGGAACTATTTCAAAGCTGTGGGCAGAGTTTAGGAAAAGCAGTAAAAGATGGTGCAATACCTGTTAGCACGCCTAGAGCTGAAGGGACAAAACTGTTACCTGAACCCAGAAAGAGACGATGCTACCTGACAGGAGCTGTGACCTTTGGTGAAGGGATGAGGCCACTATGGGAATGAGAAGATGCCACTTTCTTCTGTTGGTGCCTTCCATTGGCTGAGCCCAACTGAAAACTGTAGGGCGAGGAAGTCTGTTGGTGCAGTCTATAACGATCATCTTCCAGGACACAGAGCAGGGTGGAGAAAAATGAAGAATAGATTTGGAGAAATGAATGAAAGATACTGAGTACAAACACCTGCCATACTTTCTGGCCTTTTCTCAAGCAGTGCCCACACTTGAGTCCACGTACACTTGCCAAAATTTTATACAAGTCAAATGTCATCTCCTTTGGGAAGTCTCCTGGGATTTCCCTCAGTTTCTTTGAAAAAGGAAGCATGTTTTAACATAATAGGGCAAAAAAGAAAAGTGAATGAGCCAGTCTCCCAGAGGTCAAGTTGTATTCTCTGGTAGGCACAGGTTTTGAGGGGAAGAAAAATTTGAAGAAAGTGGGAAGTGTAGACCAGTTCAGCCAACATCATGTGATGGCCAAACTTCAGAATGCGTGTCAGCATAATTAGATATGGAGAATCCAGTATGGTGCCAAGTCAAGAAATTATTTCCACAAAGTCATTGTCTCTTCGGAAATGTTCAAGAAAAGATGAAGCATCAAAGGAAGCACTTCTCAGAAAGACCACAGAATGACCTCTACAAGAAAAGAACAGGGTGGGGTGCCTGGCTGGCTCAGTTAGTGGAGCATGTGGCTCTTGATCTCTGGGGTCGTAAGTTCAAGCCCCATATAGGGGCTTTTTTCTTACAAAAAGAAAAGAGAAAAGGAAAGAAATGAAAAGAACAGGAGAAGCTTCAGTGCTAATATAAAAGTACCAAAGACTTCCACAAAAGTCAGCTGTAATCTTTGAGGAGGAAATGAACGGGGGTGGGGGCATTCATGTACATCTCATCAATAATGGAAATGTCTGAGAAAGATGATAGGAATGTTGAATAGTCATTAAGGTTGTTGAGCAATGAGAATGCTTATGGACATTTACCAAGAACATTCCATTGAAGCTGTAGTTTAAGAATCCTTAGCAAATCCAGCTTGTGCACAAAATTTCCCCCACAAGAACAGTAACAATTTAGCTTTTTGGCCACATACATATTAAGTTTATATTTATTATGTATATGCAGCCTACTTGGTTTTCATTTCTCTTCATCTCCAATTTTGGTGTTTTTATGGTATTAACATGTGTTTCCTGTTTTGGAGAAACAATTTACGGGGCACCTGGCTGGCTCAGTCGGTAGAGCCTGTGACTCTTGAACTCAAGGTTGTGAGTTTGAATCCCACATTGAGTGCAGAGATTACTTAAAATAAAATCTTTTAAAAACCGCACAATTTATAACATTGCATCTCTGGGAAAGATGGGTTAGACTTAAGGCAGCCTGATGACTTGTAGCTGATAACAAGGAAAACTAACTTGTTCAGTCCAGCAGCACCTACATGACAGATATGTCCCCCTGGGGGCTTTATAAAAAAAAAAAAGCTTCTTGTGATTATTCATATCAGAAATTTACTCCTGGGACGCCTGGGTGGCTCAGTGGTTGAGTGACAGCCTTTCAACTCAGGGCATGATCGAGTCCCACACCGGGCTCCCTACATGGAGCCTGCTTCTCCTCCCTTTGCCTGTGTCTCTGCCTCTCTCTCTGTGTCTCTTGCAAATAAATAAATAAAATCTTTAAAAAATTTTTTTTCTCCTAATAGCACTTTCTAATATTTTAAGTAACAATAGTGTAACAGGGGACCATTGATTATCCATATTTCTTGGACTTTTTATTGTGCCCCCATGGACTATTGCAGGATATTGCTAATAGTTGGTGCTTGAGGGTTCTGGATCCCAAGACTGTTCATTACTCCCTGGGAGCAGCCCTCTATAAAAGCTGGCCAGGAGTTAGTGAATAAATACATGGGCCCCCTCAGTGCAGATGGGATAACCTGAAGGTGTTTCCCTTCCGATTTTCCCAGTAGAAGTTGGCCTGAGAGCATACCCCTGATTGACTGCCTTCTCTCATGTATCACTTCTTCCCCTCCTCAATTTTTTTTTAAACAATCTTCCCCTCCTCATTGATGTCACTTGAAGTTCCATATTAACTATATTCTCTCAGATTCTTGTCTTAGGGTGGTGTTTCTCAACTTTTCTTTTATTATCATCCCCTTAAGGAAACTTTTTAGCCATTTCCCCCCTCCAATCACCTATATATAATCCCCTGTCCATATACTTTTAAGACCACATATATACTGTAGATTTATTTCTGTGCTGTGCTTTATCATTTATTATGTGTATCTGTGCTTTATCTATAAAAAGTAATATTTTTTTGCCCTTGAATTGCTTCTATAAGAAGAAAGTCTAAATATGAATGAACTAAGCATCTAGCTTAAGAGGTTAAAAAGAAGAGGTGTGCTTGGGTGCTCACTGGGTTAAGCATACAATTTTGGCTCAGGTCATGATCTCAGGGGATGGAGTCCCGTATCAGGCTCCCTGCTCAGCGAGGAGCCTGCTTATCCCTCTCCCTCTGCACCCCACCCTGCTTGTGCTCTCTCTGTCTCTCAAATCAATCAATCAATCTTTTAAGGAAAGTTACAAAAAGAATAGCAGAAAGAGAAGAAAGGAAATACAGAGAAAAGCCAAAGGCAACATAAATACAATAGAGATTGAAGAAAAAAATAACCCACCAGCTGATTCTTTGAAAAGATTAATGAAACAAACCAACCTCTGATTTATTTGTCAAGAAGAGAGAAGGCAAGTATAAACTAAGGAAGAAATAAAGGGGACCTTACTGTTGATGTTGCAGATATTAGAAAGATAATAATGGGATATTGTGAAGACTTCACTGGCAATAAATTTGAATACATAGGTGAAATGAATACATTTCTAAAAAAATACAGTTTGCCACAGAAGAAACAGAAAAACCAGACAGTTTCATAGCAATTAAATAATAGAAGTCATAGTTGAATCTTTCCCACAAATAGAAGTTCAGCCCCAAATGGTTTTAACAGTAAATTCTACCAAACATGTAAGGAAGAAATAATATTGTTCTTGCACAAACTCTTCCGGAATATGGAGAAAAAAGGAATTTACCCCCATTCCACGGTATGAGGCTACATAACCTTGATACACAAATCAGACGTGGACTTTATGAGAAAGGAAAATGATAGGCTAATCTAACTCAAATATATTTGTGAAGATCATAAAATTATACCAGTAGACAAAATCCAAAAGTATATAAGATGATAATATACTAGGGTTTATTCTAGGAGGGCAAGGCTAGACTGACTTTAGAAAAAGGACTGAAAAAAAAAAAAAAAAGAAAAAGGACTGATTAAATTATCACATTAAGAGCTTAAGGGAAAAATTCATATGATTATCTAAGAGGTAGAACAGCCTTCTACAAAATTCAGCACCTATTCATGAGAACACACTTTTGGCAAAGTAGAAATGGAAGAGAACTTCTTGTTAAGGCTATCTGCTAAAACCAGGTGTGCCTGGGTGGCTTGGTCAGTTAAGTATCTGACTCATGATTTCAGCTCAGGTCGTGATCTCAGGGTCTTGTGATCAAGCCCCAAATCCCAGGCTCTGAGCTCAGCAGGGAGTCTGCTTGGGATTCTCTCTCTCCTTGCCCCTCCCCACACTTCTCTCTCTCTCTCTCTCTCTCTCAAATAAGTAATCTTTTTTTTTTTAAGGGTGTCTGCTAAAACTAATAGTAGGCATGATACTTAATGGTCAATCATTTAGAAGTTAAGATCAAGATCAAAAGAGGGATCCCAGTTGGTTAAGCATCTGGCTCTTGATTTTTGGGTCAGGTCATGATCTTGGCTCACGTCATGATCTCAGGGTCCTGGATTGAGCTCTGTGTCCGGCTCTTGCTCCATGATCTGATGGGAATTGCCTTGAGGATTCTCTCTCCCTCTCCTCTTGCTCTCTTTCTCTCTCAAATTAATAAATAAATCTTAAAAGACTTGGGGCGCCTGGGTTGCTTAATTGATTAAGCATCTGTCTACGGCTCAGGTCATGATCCCAGGGCTCTGGGATGGAGCCCCTCATTTGGTTCCCTGCTCCCTGGGGAACCTGCTTCTCCCTCTCCCTCTGCCTGTCACTCCCCTTGCTTGTGCTCTCTCTCTGTCAAATGAATAAATAAAAATCTTTAAAAAAATTACTTCATTTAACCCAATTATCTCCCTATAGGTAACACATACAGTCATTTTGGGAGTTAGGGCTTCCACATATGAATTTTCAGGGGACAAAATCAATCTATAGCAGAGGGGAATGTCATGAAAATAATCCTATTATATGTAGATGCAAGTTACTTGTGATATTTGAGTTGGGTGATGAGTATTTAATTTATCATTACAATTTGTATATCCTATATGTAGTCTTTGTTTTTAAAATTTTTTTTTATTTATTTATGATAGTCACACACAGAGAAAGAGAGAGAGAGAGAGAGGCAGAGACACAGGCAGAGGGAGAAGCAGGCTCCATGCACCGGGAGCCCGACGTGGGACTCGATCCCGGGTCTCCAGGATCACGCCCTGGGCGAAAGGCAGGCGCCAAACCGCTGCGCCACCCAGGGATCCTCTATATGTAGTCTTTGTATCAGAGATTATATTTAGGGGTACCTGACTAGCTCAGTCAGTGGAGCCTGAAACTCTTGATCTCAGAGTTGTGGGTTTGAGCCCCGTGTTGGGTGTAGAGATTACTTAAAAATAAAGTATTAAAAGTTATATTTAGAGGTGCCTGGGTGGCTGTCATGCACATAATATGTGCATGAGTCATGATCCCAGAGTCCTGCGATCAAGCACCAAGTGGGGCTCACTGCTCAGCTGGGAGTCCACTTGCTTCTCCCTTTGCCTTTGCTCCTACCCTTGCTCATGCTCTTTCTCTCTTAAATGAAAAAAATCTTTAAAAAAATTATATTTAAAGATAAAAAATAACGAATTTAGAGCTGTATATTAATGTCTATGACATTCAAATGAAAAATTTAATGCTGATTGATCAAACTGTACATTTATGATAAGTGGGCTTTCTGGAGGTATGAAAATTTTTTTTATAGATTTATTTATTTACTTCAGAGAGAGAGTGTGCATGCAAGACTCGGGGGGAGGGGCAGAGGGAGAGAATCTTTAAGCAGACTGCCCAAAGAGTGTGGTGCTTGACGCAGGGCTTGAACTCATGACCCTGAGATTATGACCTAAGCTGAAACCAAGAGTCAGACACTTACCTAACTGAACCACTCAGGCACCTGGGAGGTATGAAATTTTAAATGCAATGTTGGGGTGAAAAAAGCAAAGGCAAAAAAAAAAAAAAAAAAGAATACTTATACGTCAAGTTCAAGGAAAACTAAATGATATATTGTTTAACCATACATGTATAAGTGGTAACACTAAAGAAAATTAAGAGAAGGGTAAATACCAAATTCAGATTACCTCTGTGAATAAAGGAAGGGCACCCAAGTTGCTTCACAGGTATTGGTGACATTCTGTTTCTTATGTGGGGGAGAGGATATAGATGTTCATTTAAATATTATCTTTTGCTCTATGTATGATATATTTAACAGGAAAAGTGAAAGGAAAGAAAGAAAGAAGGCAGAAAGGGAGAAAGAAAGAGTAGAGGGTAAACGGAAGTCAGGATGATGATCGAAGGAGAGATGTTAAGAAAACAGAAGTCAGTTAATTATTCAAAGAACCAACCTGTGCTTCATTCTTCCTTGGTTGGGAGGTCGAGAGATGATCTCTTATTTTTTAAATTGCATACTTTTGTTATTTTCATTTCATTATTACAATAGCATTAAAGGAATTCTATCTAAAGGGGCACTTGGGTGGGCTCAGTGGTTGAACGTCTGCCTTTGGCTCAGATCATGATCCCAGGGTCCTGGGATCAAGTCCCACATCGGGCTCCCTGCATGGAGCCTACGTCTCCCTCTGCCTATGTCTCTGCTTCTCTCTCTGTGCTTCTCATGAATAAATAAATAAAATCTTAAAAAAAAATAAAGGGATTCTAAAGAAGAAAAATGAATCACCCTTAATTCCATTAACCTATTTTATTATCTGTCTTTTAAAATATTTTATTTATTTATTCATGATAGACACAGAGAGAGGCAGAGACACAGGCAGAGGAAGAAGCAGGCTTCATGCAGAAAGCCCAGTGTGGGACTCAAACCCAAGACTTGGGGATCACGCCCCCAGCCAAAGGCAGATGCTCAACTGCTGAGTCACCCAGGCGTCTCCTATTTTATTATCTTTATCCTAGATTGATAGCATCTAAACTCACCTTCACTGGTTTAATGGGGGAGGGAGCCAGCTTTCCCCCATCCTCCAGCAGAGATTCATTATTCTGTCCTCTGCAGTCTACTATTCTCTGCTTGATCCTCACCATATTTTGCCTCACTTCTTACCTGAAAGGTATGGCCAGGGACATTCCTGATGTCTGTTCTTTCTCTTTTTCCTTTCTAGATAATGGCCCATTCTATCCTGAGAGGGGAAATCTACCCTTTTCCAAACACTTGAAGCCATTCCATTTCTGGCCACCAGGGGGCACCCACCGACCTGCCCGGGACTCAATGTTGTCCCTCCTCATGCTGTACAATTGAGGAGAAAGAAGTCTTTGGCTAATCGGGTTATTCTGGTAGGGCTATTTTTAAATTTTTGTTTCTGGTTTCAACATCAATTTTTTCGTCCTCTCCTTCGTTCTGATTTTCTCTTGCATGTTCCAAAGAGGTTCTCTGAGATAACTTCACTCTCATCCACACCCATTTTATCTCAGGATGGTTGGTCTTCAGATTTTGGGCATATGAGGTCTGAGTCTGGTCACACTTCCGGTTGTCTGAACATTCTCTCTTGGGAGAAAACGAAAACTAAACCAAACTCCAGAAACTGCAGCACATTCTTTTCGATGTTTCTTCTGATGGTGAAGAGTTGAAATCCTTTGAAGATCCAAAGCTGCTTAGAAGCCAAGTCTTGGCTATTAAAAGAGTGATTATTCTGGATAATGTTGTTTTTGACCCAAAAATGTGGTGTGACAATAAAATAAGAAGGTTGCTTTTCCTATATGTCTTAGAACTGGGCCTCAGTCACTCCCAAATTGGAGTCCAAACTTGGGTGGAGCAAGGAAATAGGTGTTTTGTTCTAAGGTGACTGCATTGGAGGGAAAAAACTCATTGCTTTGTTTCCATACCTCCTCTATCTGGAGAAATACTCCTTTGATTCTACTTAGTGATTTGGAGATCTTAAAGAGGAACATGCAAATGGTGGATCTAGTGGATCCAATGCGCATAAGGGAAGGAAAGAGGTTCCAGGTTGGAGACCTGACCCACTGACTGCCTTGAACTCACAGGCAGCATGAAGCCTTCTTTGGTATTTGGTGGACATGAATTTGAGGACAAAATTGGTTTGTTCCTTAAACCCTTTGTGCTTATATGCACAGGTTGTTTGAGGAGTGGCATTGCTGAATCATTGGGAATATGCATTTTATTTTACTTTATTTTTTAAAGATTTTATTTATTTACTTGAGAGAGAGAGAGCATGAGAGAGAGCACAAGCAGGGGGAGGAGGAGAGGGAAAAGGAGAGGGAGAAGCAGACTCCCTGCTCAGCAGGCAGCCTGATGCAAGACTCTATCCCAGGACCCTGGGGTCATGACCTGAGCCGAAGGCAGATGCTTAACTGACTGAGCCACCCAGGCACTTGGGAATGTGCATTTTAAATGTTAATGGAGATAAATTACTTTCCCAAAATTTACAGTCTAAAAACTCCCAAAAAACCCAATTAAAAAGTGGGCAAAAGTACTGGACAGATACTTCACCAAAGAAGGCATTTAAACATATGAAAAGATGCTCCACATCATATGTCATCAAGGAAATGCACATTAAAGCAAGAGTGAGATGCCTAAAATCCAGAATGCTAACAACCAAGTGCTGGTGAGTATGTGGAGCAACAGGAACTCCTCCATTGCTTGTGGGGATGTAAAATAGTACAGCCACTTAGGAAGATAATTTGGCAGTTCTTACAAAGCTAAACATAGTCTTACCATATGACTCAGAAATTGTGCTCCTAGATATTTACCCAAATGATTTTAAAACTTATATCCACACAAAAACCTGCATACAAGTGTTTATAGCAGCTTTATTTATAATTGCCAAAAACTGGAAGCAACCACGATGCCATTTAATTGGCGAATTGATAAATAAACCATGGTACATCCATATTAATGGAATTATTATTTAGCAATAAATAGAAATGAGCTACAAGTCACAAAAAGGTGTGGAGAAATACCAAGTGCACATTCCCAAGGGAAATAAACCAGTCTGAAAAGACTATGATTCCAATTACATGACATTCTGGAAAAGGTAAAACTGTGGAGCTTGGTTGCCCCGGGGTTGGGCAGGGAGGGAAGGAGGAATCAATAGATGAAACATAGGGATTGTTAAGAGCAGTGAAAGTATCCTGTATGATTCTGTATGACCTGATAATAGTGAATGCATGACATTGTGCATTTGGCAAAGCCCACAGAAGGTACAACACAAGTGAACTCTAATGTAAACTATGGGCTTTAGTTTATAATAAATAATAATAATAATAATAATAATAATACCACCAATATTTGTTCATCAGTTGTAACAAATGTACCACAACAGACACAAGATGGTAATTGTGAGGAAAACTGGTTGTGAGAAAGGAGTATATGGAAACTCTGTACTTTCTGCTCTTTTTTTTTTTTTTTGTAAACCTAGAACTGCTTTAAGAAATAAAATCTGCTGGGACGCGTGGGTGGCTCAGTAGTTGAGCATCTGCCTCTGGCTCAGGTCGTGACCCTGGGGTCCTGGGATCAAGTCCTACACCGGGCTCCCTGTGGGAGCCTGCTTCTCCCTCTGCCTTTGTCTCTGCCTCTCTGTCTCTGTGTCTCTCATGAATAAATAAATCTTAAGAGCAAAAAAGAAAAAATCTGTTAATTTTAAACGTAAAAAATTTACAGAGTCCTTATCTACTATCTCTGTTTATGCTGTTTGGTGACAGAATTTTGACAGATGTTTAATCTGATGGATCCAATTTGATCTTTTATTATTATCTTAATTGTCTTTCCCTGTGTTCTACTGAGATTGAGCATCTTTTCCAGATTGGACTTTCCAAGTTTGCCTATTATAAATCACCTGTTCCTGTCTTTTATTGTTTTTCTTTTTCTTTTTTTAAGATTTTATTTATTTATTCATGAGAGACACACACACAGAGAGAGAGAGAGAGAGAGAGAGAGAGAGGCAGAGACACAGGCAGAGGGAGAAGCAGGCTCCATGCAGGGAGCCCGACATGGGACTCACTCGATACCGGGTCTCCAGGATCACACCCCGGGGTGAAGGGGCTAAACCACTGGGCCACCACGGCTGCCCTTTTACTGTTTTTCTAGTCAATTGTTATCTTTCTTTTGATTGTGGGGTTGTGGGAGCTTTCAAAAATGCTTACTGATTTTTTTTTTTTTACATGTTGTTAATGTTTTCCCACAATATGTCATTTCTTTTTTCAGCTTGGATAATAATGTTTTTTGTCCCATAGAAATTTTTAAATTTGAAGGAGTTTGGCCTGGAAACGGGCCTCTGGGGAGACATGTGACCTGAGCCAGACCTTAGGCAGAGCCCATTCCCTTGGTCAGTCTTGCGTTTTGTCTCTCATTTTTTTTTTTAAATTTTTATTTATTTATGATAGTCACACAGAGAGAAAGAGAGAGAGGCAGAGACACAGGCAGAGGGAGAAGCAGGCTCCACACACCAGGAGCCCGATGTGGGATTCGATCCCGGGTCTCCAGGATCGCGCCCTGGGCCAAAGGCAGGCGCCAAACCGCTGCGCCACCCAGGAATCCCTGTCTCTCATTTTTCAAGCTGAACCCAGAGCTCTCTGCTGCAGTGTGTCCATTTAGGCTTCTCTTGGCCGTGTTCTGAAACCGGCACAGCTTTCTCTAATGGGATGAACCTGGCTAAAGAGATTAGCGAGATGCCCTGTGGACCCCACTTTTAATCTGCTGCGTTCAGGCTCTGCCTGCCTGGCTGGGAAGGAAGCTGCAGAAACATCGCGGAGACCTGGCCCCTTCATGAGCTGCGACTCTGAGGCCCCTGCTCCCGCTGCAAGGTTAACGGGGGTCCCAGGCTAAGGGGCCCAACATGGGCAGCTCCCAGGGCAGCTCCCTGCAGCGTGGGCCGTCTGCTCCCTGCCCAGAGCCCTGAGCGTTCAGGCCCCCGGGCTCACTGCAGTCAGGAGTGGGAGCCGAGCTGGGAAGCTGCCTGCACTGCGCTCGGCGAGAATGGCGCTGCTCAAAGTCAAATTTGACCAGAAGAAGCGGGTGAAGTTGGCCCAAGGGCTCTGGCTCATGAACTGGCTCTCCGTGTTGGCTGGCATCGTCATCTTCAGCCTAGGGCTGTTCCTTAAGATCGAGCTGCGGAAGAGGAGCGATGTGATGAATAATTCAGAGAGCCATTTTGTGCCCAACTCCTTGATAGTGATGGGGGTGCTGTCCTGTGTCTTCAACTCTCTGGCTGGCAAGATCTGCTACGATGCCCTGGACCCCGCCAAGTACGCCAAGTGGAAGCCCTGGCTGAAGCCGTACCTGGCTGTCTGTGTCCTCTTCAACATTGCCCTCTTCCTGGTGACCCTCTGCTGCTTCCTGATGCGGGGCTCACTGGAGAGCACCCTGGCCCACGGGCTCAAGAACGGCATGAAGTACTACCGAGACACAGATACCCCGGGCAGGTGTTTCATGAAGAAGACCATCGACATGCTGCAGATTGAGTTCAGATGCTGTGGCAACAATGGCTTTCGAGATTGGTTTGAGATTCAGTGGATCAGCAATCGCTACCTGGACTTTTCCTCCAAAGAAGTCAAAGAGTGAGTGGTCTCCAGCCCTGGGGTCAGAGGCCCACCGGGTGCTCAGTGTGCACAACTTAACACTGTGTGTGTGTGGCTGGATTCAGCTGGTCCATATAAAATTAATTGCTAATATGCTAATATTCTTGACCTGTAGAGATGGCGATATCATATGCTCCACCTAATGTCTGGCTAAGGAATGTCTGGGAGGAAGGTGTCAAGTTATAGAAGTTGCTTGGTTAGGAGTCTCCAGGGAGGAAGACCCAGGAAGGGAGGTGTGCCTGCTTCATATGGTAGGGATGGGGCATTCAGAGATCACCAGCACTGAGATGTTATTTAGCTATTTGTCTCATTCACTCCAGGTTTCTGCATTTGGTCCCAGAAGCTTAAATTTCCTGGTTAGTTCCCTTGTTTTCCAACCTTCTGACATCGAGCAACCGTTCCCAAGGTGTATGTCCTTGGGGGTGGTGGAAAGAGCAGAGGACAGGGAAGTCAGGAGGTCTAGGCTATAGTTTTGGCTGTGTTGGATATCAGCTTGTAACCTTGGGTAAGTCACTTGCCACTCTGGTCTCTTGCTTGCCCATCTTTTAAATGAAGGCACTGGAATAGGTAATCTTGGGGGTCACTCCTAGCTCTGTCTAGAGCCTGGCATACAGCAGGTGCCCATTAAGATGCCTGTTGGTGTTTTCTCCTTGAATCAAGATAGTGTGACATCATAAAGTTTCTAAAGTATTTGCGGTTTGTAGAAAAATAAAATCCTGGGGGATCCCCGGGTGGCCCAGCAGTTGAGCATCTGCCTCCAGCCCAGGGCATGATCCTGGAGACCCGGGATCCAGTCCCGCATTGGGCTCCCTGCAGGGAGCCTGCTTCTCCTTCTGCCTGTGTCTCTGCCTCTCTCTCTGTCTTTAATAAATAAATAATCTTTTTAAAAAAAAAATGAAAGAAAAATAAAATCCTGAGGTGCAACGTAGGGAGGTACTGGTGAGCGAGAGGTAGAGGTAACAGTGGCTGACTCCAGCACGCTGCTCTTCTCAAAAGACCCACTATTATGGGTTTCAAGTCATTTTCCATAGAAAGGACAGCTTTCCCTGAGCCGGTGACTCATCCTCACTTCTTTCCATCCTATCCAACCCACTTCCTGGCTGAGGCAAGGGGTCAGCTATTCATCCAGGAGTCAGATGTTCACCCAGGGTTGTCCTGAGTAAGGCTGGTGAGTCCAAGGGGACTTGCACGCGGGGTGTTGGGCATGCTGGCAGCAGGGCCCGGCTGAAGCCCAGACAACACCCATGAACCCCAGATGGCTAGCTTAACTGCACCTCAGATGGAAGAGAAGTCAGATTGAAGGTCACTGCTTGAGATTCTATTTTCTCCGTGGATGGGGATTACTGCTACAAATCCCTAGTCAAGGAGAGGCTAGTAAGCCGCTTTGCCCTTCCTAGGTGATGGGTCTTGCAGGGACAGCACAGGTGGCATGACTTACACAAGTTGTCCGCAGGAGGGACAAGCAGAATTCCTGGGGATAGGGGTGGGAGAGGAGGAGAAGCTGAAACAGCTTTTGTGAGCAAATAAGAAAGGGCTTTCACTTTTTCCTGTCATTTTCCTTGATTGCCTTCTGCACAGAGTTGGTCACTGGAGGGACTTACAAAATCTCTCTGTAATTATTCCCAAATCTCCTTTTGTCCCAGAATAGAGAAATTCTCCAAGTTGTTCTATATCTCTGTCTCTCTCTTACCCTAAGAGAAGAGTCTCTGTCTCTTCTCTTAGGCTAAGTTTCCAGGTAAACAATGTATCTATAGGCTGTAACTTTCCGCAAAGCTGGTCTCCAGACACAGTGGCGGAACTGAAATGCCTTTCTCTTCCCCAAACCTCCTGTGAGGTCACACTCCTGTGCTGGTCACACTCCATTAACATTCTCACGTTAATGACCAGTGGACAACGCCTGTGAGCCAGGGGAGGTTTCTCAGTGTGGGGCTGGATTTGCCCTCATCTGCTGGTGGAAAGAAGGAACAAAGAGATGAATGTGAGAATGTGGGCTGGCACTTTCTCCCATTCCGGATGCTCAAATTTTTTCTTATTGTGACTGCTTTACTTAGGAGGATTATTAAGTTTACCTGACAAAGCTGGTCCCTGCAAATCGTCCTCTCAACAGTCTAAAGTGTATTTATTTTTTTGAGAGCCAGGTACTGAGAAGTGGTAAGCATTTAACTTTTTGGGGCTTTTCTCAGTAGCACCCTCAAGGCGAGGATCTGGAGGCAGCAGAAGCAGAAAGAAGCAGATGGGGCTGGGCAGGAGGGCAGGGCCAGGGAGCAACATCATCTTCCAACAAGATTTTTTTTTAAAGGAATTCTTCACCTTTTTCTCTTTTTCCTCATCACCAAGTTCACAGGAGCCAGCAAAAGTCTGGAGTGGGTCTCAGTGTTCTCCTTGACCTTGACGACTCTGGGAGTGATCCCAGGAGCAGTGAGCTGGTTGGAGTATGGATTTTTTTTTTTTTTTACACTTATTGGGACACCTGGGGGGCTCAGTGGTTGAGCATCAGCCTTCCGCTCAATTTGTGATCCCAGGGTCCTGGGATCGAGTCCCACATTGGCTCCCCACAGGGAGCCTGCTTCTCCCTCTTCCTGTGTCTCTGCCTTTCTTGTGTCCCTCATAAATCAATTAATCAATCAATCTTTTTTTAAAGATTTTATTTATTTATTCATGAGACAGAGCCAAAAGCAGACACCTAACTGACTAAGCTAGGTGACTGAGCTACCTGACTGAGCTAACCAGGCGCCCCATCAATTGAAGATTTTTATAAGAGCTTAGAATCTCCTTGCTCACCCTACCCCAGCCATTCCAAGCACACAGCCTGCTGGCCACACCCCACCCCTAGTCTGGCCCATCACTGTGTTGCCAGGTCTCACATTTATTCTGCACAAAATCCCTCCCTGGGGGGTTGTGATTTTTTTTAGGTGTTGTTATTGCTATTTTATAGATGAGAGATCTGAGCTTCAGGTTAGCAAGAAGTGGGGGTCAATTTTTAAAAAAACAGACTTATTGAGATAACTCACATTTCTTATAACTCACCCATTTAAAGTGGACAGTTCAATGGTTTTTGGCATGTTCACAGAGTGTGCCACCCAGGCAATACCATAGCCCACTTTAGAACATTTTCATCATGAGTCAGGGACACCCTGTACTCTCTGGCTTTCACTCCCTAGCCTCCATGGCCTGGCTCTAAGGAACCACGAGTCTCCTCTCTGTCTCTATATTCCTCCCTCTTCTGGACATCTCATTTGGATGAAATCATATAATATTGGTCCTTTGGGACCTGGCTTCCTTGACTTAGCATAATGTTTTCCAAGTTCAAGCACGTTGCCACATTTGTTATAATGTCCTTCCTTTTCATGGACAGATTATATCCCATTGTATGGAGTCTCATTGTAATTGTGCTCCTTCCACTCTCCTGCCCAGCTTTCCAGTGATGTGAAAGTCACCTTGTACAGCTTCAGTCGTAAGTGAATTCTTGCCCTGACTGAAACTTTGAATCATCCAGGTCCCTTTGAGGGTGACGACTCATTGTCCTCTCTCATCTTGTCTTTCTCCGTCTTCTTGTCTGCCATGTTATCCACACCTGGCAGGTGTGGGCAGAGATGACCTACGCTTGAGAAACTTCTGTGGATTATGACTGGATTCCAGTTCTTCAGAAAATTGAGAGGTGGCCTCACAGACACCAGAGGCGCCATCTAGGCTCCCTGAGCCTGTGGCAAACAAGGCTGGGCTCTGCTCTACCTTCTGTGTTTACCTTCTCACTGGCGCTGGCCTGGTGCTCCTGGGGCAAGGAGACATGCTCCATTTAAAAAAAAAATTTTATTTATTTATTCACGACACACACACACACACACACACAGAGGCAGAGACACAGGCAGAGGGAGAAGCAGGCTCCATGCTGGGAGCCTGATGTGGGACTCCATTCTGGGTCTCCAGGATCAGGCCCTGGGCTGAGGGTGATGCTAAACCAATGAGCCACCCGGGCTGCCCAACATGCTCCATTATAACTGGAGGAGGCCTTCAGAGGGAGGAGCAGAGGCTACACATGCTGCCTCCTTCAGCGACACTCTTCAGAGCAAGTTATTGGGACATAGATTTGTAGTTCTCAACCAGTGCTGCTTTTTTTTTTTTTTTAAGATTTTATTTATTCATTCATGAGAGACACAGAGAGAGGAGCAGAAACACAGGCAGAGGGAGAAGCAGGCTCCACTCAGGGAGCCCGACGTGGGACTCGATCCCAGTTCTCCAGGATCACGCCCTGGGCTGCAGGTGGCGCTAAACCGCTGCGCCACTTGGGCTGCCCCCATCAACCAGTGCTTCTTTTATTCTATTGCAGTTCCAACTTTTGTTATGGAAAATTTCAAGTACTCACATAAGTAGAGAGGTTATAATGACTTTCCATGTATACCTCTCCTAGCTTCAACAAATATCCACATTTTCACTCTCTTGTTTCATCTATACCACCCTCTCAAACACACATTATCCTCTCTGAGTATCTTAAAGCAAATCCCAGGCATCATTTTCTTTTACCTGTAAATACTTTAAGAGGCATTTCTTTTTTCTCTTTTTTAAAAAAATATTTTTATTTATTTATTCATGAGAGACACACAGAGAGAGGCAGAGACATAGGCAGAGGGAGAGGTAGGCTCCCTGCATGGAGCCTGATGTAGGACTCAATCCTAGGGCCCCAGGATCATGACCTGAGCCAGAGGCAGATGCTCAACCACTGAGCCACACAGGTGTCTCTTTAGGAGGCATTTCTAACAGGTACATAGGATTTGTTTTTTGCCTTTTTCCTTTTGTTTGACATAAACACAATAGTAATCATACCCAACAAAACTAGCAGCAAGATCATCTAATATCTAGTTTGTTTAATTGTCTCGGATTGTCTCAAACTATCTTTTACAGTTAGTTTGTTCAAATCAGGATCCAAGCCAAGCCCACACTTTGCATTTGGTTCTTTGATTGCTTTTGTCTCTTTTACTTTGTAACAGTTACTGTCATGCCATGTGTGTATTGAAGGAACTGGGTCATTTGTCCTGAAGAATTCCTCACATTCTCAATTGGGCAATTGCAGCCAAGTGGTGTCATCTAACTTGTTTTTCTGTCCCCTGTATTTTCCCATAAGCCAGTAGTTAGGGCTGAAGTGTGCTTGGATTTGGGTTTAGTTTTGGCAAGAACACTCCTAGGGTGCCCTGTGTGTATCTTAAAGTATCATATAAGGAAGGACATGAAGTCTTCAGCCAACTTATAACAATTCCTTTAAAGCTTCCCTCTGCTTTCATGATGACCAGAACTTTAGTGTCTTGTGAGACACCTTGGCGCCAGGAACTGTTAGCCAGGAGTGCTTGGCCTGGAGCCTTCAGCCTGAAAGAGAGCCTAGCACCAAGCTCTCTCACTTCCCATCCCACGCAGGGAACCCACAGGCTACATGCTTCTGTTCATTCTTTCTGAGCAATTCACAGATATCTCAAGAAGACTAGATCTTGGCTACGAGCTCCCTGAGGGCAGGCCTATATCTCCCCGCTCAGTCTGGGGCTCCCTGAGGCAGTGCTGTGTCTCTCCCCTCAGACTGGGGCTCCCTGAAATCTCTCCCCACTCAGACTGGGGCTTCTTAAAGGCTGTGTGGTTTCTCCTCCTCAGACTGGAGCTTCCTGAGGACAAGGCCCAGGACAGCATGAGGGAGGCAGGCCAGGCTTGATGGAGGCTGGGACTTCTCTGGGCCCCCAGCCTGAGGTCTGTTGGGGTCCTATATCTCTGGAAATAGCTCCCCCTCTCCTCTAGAAGCATCACCTTGTTTACTTAGTGCTTATCTTAGTTCCAACCACAGATTAAGGCCCCACTCACCCTCTTAAGACAAAGCCAGGAGAGGAGAGCTCCTTAGGTGGTGAGCTGGCTATTTATATCAGAGTATTTCCCAGGCTACAAATCTTGCTCTGCTCAGGGCTCACCAGGGCTTGTAAGGGTCTTGATTAAGGTAAGATCTGTTTTCTAGCATACTCTTTCATAGCCAAGTCATATATGACTTGGGAAAATCATCCTGTCAGAATTTTCCTGAAAAAACCAACATAGTTTAGGAGATAAATCAATAAATCAACAAGGAGAGCCATATGGAAATGAACAGTGGAGGGGAATGGGAGAGGCAGGAGTGTAACTGATAATGAGTCCTCAATCACCAACTGGAATGGTAGCTGAGTGACACTTGCGGAACCTTGGCAATTCACTTGACCTCTGTCAGACTCCGTTTTCTCATCTGAGAAATGACATGATAGGGGTGTGGGAGAGTAAACGGAATTAATACACATAGAGCACTTGGTATATAGCAGTGCAGTACTAGTATGTCCTTGAAGATTTCTTTTTTGAGTAGTTATTGGACATAAAGTACTGCAGGTGGTGAGGGAAGGCAAAAAGGGGAGATACAGCCCCACCCTCAGGGAGCCCCAGTCTGAGGGGGAGACACAGCCCTGCCCTCAGGGAGTCCCAGTGTGGGGGGAGACACAGCCCTGCCTTCAGGGAGCCCCAGTCTGAGGGGAGACACAGCCCTGCCCTCAGGGAGCCCCAGTCTGAGGGGAGACACAGCCCTGCCCTTAGGGAGCCCCAGTCTGAGGGAGGAGACACAGCCCTGGCCTCAGGGAGCTCCAGTCTGAGGGGAGACACAGCCCTGCCTCAGGGAGCCCCAGTCTGAGGGGAGACAGAGTCCTGCCCCCAGGGAGCCCCAGTCTGAGGGGAGACACAGCTTTGCCCTAAGGAGGCTAGCAAAAGGTGACTTCTCCACTTGCAGGAGTGAGCTAGCTGAGGTGGGAAGATAAGGGCTCTCGAGAAGGCCAGCCTGCAGAGTGAGGGTAGCTCAGAGCCTATACTGGCCACAGCCCACACAACTGTAGGCCTCATCTTCACTTCAGATACACATGTATTATGTATGAGGCAGGTCTGTAGGCTTTACCCCAGCTTAAGACACCTGGAGAGTGCATACGAAGACAGAATGGTGGACAGGAAAGGGTTTCTGGGACAGGGAACAAGGGAGGAGAGCATGCTTTCCCAGGAAACTTAAGAAGAAAAGCCAACAGACAGGAAGGACCTGAGAGACTCTGAAGAAGCTCTGAGGACAGGAGTGGGCAACTGCTGTTGGCCTGGTTCTCCACTTCCTGTTTGGCTTTGGGTGAGGCACTACCCTGCTTGGGCAACACTTCTTCCTCTGTAGAACAATCTGGTGGATTGCAAGGGTCTGCCTAGGTGGTGCATTCTGCACCTTGTTTCATTTACAGCTCCCACAGCTCCCAAGATGGGGAGGTGGTAATCCCCACCTCACACAGGCTCAGAGGATGAAGGTCCACAGATCAGAAATGCAGATGTGGGTCTCAGAGGCTAGCTCCCTCTACTATACCCACTCTTCTTATGGGACATTGCGAATGGCCCACCTAGGATGTTGTGCTATTAGGAGCGGGCTCAAGGGACAGCCTGCAGGTCAGGAAGGGGACAGACAGTATTTGAACTCAGAGACCCCCAGCCTCATGAGGCATGCTAGGGTTGGTCATGGGGGTTGGAGACTATTGTCTGTTCAGTTGTACAGGGACTGCTGGCCTCTCAAGAAGGGGACAGGAACCCCAAACTGATGGCCCTTCTGCTTCAGTCCTCTTGTCTTGGACCACCCAGGGCTCCACCACTGGGTGCTGAGCTAGGGGCTGTAGGGGGAGAGCAGAGTGGTTTCTGTTCCCACTGTGCTCAGTGCACTCAGTTTGGCTCAAGCAAGCATTTTTTAAAAAAGATTTTATTATTCATTAGAGACACACAGAGAGAGGCAGAGACACAGGCAGAGGGAGAAGCAGGCTCCATGCAGGGAGCCCGATGTGGGACTCGATCCTGAGACTCCAGGATCACGCCCTGGGCCGAAGGTAGACAGATGCTCAACCGCTGAGCCACCCAGGCATCCCCAAGCAAGAATTTCATTAGCAACCACTTCAGTCAGTGACAAATGTCTAATAGAGCCTGCCTCAGGCCAGTGGTGAGCTCTGCCCTCACGGACATGGTTGCTGTTCTCACAGAAGGCTCTCACAGCCTCTTCTTCACAGTTGGCAGAAATCCTGCCACCTGCTCACAGTCACTGTTCCCCAGTGGGGCTGAGTGGTCTGTTCCATTGTCACAGCCGTTCCCTGAGAGCACACAGAGCACATGTGAAGGCTCTTGCTCCGCCACCCCATCCAGGCTTGGCCATGAATCCACACTTACTGCACACTTTCTGGTACCAGCCACTCTTCTATGACTTTTTACACACATCCCTTCATATGATCTTCATGTCAACTCCATTTTACAGATGAGGAAGCTGAGGGCCAGAGAGGGTAAGGAATTTGTTCAGAGGAATGGACTGGGAGTAAGTTCAGGTGGTTCTGCTCTTATCACTGTCCTGAATCCCTTGTACACCCAGATCACCCATTCTCTGGGCAAGGGTCCTGCCCAGGAAGTAGAGGTCAGGGACTGCAGGGCGTATGGAAATATGGTCACCATAACCCAGGCTAGGATTGTTCTGGAACCAAGGAGGCCACATCGTGCAGAACATTCCTAAAATCTTAATCATACTCATCAACAGACAGTTCACAGAAAAGGAACCACAAATGACCCTTCGACATATCAGAAATACTCAACTTCATTCATAATGAGAAAAATGGAAATGAAAATGTCTCCTCTAGGAATTGACTTTCTAGATATATTCACAATACCTAGGAGACTGGGAAAACCCTAAATATCCATCAGTAGGGAACTGACTAGTACCCTATTGACCATCTATACAATGGTGATACCATGTAGCTCATTAAAACCCTGGAAAACACTTTTCACTAGTAGACATAAAAAAAATCTCTAAGATATTGCTAAGGGAAAAAAGAAGGGTTCAAGACAGTACATTACCATTGGATAAAAACCAGAAAAAATAAGAACATTTGCAGATTCTGTGTTTGCTTGTCATGTGTTGCTTAGAAGGATAGACAGTTGGCTAGAGCTGGGGGGACCTGGAGGCCAAGGGACAAGAATGAGTAGGAGACTAAACATGGACATTTAGAAGTGAAACACTGAAATTCCATTTCAGTTAACATTGTTGAAAACAATTTCTGTTATTTGTTTGTTATTGAGGTATAGTTGACATGCAACATTGTATTGGTTTCAGGATACAACAAGTTATTTTCTATTTGCATAAAATGGAAAATGATCACCACAGTAAATCTAGTTAGCATCCATCACCTTGATAGTTACAGAATTTTTTTTCTTGCCATAAGAAACTTTAAGATTTACTCTCTTGGCAGCTTTCGAATAGGCAACACAGCATTATTCACGGTAGTCACCATGCTGTATATTACATCCCCAGAACTTATTTATAACTGGAAACTTGTACTTTGGTCACCTTCACCCTTTTTGCCCACCTCCCATACCTGCCTCTGGCAACCACCAAACTTTCTCTGTACCTATAAACCTGGTTTTTGGCTTGTTTGTTTTTAGATTCAACATATAAGTGAGATCATATGGTTTTTATCTTTATTATTTCACTTAGAATAATGTTCTCAAGGTCCATCCATGTTGTTGTAAATAGCAAGATTTCTTTTTTTATATAGATTTCTTTTAAAGATTATAAGATTTCTTTTTTTTAATAGCTGAAAAATATTCCATTGTGTGTGTGTTTCAAAGTTTCTTTACCCATTCACCCATTGATGGACACTTAAGTTATTTCCATGTCTTGGTTTTTATAAATAATGCTGCAAAGAACACAGGGATGTATTTATCTTTTCAACTTAATGTTTTCTTCTTTCAAGATTTTATTTTTAAATAATTTCTACACTCAATGAGGGGCTTGAACTCACAACCCTAGATCAAGAGTCGCATGCTTCACTTACTGAGCCAGCCAGGTGCCCCTTGAGTTAATGTTCTTATTTTTTTGGAATACCCAAAGGTGGAATTATAATTTATATTTTAAATAATTACATGCTTTCTATTCTTCTGTTGTAAAAGTATGCTGCTATGATGTAATTCATTGTTCATGTGCAACTTAAAAAAACTTTTTACTCAAGATAACATGCATATACTCAGGTGCACAAATCTTAAGTGTGCAGCTTAATGGATTCTGGCACATAAAGACACTGGGGTAACCTCACTCAGGTCAGGTAGGACATAGCCAGTTGCCTGATAAGGATGGGGAGAGCTTTCACTGTAAAGATGTCTGCCCCTTTTGAATTCTCAACCCATATAAATGTATGGTGTGCCCTAACCAAATATGTCAGTAAATATGGAAGTGCAAAAATAATGTGGGCTGCATCCTTCAGGTGAGTAAGGAGATCCCAGCAGGCGAGGGGCAGAGTTCACTGTGGTCAGCCAGCAAGCTAAGGACAAGGATGGTAACTGTTTCCAGTCTCATTCCCTGCCCCCACACAGGCCCTGGGCCAGAGCAGGACTTCTGGAAACATCTACTGAATAGAACTGGTCTGGCCAGAGGGGGCTTTGATCTCTAGTGACTTATTATTGGGAGACAGAAGGTTGGAGAGGGGGCCGGGGGTTAAAGGCTGTTGGTCATGAATGCTAGGTAGTCTTGTCCCAGTCACCACCTGTCTTGTTCCTCTTCCTACCAGCCTGACATGGTTCCAAGAAATCATTGCATGCCAGGGCCTGGCAGTATACAGGGTGGCCGGATGAATTTCTATATTCCTTACTGACTTGCTTCTTGGTTTATCATCTGTCTCAGCCCTCAAGGATATAAGCTCTAGGAAGGCAGGAACATTGGTTCTCTAGGGTCATTTCTCCATCTTCGGCTCCTACAACAGTGGCTGGCACATAGTAAGTGCACAACAAATACTTACCAAGAATGAATGAATGAATGAATGAATGAATATACGAATATTATCGCTTTTCAGAGGCAAGGGTTGGGGGGAACTGGCCCCTGGTGAGGAATCCAAGGAGCCCCTCTCAAGCCATCTTTCTCCTTTAGTCGCATCAAGAGCAATGTGGATGGGCGATACCTGGTGGATGGTGTTCCCTTCAGCTGCTGCAACCCCAGTTCTCCACGGCCCTGCATTCAGTACCAGCTCACTAACAATTCGGCGCACTACAGCTATGACCACCAGACAGAGGAGCTCAACTTGTGGGTGAATGGCTGCAGGGCTGCCCTGCTGAGCTACTACAGCAGCCTCATGAACTCCATGGGTGCTGTCACACTACTTGTCTGGCTCTTTGAGGTAGGTTGGGCCAGGTGGGGGGGAGGGAAGAGGGATTCACCTGCCCCTTTTAGATTTAATGAATGGGTGGGACTTGAGACAAGCACAAGAGAGTGCTGTCTCTCTCCTCCAAACCAGTCCTCAGCTTAGTTGTGGGTCAGACAGGCCTAAGTTTGAACCCTAACACCTCCACTATTTTTTATTTATTTCCTGTCACTCAAAAAATAATTTATTGAGGTGAAATTCATAGAACATAAAACTAACCATTTTAAGGTGAGCAATTCATTGGCAGTTAGTATATTCACAATTTTGTGCAACCACCACATCTACATAGTTCTAAAAGATTTCTATCACTCCCAAAGAGAAGCTCATACCCATTAAGCAGCATACTCCCGACTTCTTTCTTCCCAGTCCCTGGCAACTATTAATCTGTGCTCTGTCCTTGTGGATTTATCTATTCTGGACATTTTATATAAATGCCATTATAATATGTGACTTTTTCTGTCTGGGTTCTTTCACTTTGCATGTTTTAGAGGTTCACCCTGTGCCTTTGTTTTTTTCAGTTTGAGGTATTGGGAAGTTATTTAACCTGTTAAAAGGGGCTGACAGCACTTAGCTTTGGGATTCCTGGGGGAGGGGGCAGAAGGAGATAATACGTACATTGTGTTTAGGAAATGGGAGCTATTTGGATTTGTGCTTCTCTGGAGACTCTGGTAGCAATTTATCTGTTATTCTAATTATTTGTGGATTCATGTGATCTTACCTCTAAGCTTTAATTCCTCTCTGTACAGAGCTTGGGATGTAGCCATTCACTCCTTTATTGAAGAGTTAGTTCTTAGACACCTAAGGACACTAGGCGCTGTCCTGGGTGCTGAACAAGAGCAAGGGAAGTACAAAGCCAGAAACATTGGGTGGGGAAAGTTTGTCCATTAGAGAAGATTCACTGAAAGTGACCTTTAAGTAAGTTGCTCTC
This sequence comes from Canis aureus, assembly GCF_053574225.1. Taxonomy (NCBI): domain Eukaryota; kingdom Metazoa; phylum Chordata; class Mammalia; order Carnivora; family Canidae; genus Canis; species Canis aureus. Next base: position 61,316,170 of record NC_135617.1, read on the forward strand.
TTAGTGCTATGGAAGTTCACACATAGCTGTTCCCTCAGCTGAGATGAGTACTTCTAACACATAACACTAGAGGTACTGTATGTACAGTCCGGGGGTAAGGGTGCCAGGTTGGGGGGAGAGGGCTTCTTTTAATGTCAAGGCAAATGAATGACATTTTATTGGTCATTGACTCCTTGAGGTTTGGGAATGAGTGGGTAGAGAGCCAGACAAGAAGCTTACTGCTAGAAAGTCAGAAGGTTGTGAAAACCCATGAAAAGAAGACTAAAGGGTGACAGAAGTCAGTGGGAAAATGGGGTTCCACTGGCTACCTCTCAGTTTGCTCACCTTTTCAGGAAGCTAGTGACTTCATGAGATGAGGACTGGCTCACTGAGAACACGGAGTAAATACCCCTGGTTTTTAGCTGAGGACTTTGGTTGGCAGAGCTCTGTGATGGGCATGAAGGTAGCTGAACTAACAATAGGATCCTGGCCTGAGCCTTGCCCTCCTGGGCCCCACAATCCAGTTAAGAAGTGACACCTAACTCAAGAACCAAGGGGAGGAACATTAACAAGTGCAAAATTCATAATGTATCAATAGGCCTCCTTCAGGAAAGAAGAGGATCAGAGTGGGAGCATGCATACCATGAGGACTCCCTGGAGGAGAAAAGGGGTTTTCCATTATAAAAATATTTTATTGGAACGCTTGGGTGGCTCAGCAGTTGAGCATCTATCTTTGGCTCAGGGCATGATCCCGGGGTCCTGGGATTGAGTCAAGTCCTGCATAGGGCTCCCTTCAGGAGCTTGCTTCTCCATCTGCCTGTGTCTCTGCCTCTCTGTGTCTCTCATGAATAAATAAATAAAATCTTGTTTTTTAAAGATTTAAATGCACCCCGTCTTTTTTAAAAAAGATTTTATTTATTCATGAGAGACACACAGATAGAGAAGCAGAGACACAGGCAGAGGGATGAGCAAGCTCCATGCACGGATCCCGATGAGGGACTTGATCCTGGAACTCTGGAATCACACCCTGAGCCAAAGACAGATGCCCAACCACTGAGCCACCCAGGCATCCCAAGAAATAAAATCTTAAAAAAATATTTATTAAGCTTTCAAAAGACAGTAACTAAAACCTAAAACTATTAGTTACTAATGTCATCTGCAACCATAATTATAAAATGCTCCTTGAGCATTGATTCAATAGATGTTTACTGAGGTCCCATCATCACTGGGTGCTGTTCTAGGGGCTGGGAGACAGAGTGAACAAGATGGATCAGGGGGTGGACATTCTCCATTAGCAGGCCTCACCACCTCATGGAGTTTGCTGTACTATCAAAGGAGAAGTATAAGAGAGAGTAAACAATGAATCTGTGTAGAAACAAGTGAGTAACACAATACATTAGAAAAGTGAAAACAGTACTTACCACACTAATAACCAGTTACAGTTGACATATCTATTCATCCTTACTGTATACCTTACTGCACTCTACACATACTGACATGTCACAGCATGCACATGAGGCAGGAGACACTCCATCTGAAAATTTGTAAACCAGATGAGTAAACTTAGGTTTCTTAGTCACATGGCTGGCCAAGTGCCAGGGCTGGTGTTTGAACCCAGGCATTTTGGCACCTTAGACTGATGCAGTGACTGCTGGTGAACAAATCCAAACAAATCACCCACTCATCCCCACACTAATCAAAACAACAGAAGTAGAAGGGAACCACAAATGATGATATTGCTTGTTGAGAAGGGAGGGGGTGATTTTAATTCTGTCTAGCAAATGGTTACCCAACACCCAATATGTGCTAAGGATTGTGCTAGGAATGGGGCAGGGACCCAAGGAAGAGGAGAGTAGGACTAATGCCCCCAGAACAGCGAGATCTGAGAGGAAGGGGAGGGAGAATGAGCAGCAGGGAGCACTCAAAGAAGGCTGAAGCTGAATTAACAGGTGAATGTGGAGAGGAACGATATTCTAGGCAAACAGGAAATGGTAAAGACTAGAGGGAAGAAAGTGTGAATGGGACCCAAAGAAGCTTAGGGTGGCCAGAAAGAGAGGAGAATGGGGCTGGAGATGAGGCAGCTATCTTGAGCACCAAGCCAGACTGGTGGGCAGGCCCTCACCAACCCAGACTCAACAGATCCTGCCACACTTGAAGGGCCCCAGGGATGAAGAGGCTGGTGGCTTACAACTATTACTTCCTAATAGCTCCAGCCTCCAGCTACTTCTCCCAGACCAGCTCTAAGTCTCTTCTTCCCACTAGGTGACCATCACGATTGGCCTGCGCTACCTACACACAGCACTGGAAGGTGTGTCCAACCCTGAAGACCCTGAATGTGAAAGCGAGGGCTGGCTTCTGGAAAAGAGCGTGTCGGAGACTTGGAAGGCCTTTCTGGAGAGCTTGAAAAAGTTGGGCAAGAGTAACCAGGTGGAAGCTGAGGGTGCAGACGCAGGCCAGGCCCCAGAGGCTGGCTGATGGCCCCAGGGCCCCCTCCCCTCCTGGACACTGAAAAGTAGTGGACTCCAGGAAAGTGGATACCCCCCTCATCCAATCTGAATCTCCCAAGGAGGGCAGCCATCTTACAAACTCTTCTTGATGGTGGGATTTAAAGTTTAGGATCCCTAAAAGCATTTGGCAAACATTTGTTAAATGATTGACTTAAAAATGAATGAGCCTCTATTCAGGCCCACCTCATGGTGGACTCAGGGGGCCTCTTAGTGGATCACTCTTAAAAGCACATGAATTCAGTTCCACCCGGGACTGGACTACACCTACTACTGGACACACCTGAGGGCAGTTCCCCTTTTAAGAGTCTGCCATTACAAGCTCCAAGTTGCTTCATTCTATATTCAAAGCATCACTTGTTGCATAAGCACAGAAGTCTAAAAAAATTTACTGGCCATGCTGTCGTGTTTTTTTTAAATGCCAATATTGACAGGTCAGCCATTTTATTTGTATAATTGTGGAAGGTGGGGGATGTTATACTTTTCTAAGAGAATGCACTCTCCAAAGCACTGGGGGCTCACAAGAGGAATTCTTCAACGATGGGGCAAACGAACTTAAAGACAGGATTATTTTCCTCACCAAATACATAGTTAAAGGCTATTTCTGTGTCACATTCTTATGCCCTCACTTAGCCTGGAGTGAGCTATGGGCTGAGGAAGTCAGGTTGTTAGCATATTCTGGCAACATCCCACCCCTAACGTGCCACGCAACCTCCTTTGGCTTATCTGTGGAAGCACTGGGTTAGATGGTTGCCTTTTACTGGAAGAGGAGCAACAATTAGACAAGAGTCCACTCTTTGGAGACCAGGCCTCACCTCTTGGAGGGCCCAGGAACACCCATACAGGTGGCCATGACAGCCCCCATGGACAACATGAATTGTCTACAGTGGAGGGCAAAACATCCTCTGGGAGCTTCTTCCTGTTTCTTTCCCCAGCTACCCATCCTGCAAGGCAATATTTCTGGAATGCCTCCATATTTAAAGAAGATTCCTTGAGACAGTCCATCTTTCTGCGCTAGTGACAGTAAGAGAAGTTTTTAATTTCTCTCAGAAAAGCGAAAAAAGGGAAGCTTTTACGGGAAGGAGAGAAGGACTTCATTGCTGTTCTAATGTGTTCAGTGGGGAGAAAATTTAAGACTTCCGGTGCTGCCTGGGGCATGTTCTGGGGCTCTAGTTCTCCCAGGCGTTAGGATCAGATCAAAGATATTTGGATACTATCAAACGCTGGTCCCAGGTTTAATTAGACTTCTGAATCTTCTTGAGACCAAAGAGTGGTCCACATTGAACATGCTGAGGGAGTCAGCCACCTCTGAGGGTCCTGTAACTCTCTCCCCTCAGGAGTACTGAGAACCATCATGAAAGTGCTGCTCTAGGCCACGTGTAACTATGCTGTTAACAGCTGTATCATAGACATTAAAAATTATATTGTGTGAAAATTACTTGTGTTAAGTGCCTATCTTAGCCTATTCGACAGTATGTTATTACAGGATCCCCAACTTTAGCAAGTATTTATCAAAACCAAATTGAACCCGACCCTAAAGGAAGCATGGCTACTGGTAAGGGTAGCTGTTTGAACAGCATGGATGTCACCACTCTCTCTCACCACCTCGTCTGCAACAACACTGATTATGAGGTCATCCAAATAATCTCAACGTTTGCTAGTTTAGACCAGAGCTGAACTCATTTAATACTTTAATATGTTGAATCTTAGTTTAGTGATTTAAGCAAAACTTCCAAACTTTTTTTTTCTGTTCTAGTCAAAACATATTTTCCCAAATGGGGAAATGGAGTCTCTATGGGGCCAGGTTATAGGGCAGATGTAAATCTGAGAGCTACTGGGAGGACCAAGGGCAAACTGATCCTACAATGAATATCCCTGGTTGGTTCAGAGCAGACTTAGGGTGAGCTGCATTTATTAGGGCTTCTCAGGAGCTAGACTCTGTACCAGGTCTTCCTTGTGTCCAACCTCAGTCTTTCCTGGGACCGGTGTAAATTCATTTCTCCCAAGGGACTCAGCCAGGTTTTCAAGTCCGGCAGGCCTAGCCCTGGAGTATGGTAAGAGGTAAAGGCAGTACCTTAGGCCTTTTACACTTTTAAAACATTCCATATTGAAGAAGTAGGTCCTAGCTGCTTATTTTGAACATTTTTGAAGACAAATATGCTAGAATCTGTGGTTTCAGTTTAAGAACCCATAGCTTTGCAACGCTTTCAAGCCTAGGACTGAGCCATCAGCAAATAAACCCCAAGTAACCTCAATACAGGTTAATAAGATTAGGTGCTTGCTCCCGCATGCTTCCCTGCCCCTCCTAGTCCGGGCACCTGTAATGCTAGGCCAGCAGGTTTGCAGCTTAGCCAGGAGCTGGGTGGGGGTGGGGGGTGGTAGGGAGAAGACAATTAGGGCCTCTGACCTGCTACTACATTAAGAACATGGCTCCTGATGACAGTGCAGCCAGCCAGCAGCACAGTGTGTTAGGAATAGGAATGTGGCAGTGGGGGTTGGCAGTATGTAAATCAGGGAGAGAGGGCCTTCCTGGTCTTCAGTGGACAGGAGACTGGCCTGCAGAGAAGAAACACCAGTCCTTGATTCCTGATGGTATGCTTTGTCCTCTCAAACAGAGGAAGAGTATAAACAGCAAAGTTAGAGAATGTTGTACAGATGGTATACAGTCGGTTAAGATAAAGGGACAGCTCCTAGCTATTTACCCAAGGGGAATAGAAACATAGGTCCACACAAAAATCTGTGCATTAATGTTTTAACTTTTATCATAATCACCAAAAACCTTCCAAGTGTCCTTCACACCTGATAACTGTATAAACACCTGCACAATAGAACGCGGCTCAGCAACCAAAAGGAACACAGGTGACTCTCCAATGCATTAGTCTTCTTAGAGAAGCCAGGCTCAAAAGGCTACATGTGATATATATTTATATAACATTCTGGAAGAGTCAAAACAAAGGGACAGAAAGGTTAATGGTTGCCCGGGGTCAGGATGGGGGAAGATGATGACCACAAATGAGCATGAGGCAGCTTTGTGGGGATATAGAACTGTTCTATTTGATTGTAGTGGTTGTGAACCAACTCTATGCATTTGTTAACATGCATAAAATTGTCCACTAAAAAGGGTGAATCTTACTATGTGAAAAAAAAAAAAAACCCTAATAAACCTGACTTTAAAAAGCAAGAGTAAGGACAGAACAGAGTGTCAGAAGGCTTAATGAGTCTTAGCACTGCTGACATTTGGACCAGGGAAGGGAATAAGTGGGAGCAGCATTAAAGGCCAGGAAACAGGGAAAGCATATGGAAACCTTGCTTTCTTAGTTTACATCTTCCATTTTAAGAAGATTTTTGAAAAGCACAGCAGAGCTCTTATAGGCAATGACTCTCCTGCAAATAAAGGATAGAGTTTCCTTCCTACATGTCTCCCATAAGCAGAGAATATCTGGGGAGTGTGTAAGAACAAGGATCTGGAGATTACCAGGGAAGAACAATCAAGAAGAGTATAAACTTGGAGACAGGTCTTGTTGCTAGGAGAGACTCCAAGTGCTGTTTTCCCCAGCGATTTGAGGTCCAAAATGGTTCAGAAAGGTCATGAGCTGTCATAGCCAATGAATATGAAGCTTAATCAGCTGAAATGATGATCCAGCTTTCTCTGGGAAGGTCAGGATGGTTTCGCTAATGGCCATAATTGACACTAATAATATAAGCATCTTAATTTTCAAGCTAATACAGATGTCCTACTTTATTTGTAGCAAGGTGACATGGGGGACATTTTTATGGCATTTTAAACAATGTAGGCAGATCCAAAGTAATGTCAACACCTAAAGCATTTATTTGGATATCTTTAAACTTTTTACATATGATACATTCCAAATTTTACAAGTTGTCCACAGATATTAAAGTTATAGCCAATTTATTAAACAGATATGATTTTCCCTGATATGGAAAGCATGTTATATAAACATTTCTACAATAAACAGAATACATGCGGAACAAATCATAAATCATTGGCAAGGATGACAATTAGCTTAATTATGCACACACTAGAAGATAAAAGGGTGCATGTGTTGCTATTTCATGTAAGTTCATCTTCTCTCAGACTCTGTCATTTTCAGAGAATGAAATCCAGGGACACCCTCTGCTAACAATGGACTTCTGTAAAGTCATTCCTGAAAGCCACAGTATTGTTATGATTTGGTGGAAATGTTTATAATTCATTTACAGAGGGAGAAACCCGGTCCTATTTTAAATTCAAGCTTGGGGGAACATATGGAGAAAAGCCAAAAGAAGCTGGGCTTAAATGCTAAAGGAACGGGGATGCGACAAAGACCAAAATAAACATTAAAATCATTATGCCATCCACAGCCCCAGTTCTTATGAATGGAAGAAAGGCCAGATAAAGGGGGAAGAATGCTGTGTTCTAATTTGGATTTTCTTCCTGTTGGTCCTCCTCTCAGATGGTGAGCCAGTCCCAAGCAAGAAGGGTTTCAGAAGAGGGGGTCCTGTCACACACTACCTTAGAGAGGAAGCAGTGGATGTGGCTTCTGTATCCCTCTTTATTTTAGCCTGAAGTCTGGATTTCTGACCTTCCTCCTGGGTTTACTGCAGTGTATACAAAGCTGAATGGAACAGAACTTACAGATGCAGTTCAAGAAAATTGAGTGAAAGGTTTACTTGCATTGGCTAAAAAAATCCAAAAGTCTCTTATTATTCATTTGTCCCTTAGCCCTACCTTAGAGAGGCTCAGAATTTATTCCTCCACTAAATCTGCAAGTACTCTCTGTATTCAAGCTCTCAGCACACATACATCAAATGAGAGTGGCTATGTGGTATGTAACAGTTAAAACCTATTCTACTAAGCGGCTATCATTCTAGGAAGGCACCTCTTAGTAAGAACAATAATGCTTAAAAATAATAAAAACCCTGGGCCCAAAAGCTGTCCCAGGAATGTACTAAGTGAGCCAGCAGGTAAACAGTAATTCGTCTATTCCAGGAAATGCTAGAAAGGGTAGGGGAACCTCAAAACACTGAATTCTCATTTTTTTCTTCTAGTTTGATTCTAGATGCATACAATCGCTTGGTTTAGTCTTAGAAATGGGAATATATTGTCTGAAAAATTAGGATAGTCTAAGTTTTCAAAAAGCCCTTTAAAATGAGTTTTTTTCTCAAAGCCAAAAGTCTTGCCCCCCTCCCCCCACAAATCCAACTTTTATAGCCCTGAAAACCACCCAGCATATGAAGCAACCAGGCTCTCTCCATCCCACAGGCTCTTCCTGCACATGTGCCCCAACCTGCTCATAGCCAATGGAGACAGGGATAGCCACTTTCAAAATCCACTGCTTTGCTCTTAGAGGTAGGGTCCTGTCAGCAGAGGGGACAGCGACCTAGTCCCAGTGTTGAGAGTCACTGAAAGGGACCAGGAAATGTGACCCCAACAGACCACAGAGACTGTTTCCTGCTGCTGTCGAATCAGCTTCAGGCCTGGAGTGCCTTGTGATCAGTAACATAACATGGCTCAGACTACTGGGAACAGTCAAAGCGGTTAGACGCCCACAAAGGGGCTGTGCCCAGCCTGGGAAGAGAAGTTCCTCGCTGAATTCTAAAACTCAAGCAGTTATATTGAGGGACACAGCAAACGGTGCAAGAAAATCCACTGATGGAAGATGATTTTCATCAGTCCCTGGAGCCAGAAACTATGAAAACAAAACTGGGAAGAAAAGCTTAAATATAGAATTTATTTCCAAATTCAGTAGAATTTATTTCCTATTCTTTCCTGAAAAGCCAACTGGGTTACAAAAATCCAAGTTTATGTTTTTGGTAGTGAAGTAACTATAAATGTTGCCAGTCGATGCCAACCAGTGTCTGATTTGCTTCCTGTGCATGTCCAATTTCCTCCGTGATACTGTGCTGGTGCCAAAGCTTCTGAATCTTCTTAAATCGCTCTTTGCACAAATGTAAAGGATTTCCCCGTCTAGAAGGAAGACGCATGTCATTCAGGATGCATTCTTTTTATTCATCTATTATACCCCAACTTTTAGGAACAGTTACAAGTTACTGGTTTAAGATCCTCTGCAAAATTCCTGTTTGGTATGAGACTGTGGCTATTAACACATTAGCTCTGAAGGCTGGCTAGGAGCAGCTGAAGGGAGTAAGTACTGAAAAGAAGAGGAAAATGTATAGGAGCTACACTTACTCAGATTACGGTGAGGGAAGAGAGGCTAGGGTTGAGCAGGAGGGTCTGGGTGGAGAGGCTACAACTACCTATTCATTATCCACTTTGTTGGTAAAAAGTAAGACTGAAGGAGGCAGGGGAGATGGAAAGAGAACTGCAGAGGTAAAAATGTTTCCCATGGTGCTGTTTTTTAGCCATAAAGTCTAGTAAGCAAGGCAGGCAATTGTGAATAACATCTGGGTCTAATTTAACCATAGAAGTTTTGATGAGTTCATGCTGGTGGCCTTTGTTCCTGATTCAGAGCACACACAATCCTCTTACTCTCTAACCAGGGCTCTTCGTCCTAAGAGCCCACATTCCTCAGGGCAATGGAAGAACCATCACCAGGTGGCATTACGTGCATAACCTTGTAGCCAAGCCCCTGGGGCAGCCTTCTACTTATCTTGCCTTGGTTTCCAGTTCTTAATTTTCTGCTTCCCAAGGCTGGATGGTTTTACCTAGGTTAAGACTTTCACCTCCTCTGGGCAAAGAGATGGTCTAGAAGAAGTTAATAGTGCTTGAGGGAACTGTTGTTAGCATTTTTCTCATGATATAATAGAAGCAACCAGAGTAGAAGTGATTAAGCCTCAAATACTGTTGTATTGCTCTATATGTTCTACATCTTTGTCCTCAGATTTTTTTTTTTAAAGATTTTATTTATTTATTCGTGAGAGACACAGAGAGAGAGGGGGAGAGAGGCAGAGACACAGGCAGAGGGAGAAGCAGGCTCCATGCAGGGAGCCCAACATGGGACTTGACCCCACGGTCTCCAGGATCACGCCCTGGACTGAAGGTGGCGCTAAACCGCTGAGCCACTCAGGCTGCCCTCAGATTCTTGTTAATAACATAAGCACGTCTCTCTTTTTTTCAAGTAGGCTTTATGCCCAATGTGGGGCTTAAACGCATGACCCTGAGATCAAAAGTTTTATGCTCTACTGACTGAGCCAGCCAGATGCCCCAAACACATCTCTTATCAATTAATATTTGCTCTTTTATAACTTCTGAACAACACTGGGTCTCCTCTTACAAAGTCATACAAGTCACAACAGGCTACTTCAATGGTTCTCTGGAGTGACAAATGGGAAAAAACTTGCTTTTCTCTTATCATTTCCCTTATCTGTCCTGATTGCCCTCATGACATTCTTATTTATTTATTTTAGAAAGAAAAAGAAAAAGAGAGAGAGTACAAGTGGGGGAGGGGCAGAGGGACAAGCAGACTCCCTGATCACTAGGACTGATCAGTGTACTGAAGGCTCTAGAGGCCCAGGATCAGCCAACCCAGTGCCCTAGGATGGGCTCTTACCTGAGTCCCTGGTCAGTTTCCCCATAGTCATCAAGGTAAGGAGGAGAATAAAAACAGCCTTTGGTTTTGCCAGCTAAAAATAGCACCTGACATTCCCGCACTCTGTAGAGAGACCATTTATACAGTACAGATTAGTAACCAATGTTTGGATTCAGTTCCTAATGGACTGAAGTCTTATAAAAAATAAACAACCCCAGTGTTAGAAGAAACAGCCTTTATAGCAGAGATACTTGAAGTATCAACACATCTGCCCAAATTTTAAAAATAACTAAAATGATTGTATTATACCCAATAATGATTGCATTGTAAATCAATATAGTGAGGAAGAGGAATATTTTAGATTAGGAATCAGTGGCTCATGTAATACTGGCATTTAAAAAACTATTAAGTGTAAGAGAGATAGTTAACTTTTTTTTTTTTTAAGATTTTATTTATTTATTCATAGAGACAGAGAGAGGGAGAGGCAGAGACACAGGCAGAGGAAGAAGCAGGCATCATACAGAGAGCCCGACGTGGGACTCGATCCAGGGTCTCCAGGATCACGCCCTGGTCTGCAGGCGGCGCCAAACCGCTGCGCCACTGGGGCTGCCCCAGATAGTTAACTTTTAAACATAGATACTGATACTTTAACCACTATTATGTGCGAACTGCTCATTTAAAAAAAATGTACAAAAACATTCTGAATTAGGTTGATTTGAAACACAAAGCAGTACTGTACATGACTGAAAGAATTTTGAAATATGCCAGACAAGAGACATTTTTATTTCTTTAAAGGGTTATTAAAAAACATGTCTCCCGATCCCTTTGAGAGGTTTGCCTGGCCTTTTTTGGGTATTAATATTCCAGCTCAACTCAACATTTATAGAGAACCTGTCATATACAAGATATTGTCAGGCACCAGGGGACTAAGTTACCTAAGATACAGATCTAATTTATGCCTCAAGGGAGCTGAAATTCATGTCACCTCCCTCCTTCAAACCCTGAACTGAGTTCCATCTCACTCAGAAATGTCACCAGGACACAGCAGGCCCTAGGACTCTCCTGTATACACCACTCCAGCAACACAAGCCTCATTACTGTTTCCTGAACATGGCAAGCACATTCCCCAACAATTTTATAATTGCTGTTTCCTGCCTAGAGTGTTCTCCCTACTTCTTTCAGTGTTTATTCAAAGGCACCTTCTTGGTTCCCTAACTAAAATCCAACTCCCCATCTGCCATTTCATATTCTTCTCCCTGCTTTATTTTTTCTCCTCCAAGTGTATCACTTTCTAAATTATCAGCCTTATTATTTTTTATCTCTCATGCTAGAAAATGAGTTCCACAAAGGCAGAGATTTTTGTCTGTTTTGTTGACTACTACATTCTCAAAGCCCAGTACACAGTAGTCACTAAGTATTTGCTGTATGTTGTCCAATATATACAACCATAGTTGACCTTAGAACAACATGGCAGTTAGGCATGAGGACCCCTCCCCACTACCCGTGCAGTTGAATACCTGCTATAACTTTGGACTCCCTCAAAACTCAACTATTAATAGCTCACTGTTGACTGGAAGCTCTACTTTGTAACATAGACAATTAACACACATTTCGTATGTTGTATGTATTATGTACTGTATTTACAATAAAGCAAGCTAGAGAAAAGAAAGTGTTATTAAGAAACTCAAAAGGAAAATACATTTGCAGTACTAAACTGTATTTATTGAAAAAAATGTGTATGAGTGGACTTGCATGTAGTTCCAACTCATATTGTTCAAGTGTCAAGGTTATATACATCAGGCAGTGATATGTATGGATCCCAAACCATAAGGATATGGCAAAAGAAGGAATTTTGACTGGGTTTGGGCAGTAAATCAAGGACAAGTGGAAGTTTCACATTAGGATGAGGCACAAAGAAAGGAGAATTGGACTGTCATGGAGGTGGGAAGAATGACAATGGAAGAGGCAAAGAGAGTAGGATCCAAATATGAGAGATGAAGAGACAAGGCTTCCATGTTCCTTGAATGAACAAACACAGAACAGCAGTCTCAAAATTCTTTGTTTTTTTTTTTAAAGATTTTATTTATTTATTCATAGAGACAGAGAGAGAGAGGCAGAGACACAGGCAGAGGGAGAAGCAGGCATCATACAGAGAGCCTGACGTGGGACTCGATCCAGGGTCTCCAGGATCATGCCCTCGGCTGCAGGCGGTGCTAAACCGCTGCGCCATGGGGGCTGCCCTCAAAATTCTTTGTAACGTAGTAGCTTCTTGTGCCATCCCTCAACATGTATATACCACAGCAGGTGCAAAGCGGCAGATGCAAAGGAAAAAGCTCTCGTCAGAGCCTTACCTGAGGAAGATGCCCACCCCAGAACCACAGGAGTAGGTGTGAGCTGTGCAGGCTCCCACATCTTCCCCTTCCAGTTCAGTCTGACAGCAGTAGCTCTGGGAGCACAGCAGAGTTCCACACACAAGGCACAGAGTGGGGGCTCTGCTCTTATCACCACCTGATTTGGGGCATCTCCATGGGACAAAAAAAAAGCTCAAGTCATTGCTCTAAAAAGGAATGGCTAAAGAGCTGACAGTGGTAAAGCCACCCTGGAAAAAGTTCTGTAATATCAAGCAGAGCTGAAGATGCCTGTGTCCTATGGGCCAAATTTGGTTCTAAAACTGGGAACATCTCACACAAACAACATGTACTGGAAATATTTAATCAACATCTGGAAAAGAGGTAAATAAAATCAGTAAGATAAAAAAATGTAAATTCTGCTCTTGTGATAAAATACTACACAAAGTGAAAACTGGTGAATTAACAGTTATGTATATTGGATGTATAAAAAAATCTTACAAATAGTACTGAATATGAGAAATTATAGAATATGTATAATAGAGAATGCCATTTTTAAGTTTAAAACATACAAAATAATAATATATGCTGCTTGGTAATATAAGCATTTGTTGCTAGCCTATAAATGCATAGGAAGCTTGATATTCTGTGTTGAATAGTGGATCTCTGCAGGGGAAGAAGAGGACACACCAGAGTAGAGGTACACAAGGCAGCTTCAATTGCCAAGGAAATGTTCAATTTTTACACTACTGATTATTCCTTATGCTGTTTCTATGTCAAACATATACAAATATTACTAAAGGGTTCTTATTAAAGTGCTATTTAGATAACCTGTAATGAATCAACTTTGTCACCCATCACCCCGTTTCCTATACCTTATGCTGAAGCATGCTGGAATGGTGTCATTACAAGACAGGCAGTATAAAACACTACTGACATCATAATTCCCTGACCCCCCCCCCAAATGGAACGATAATAAAATCCCTTAAAATCTGTATAAAGCAGTGAGTGCTTCCAGTGATAAGAAATGCTTAACACTGGAATATCAGAACTTACGAGAAATTAGATGCTTGATTAATGAGGCTGCTATAATCCTCTGGAAGGTCTATTAATTTGTTGGATTCTCTTGGATAGCTAAAACAAAACAACATAACAATCAAACATAAAAACCAGTTAGAAATCATAACAATGACAAGTAACTGTTAGTTTAAACAAATAAAGGAAGACTGAATCTGAGTGACTGGGTATTACCATAGTGCTACGAGAAGCCACAAAAGAAATTAAAAAGGCACTCTTTTTTTTTTGGATGGAATTTCCTTATTGTTTTTTAATTTTTTAAAAAAGATTTTACTTATTCATGAGAGACACAAGAGAGAGGCAGAGACATAGGCAGAGAGAGAGAAGCAGGCTTCATGCAGGGAGCCCAACGAGAGACTCGATCCCGGGACTCCAAGATCACGCCCCGGGCTGAAGGCAGGCGCTCAACCACTGAGCCACCCAGGCATGCTTATTTTTTAATTTTTAAAGGTAAGCTCTATGCCCAAAATGGGGCTTTAACTCACAACCCCAAGATCAAGAGTCCCATGCTCTCCCCCTGAGCCCTATAGGCACCCCAACAAGGCACTCTTAAAAAACAGAGGGCTCTTGGGCTTACATGTTTACTTGAAGAGCTCAGAATACATTATCAAGACAGTAGACAGTACTTAGTATCTTTCCCATTTAAGGGAAAATCTGGTAGCTCTGGGCAGAAGAGGAGATTCCTCCCTGGGCTTCTATGGAAAACAGAGTAATGGAGAGCCCAACCACACAACTCAGGATAAGACAGAAAAGATATGAAACTGGTTTTCCAATTGTGCAATAAAACCCCTTTTGGGTCATGGTTAAAAAAAAAAAAAGATATGCTTTATTAAGGGTGATCTTAAGGCAGAAATGACTTGGGAGGAGAGAGGGCAGTAGAAGAACAGATTTTCTTTAAATTAGAGACACCAGGCCATATTGATTCTGTGACAAGTTAATTCATATAGAAATGTAGATCCAAATTCATCTGGTATGTGAGGATCTGTTCTAGTGCTCACACATGCGCAGCATAGACTGTGGGATGTGGCCTGTCCCTGAGGCAGGGACAAGCAGCCAAGGGGAAGTGACTGAGACAGCAGATTTTTTTTTTTTTCTAAATAGGGAGCGGGAGAGAAAAAACCCTAAGCAGGCTCCATACCCCATGGGAGTCCAACACAGATGTTTGATCTCACAACCTTGAGATCATGACCTGAGCCAAAATCAAGAGTAGGATGCTTAACTGACTGAGCCAGCCAGGTCCGCCTGAGAGAGCAGATCTTATACCAGAGTCACCTGAGGGGAATTTTGGGGAGACACACATGCCAATGATAGAGAAATTAGATTTGGTAGGTAAGGACAGGGTATTTTTTTTCTAATTTTTTTTTTTTTTTTTAATTTTTAAGTAGTCTCTACACCCAGTGAGGGGCCCAAACTCATGACCCCAGCATTAAGGGTCACATGTTCTACTGACTAAGCCAGTCAGGCACCCCTATGCCTGAGTATTTTTTAAAAGTTTCCAAAATTATTCTGATGTATACCTCAGGTAGAGAACTACTGTTCCACATGAGTTTTCCAACTGCAGAGTTGAATCATATGAAATTGGTTATATTCAACCTAATAAGATTAGAGTGCTATCATTTCTAGATTTGGGACAGGATGTATATAAAAATCAAAGAAACAGATAATCTCCTCTAACCTTCTGATTTTTATGGATGGTGTATTCAGTAGAACCAAGGAGAGATTTACAGATGAAATACATCTGTTATCACCTAGGATAGCATACTTTACTACAGAAATCAGAATACAGCTAATCTCAAAAAGAATGAAGAAAAAAAAAGCCATGATTTGATAATCACTGAAGTTGAGTGACAGGAATGTCAAGTCTTATACGATTCTTTATACTTTTGGATAGTTTAAAATTTTCTATAATAAAAGGGAAAAACAGAGCTAAGAAAAACCTGGAAAAGGATTCAAATTTTTAAAAAAGCAAACATTCCAAAATACAATACTTTTGTTATTTGTTTCTTCTGCCAAGAATAATGCACCATATTTATATTCATAATTCTTATTCTTTAGAAACTCTCATCGTTAGACTGAGAAAAAAGTTGTATGAAGGCAAGATGTTCTACCTCTTGGAATCACTGAAGATTTGCAAGATCATTTTTAAAGGAATGGCACACTTACATCCTGCTTCCTCTCTATCTCCTGCCCAAACAAATCTTTGTAATCTTTAACTTACCTTATAGCATCTCTTTCACCTTCAAGATATCTTTTAACTTCAATGTTATGACACCAACTTCAATGTAATGGGGGTGGCGGGTGGGGAAGAGAAACAAAATCAAAACTTTACTTTTGAAGGGTTATAATAGAATTTTTTCCTCTCTATTTCTCTATTCAGTAAGAGAAAAACAAATCTTCTTGGCTTATTTACTACATCAAAAGAAAGGAGAAGAAAGACATATTTTGCTACAACTTTTAAATCAGAAGAATATGAGCTGTGGTTTTCTAAAAGCATACACTATTATCCCACTCAATTGGACACTCCAGAAAAAACAGTATAAATTAATGACAAATTCTTACTATTTGGAGCTAGAATACTCATGAAAAAAATTTTTTTTTTATTGCGGCAAAATATACGTAATGTAAAGCTTACCATTTTAGCCATTTTTAAGTGTACGGTTCTGTGGCATTAAGTACATTCACATTATTGGGCAACCATCCCTACCATCCATTTCAAGAACTTTTTCAACTTTCCCAAATGAAATTCTGCACTCGTTAAACACTAACTCATTCCTCCCCTGACCCAGCCTCTGGCAACCACCATTTTATTTTCTGTCTCTATGAATTTGACTACTCTAGATACCTCATGTAAACGGAAACATACAATAATTGCTTCATCCGTGTTGTAGCAGGGGTCAGAGTTTTCTTCCTTTTTAAGGTTGAATAGTATGTCACTCTATGTATGTACTAAGTATTGTTGCTCCACCTTTTGGCTATTATGAATAATGCTATGAACATGACTGTGCAAGTATCAGTTTAAGTCCCTACTTCCAGTTTTTTTTTTTTTTTTTAAGATTTTATTTATTTATTCACGAGAGAAACACAGAGAGAGGCAGAAACCTAGGCAGAGGAGAAGCAGGCTCCCTATGGAGAGCCCGATGTGGGACTCGATCCCAGGACCCTGGGGTCAGGACCTGAGCTGAAGGCAGACGCTCACCCGCAGAGCCACCCAGGTGCCCCCTGATTTCAATTCTTTTGTAATATATACCTAGAAGTTGAATTGCTGGATCATATAATTCTATGTTTAACTTTTTGAGGGACTGCCATACTATTTTCCAGTGCAACTGCCCTATTTTGTATTCCTACCAGCAATGAACAAGATTTCAATTTCTTGACATCCTCACTAATGTGTTATTATTGTCTGTCTTTTGTATATGTGCTGCTGAAGCGAGCACAATTGTCTGTCTTTTGACTATAGCTATCTTAATAGGTGTGAAGTAGCACCTCACCATGGTTCTTATTTGCATTTTCTTAATAACTGACTAGTGATGTTGAGCACGTTTTCATGTGCTTATTGGCCATTGTATATCTTCTTTGGAGAAGTCCTTTGCTCCTTTTTAAATGGGTAGTTGCTTTTTTGTTGAGATGTAAGAATTCTGGCCATATATTCACACGGTCATATATTCTGAATATTAATCCCTTATCAGATGCATGATTTGTAAATATTTCCCCCCATTCTGTGGGTAGAACAGCTAAGTTTTAATCTTAACTAACTTGATATGAATGACAAATAACCTTCCCTAGACTTCACTTTTCTCAAACATAAAGTGAGGGTATTAGACTAGATGACCCTCAAGGTTTTTCAGTTCCAAAAATTTACGGAATAGAGTCCTTAATATGTAAGTTAATATGAGGAAATAAACATTCCTACCACTATTCTCCTTATAAGCAAATCTACTTATGCTATTCACTAGTTTGGCAAAAACCATGCCACAAAGGTAAATTCTTAACTTAAAAGGCCTAATCCTTATGAGATGAGTTACACAGATTGAATTCTGCTAGGCTCACTATCTGAGAATTTCATAATATGTGATAAATCTAAGTTTGTTTCCATAGAACTATTCAATATAATGGAAGAAAAATGTATAATCATTACCTTTCAATCAGTAATTTTGTTATCTCATTATTTTCTTGAAAAAGGCAAATGAGGTTGTTTGGCAGGGAAAGGTAGTTACACAAATGTTCAAAATGGCTTGTTCCAGAAACTGCAAATGGAGAAGAGAAGAGTGATGCATATAACAACTAAGAGTAGGTCCTGCAGGAGAGTAAGCAATAGCAGAGCTTAAAAGCATAATGAAAGAATCTGAATTTACAAGTTCACAAAAGGACATGTGGAAGGGGACCACAGAAAATGGCACAATTGAGAGCAGAGCCAGGCAACTCCCACAACAAATTGGTTACAATTTCTTGGTGTCTCCGTGTAACCATTTGCAAAATGATGTACTTACCTGATCTACTTCACTGGGGTTATGTGTGAACAAATTAATGACAAAAATAACATATGGGGTACTCTGGAAAAGCATAAAGCAATATAGAAATAGAAGATGATTTTATCATGAGAGATGGATTTAAGTACTACCTTTAATCATCATTGCAAATGATTAGGAAGTCTAGACTATTAGCTGAATGAAAGTGTCAGTCAACAGACTTTGAGAGGGCAACCTCACATGCAGGCCCCCTTGCCTGAGCCATTCACTGTGAGGTACAGACAGAGTAAACTTTAAGTTTGCCTTGATACTACACTATTTATTTTTAAGATTTTATTTATTTATTCATGAAGACAGAGAGAGAGAGAGAGAGAGAGAGAGAGAGAGAGAGAAGATAGGGGCAGAGACACAGGCAGAGGGAGAAGCAGGCTCCATGTAGGGAGCCTGATGCGGGACTTGATGACTTGATCCTGGGACTCCAGGATCATGTCCTGGGCCAAAGGCAGGTGTTAAACCCCTGAGCCACCCAGGGATCCCCACTGATACTACACTTTAATGAAATGAATCAAAACAGAACACAGAGAACAACTGTAAAACACAAAATGAATTCCTTCATTAAAATCATATATGTGCAATTATGGGTATTCTGAACATTAATGCCACACACTTCAAGTTAGAAAACACTTGACATTGTGAGTTATCCTCTTTTATTATCTGAAGAACCCAGTTTATGGATAACATATAATTGAATATTTTAACTCTGAAAGCAAAACTAGATTTTTATAAATAAAAATAGTACACTTACTGAGACGCAAATAAAATCACACATATATATAAATATGCATTTTATTCTATATTTGTGTACATCACCACAATCAGCTATATTCTATTTTTTTATTCTATTTCTTTTTTTTTAAAGATTTTATTTAATAATGACAGACACACAGAGGGAGGCAGAGACATAGGCAGAGGGAGAAGCAGGCTCTCTACAGGGAGCCTGATGAGGGACTTGATCCCAGGACCCCGGGATCACACCTTGAGCCTAAGGTAGACGTTCAGCCACTGAGCCACCCAGGTGTCCTTGTAAGTTTTCTTTCTTTTGTTTTTATTTTGAGAGAGTATACGTGAGTGGGGTGGGGAGGGGCAGAGAGGAAGAGAGAGAATCTTTTTTTTTTTTTTGAAGAGAGAGAATCTTAAACAGGCTCCACGCCCAGCATGAATCCTGACTTGGGGTCAATCTCATGACACTGAGGTCATGACCTGAGTTGAAATCAAAAGTTGGATGCTTAACTGACTGAGCCATCCAGGCGCCCCTTAAATTTTTATTTTTGTAAGTTACCTTAATTATAAACTGCTGGAGTGAAAGACTACCTACATTTCCCACATTTTGAAGAAAACTAGAAATTACCTTGAAGTTCAGGTGGAGAAGGAACTCCATTTAAGTAATGAAAAAACAAAGCGCAACACTTAAGGAAAGGCATGATTCCATTTCTGACATTCCTCCATAGATGCCAGCCAGATGGTATTTCTTTCAAGGCACTACAAAGAGAAAAATGATAATTGGGAAATCTAATGAGGAAAGGTCATTCTAGTTATAGCACAGTGTGAAAACAGGGACAACTGCTATTTGGAATCAGTGGCACAGAAGCATATAAGGAGCGGGCAGCCCCATTACAGGACGTCAAGTATAAATAGTGCTATAGCTGCCAATGCTCTTATTAAAATTTATAAAAGTAATATAGCTATATAAAGAGAAAATTTGGAAAATAAAACACTACCCACTATTCTAGAAATTTTTATCAGCATTGTTATTCTGGCTATTTCTATTTGCACACTCATCTAGGTCTTACGTAGCTATAGTTGTAACATATGAAATATAAAATTAACTTGTTTTTCAGAACATCATAAAACATAATTCTTATCAGAACTATAATATTCTGATAATATAAGAATACATCAATCATAATATTCAGCAAATTATTCCCTTGTAAGCAAACACTGTGATTGCTTTAAATTCTTTGCTAATACAAACAATATCACAGTGTGCATCTTTTTTATGCCTATAGGTTTTTCTATATGTCTAATTATTTTTTTAAGTGTGCACTCTCAGAAATGAGTGACTCAAAGAATAAATATTATGGTTCTTGACATACACTGTTAAAAAGCTAAGTGAAACAAACTGCTGTACCAAATCCAAATGGCTGCAAAAATATGTGGAATTCTAGTAATTTCCCTGCACTCCGGCCAGTCCTGGATATTACCTTAAAAATATATTATGCTGACTTAATTTGCATTTTAAAATTCCTTGTGAGACAACATATATTTTAGAATAGTACTTTTCAAAGTAAGTTCTATACTTCCACTAGTCACTGCCAAATGCTCTGAGCAAAAGAAAGATTCCATGGCCAAATACATGTGGGAAGCTCTACAAATTACTCCTTTCTCAGAGATTTCCAATCATGTTATTATATTAAAATGTCTGGAGTTCTGTGGATCACTTCCTCATCTCTTTTAAACATGTCAACAGGCAGCAATTTCCCTTTTTCAACAAACGAATTCCTTTTTCATGCTATCACTTACTGATATTTGGGAACTGTGATGATGTAAAGATCATGATCCTACCTTCCTGTACACTGGTGAAGTGTTTTATACAAAGCAAGAACTGCTAATTCTTCTTCACCAGCAGGATTTTCTTGATCCATGCCATTCTCTTCTGAAAGATACGAAAATATTAGTACTTCACATTTGCCTATGAAGTAGATTAAGGACCATTTCATTTAAGTGCTCAAATGGACTCCTATATTTGCACATTATCTGAAAATACTCCTACAAAATACAAAGAACTTTAATCTCTCAAGTGCTCAGATAGTATCAATCTCCATCTTAACAAGGAGCCAGGAGGCTTTAGGAGAGGAAGCAAATGTGCTTCAGCAGGCCAGGAAGCAGCCTGTGAATAAAATCAGCGAAATATACATTCTATGGTACTAGACTATTACTGAACTTACAAAATAAAAATAAAAGGAAAAACATTCACATAGCTAGGGTATTGTTTATTTATTTATGATTTTATTTATTCATGAGACACACACACACAGAGATAGAGACAGAGGCAGAGAACAGGCTCCATGCAGGGAGCCTGATGTGGGACTTGATCCTGGGACCACGGGATCACACCCTAGCTGAAGGTGGATGCTCAACTGCTGAGCAACCCAGGTGTCCCACTAGGGGATTTTAATAGAACGGAATTTGTTTCAAAACTTTCTACATAAGGATCGACAGAAAAAAGAAGTAGCCTAATCATAATTTACGCATTTCTCATCTAGGCACCTCTTCCTCTTACTTTCCTTTTCTTTTCTTTTTTTTTCTTACTTTTCTTTTAAACAGAAAACTCAAGTACTTTGTCCTTCATGAATCTGAAAAAAAGGAGTTACCTGTACACGAGGTAAGTAAGATCTGTACGATGTGTGCCATAGTAACCAGATGGAAAATGTGAAGATCTCCAGTGCCAAGGCTGATCCCAGAAAAATCCTGACACTGCAATGCAGGGAAAGCGAGCACCAAGCCCACCTAGATACCAAATGCCAAGGGTCAGACAGGTCACCTTTCCTTCTAAACTTGAAGATATTTCCAATTTCTTAACATGATCCCCTTCTGAGCTCAGCCCATCCCCTTCAGAAATCTATATTGTTACAAGGCACATGTAGAAATTCCACTGGGACTGGCTACATGAAATGACTTACGGACTAATGGAGTCTTCATAAGCACCGTTTCATATGCCCAGTGATTTCTAATACATACCTTACTGTTAGTTAAAATACATGAATTCTAGCTCATTTTTTTTTAAAGATTTTATTTATTTATTCATGAGAGACACAGACAGAGGCAGAGACACAGGCTCTCTACAGGAGCCAGATGTAGGACTCAATCCCGGAACCCAGGATCACACCCTGACTCGAAGGCAGACACTCAACTGCTGAGCCACTCAGGTGTCCCGAATTCCGCTCCTCTTATGAGCTTTTTAGACAAGTTCACACCTTTGAGCCTCAGTTTTCCTGCTGGTAAACTAGCAATAATATATATATGTTTTTAATATCTCAGTAGCAAGGATGTAAGGGCTAACTAATAAAGAAAGTGAAAGCAGTCAGGTGCACAATAAATGCTAGCTTGCTTGTGAGCCACCTGCTGCCTGTCCAATGGTGCCAGTGGTGGCACAATCTTTATAGGAGTCATAGAAACAGTAATAATAGCTAACATTTACTGGGGACAGAGTGCTCTAAGCTCTTTACACTGCTTTTTCCACTGAGTTCTGACACAATCATTTGAGACAGGGACTAACCAATTTAAAGGTTCAGAATCCAATGCCCAAAGATTATGGGGACAGCAAATGGGGTTGCTATGTGTGTGGTATACTCAGTGTCCTGTGTAAAGGTGACCTAGCTAAGGTGGGATTGAAAATCAGCCACCCACTGCTTAGCCAGTGCTGTGTCTGGGCACTAAGACTCACCTGCCTGTCCGATGCACCTGCTCAGAATACATTCCTTTTCTTAATTCGCAGAAAAGGGCTGTCTGTTGCTAAGTAATGTGACCATAGGGTTTACCTGTCCCAGAGCACTCTGAGTCAGCAGCAGCCCTTATATTACTAGTGTTACTTCTACTTCTTTATGGGTAAAAAACAAAGAGGTAAATTACTGATCTTAGTCATCAGTCACAAAGCAAAATAAGAGAGGTCAAGCCTCTCAACTATATTCCTTAACATTTTCTTTTTTGAGGCTTCTGGGAAAAGAATTATACTCAGAAGTAGTAAGAATAATGGATGACAACTCCTCCTGTCTGCCTCTACACTGGTCACCAAGTCTAAGATACAGTTGTCATAAAATAAAAAGAATTTTAAACCCCAATCACAGCATAGGGGCACCTGGGTGGCTCAGTTGGTTAAGTGTCTGCCTTCAGCTCGGATCGTGGTCTTGGGGTCCTGGGATCAAGCCCTGTATCAGCTTCCCTGATCATCAGGGAACCTGCTTCTCCCTCTGCCTTTCTCTGTCTCTCGTGAATAAATGAATAAAATCTTAAAAAACAACACAAATCACAAGATACTCACCAATAAATGAAACATGTCGATATCTAATATGCATGGAAGGTCTCCATGGTTGTCATCTGGCACCAATGCTAAACAGTTTAAAAAATTACATTAGCATATTTCATATGTGAACATAAATATGAAATTATTTTTAAAATGCATATAACCTAGTTTAAATTTATCTTTTTATAACATGTATATGAATTTATAAGCTAGAACCTGTACATAAACAGTATTACCAAAATATTTTTCATAATGGAGAGTAGTTGCACCACTAAAAAAAAATTACAGAAGATGAGAAATTACCATAACATATATGGTACAGAGGTGTTCATACTCACATGCAAAAAGTTTACAAAAGTGTCCTTGCACCACTGAAAGTGATGCCACTGTCCAATGTGCTGCAGCAAATCTTGTTAATGACCTAAGACAGTCATCCTGAAATAAAGAGATTGATGCAATGAACAAAGAAGTCAGCATATAAGGTACATTTAATTCTTGAACAATGTAGGGGGTGGGGGAGCTGTGCCCCTTCCCGTCACATTCAGTTGAAAATCTGAATATAACCTTTCACCCCCCTCCCCAAAACTTAATTGCTGATGAGAAGAGTTACTGATGACGTAGTTGACTAACATATTTTTTATGTTACATGTATTAAATATATTGTATTCTTACAATAAAAGAAGCTGGAGAAAAGGAAATACAAACAAAATCATGAAGAAGAGAAAGTACATTTATGGTACTATACACACACACAAATTAAAAACCATGTATAAGTGAACCTGTTCAGTTCAAATTCATGTATGTTGTTCAAGGGTCAACTGTAGTTATCTTCTTTTAGGAATCCTAGTTCAAAGCACAGCTAGTCAAAGCAAAGCTGGATGCACGTGAGATCTCTCTAGGATCTTTCTAGAGGGTTTGTAACTGAATCTGTCACATCTGTAATGACATGTCTCTAACATGGAATGAATAATATCTAATTGTATGCAGAATAAACCAAAGGCATCTCCTTGAAACCAAGCTGCTGGTTCTCTATGGAAAAGGATATATGCATCGAGACAGATTATAAACAACTAAGGTGATGCAGTATTTCTTTATTTTTATTCTAAAGAGATACTCTAAAATGTGGGAAATCTTCCAAATATTGGGGAACCTATGGGCAAGAAGATGAATGTAACAAATCAGGGTGTCTGCAGCCATCAAAAATCATTATGGGGACTATGTAGCAACAATGAGAAAAATCTTGATGTAAACTGAAGAATATAACAGGAACAAAACTACATGTAAATACCAACTGTAATCAAGTTTAAACATGCTAATGGAAAAAACAGGTGGTGAACAAGAGTTTTTTTTCTTCCTGCTTAATTCTCTATTTTCCAAATTTTCTTTTTTTTTTTTAAAAAGATTTTTATTCATTCATGAGAGAGAGAGAGAGAGAGAGAGAGAGAGAGAAAGGCAGAGACACAGGCAGAGGGAGAAGCAGGCTCCATGCAGGAGTCTGATGTGGGACTTGATCCCAGGTCTCCAGGATCACACCCTGGGCCAAAGGCAGGCGCTAAACTGCTGAGCCACCCAGGGATCCCCTATTTTCCAAATTTTCTGTAATGCTATTTGGTTCACCAAATATTGAGGACTAATATATGTTAGCCTTGGTTTTGAAGATCTTAAAATAAAAACTAACCCCACTTCTCCTATACTCAAGGAGCTCACAAGAGGGATATTCCACTCACAGGACTCAGAGGTTTTCCGGGAAAGCAAAGCTTGAAGAGTCATCATAAAGAGGAAGAGTCTGCTTGGGCCACTTTAGCAGAGGTGAAGGCCTGGGAGGACTGGCAATGATTCTGCCAGCGTGGACCATGGATGCAGGGATTGGCAGGAGGTGATAATGGAGAAACAGGTTAAGAAGTTTAAGAGATGGGGCACCTGGCTGGCTCAGAAGAGCATGCAACTCTTGATCTTGGAGTTGTGAGTTCAAGCTCCACACTGAGTATAGAGATTACTTACATAAATAAATAAACAAACAAACAAACAAACAAACAAACGTTAAAAAAAGTTTAAGAGATATAGTCACTGTTACTTTTTGGAGGAACCCTTTGATATTGTATTAGGAAAAAAGATTCAGAATAGAGACTGCTATAATACTCTAGTCAAGAAATGATGTGAGGCTGAACCAGACAAGTAGGAGTATGTATGAAAGGGATAGGACAAATATATAGGAGAGGAATTCAACAAACTCTGCTGACCAACTAGATGGATAACTAGATTACCTTTTTAATAATCAACATATTACCAACTCTTACTTATTGTAGCAGAAAATATCACAGTCAATGCTGATATGTCATAACATTATATCATATACTTCATAGTTAAGAACTATCATTCTGCTGATTTACTATAAAGATACAATTCAGGACAGTTTTTTATTTTATTTTATTTATTTATTTTTTAAAAGATTTTATTTATTTATGAGAGAAAGAGAGAGAGAGAGAGAGGCAGAGACACAGGCAGAGGGAGAAGCAGGCTCCACGCAGAGAGCCCGATGTGGGACTTGATCCCGGAACTCCAGGATCACGCCCTGGGCTGAAGGCAGGCGCTAAGCTGCTGGGCCACCCAGGGATCCCCAGGACAGTTTTAATATCAAGTCTACTTCCAGATATTCCAAGTCCAAAGTGGCTTAGGTATTTCTATTTTTTTTTTTTTTTAAGATTTTATTTATTCAGGAGAAATAGAGAGAGAGAGGCAGAGTCATAAGCAGAGGGAGAAGCAGGCTCCATGCAGGGAGCCCGATGTGGGACCCGATCCTGGGACCCCACCCAGGATCATGCCCTGGGCCAAAGGCAAGCGCCAAGCCACTAAGCCACTCAGGGATCCCCAGGTATGTTTTTTTTATATTTCCAACTATAGCACTAAAAATTCAAGAACGAGAACAGTTTTTAGTTTTCCATTTTTCGCATGTTTAACTAAGATCTCTGGATGAAAAGAGCTGAAGTCTATTTAAAAGAAAATCATGGGGGATCCCTGGGTGGCGCAGCGGTTTGGCGCCTGCCTTTGGCCCAGGGCGCGATCCTGGAGACCTGGGATCGAATCCCACGTCGGGCTCCCGGTGCATGGAGCCTGCTTCTCCCTCTGCCTATGTCTCTGCCTCTCTCTCTCTCTGTGTGACTATCATAAATAAATAAAATTAAAAAAAAAAAAAAAAAGAAAATCATGGAAAATTAAACCACAAACATTACTTCTTCACTATTGTTACAGAAAATGGGCTTTGCTATGAAAGGAGTGAACTTATGCTTAAATAACTATTTCAGGTTTTTAAGATTGAAAAAAGTAGAACTACTAAATTTCCATTTCACCGTTCTGTGAACTGAGTAAACTGACAACTTACCAGTCTGCAAGGCAAAGGACCAAATAATGGTTTATCTTCATCACTTAAAATTCTTTCTGCAGATTAAAAATGGTTAAGATGATGAGTTTGATGTTATGTACATTTGAAAGCACAATACTGTCAGGTTCTGAAATCTTTTAAGTCATTTCACAAGAATTAACTGTGGATGAAAAGTAAAATTAAAAACACATCCTCTTAAGAAACAAGAAGTTATAAGCACCACCAAAATGAATTCTCTTGCTGTGCTTTATTTATAAACTATCAATCTAATATTGGGTCTGTATTTACTTCCTACTTCAAAGTCTTGATTTCTTTATACTTTTGCCACTTTACACATCTCATTTAAGTACAGGCTTCTACACATAATTCATGTTAGCACATGCTTGTGACTTAGCGAGAGACACAACTATAAATCTCTTACCTATGCTTTGGATGGTGTATGCACAACTACCCCAACACATTATGGGTACACGGGGATCTTCCTCATTGGGATGAACCTTTAGTCCCACCTTATAAGTAGCAGTTCCAAATGTTGTTAGCATTTCTTTTATGCTCTCAGAATAAGGGTTCCTGAAGTAAACATGTATGGAATTAGCTTAAAACAATGTGTTCATGTTAATTAAATGGTTTAGTTTTTTTTTTTTTTAGATTTTATTTATTTATTCATGAGAGACATACAGAGAGAGTGGCAGAGACACACAGGCAGAGGGAGAAGAAGGCTCCCTATGGGGAGCCCAATGTGGGACTTGATCCCAAGACCCCAGGATCATGACCTGAGCTGAAGGCAGACGCTCAACCACTGAGCCACTCAGGCATCCCTAATGGTTTAGTTTCTTAACAGCCATTTGCTATGTTGGAATTGAACCACTTACGCTATTTAAAAAACAGAGTGTGCAAAGCGGGAATTAAAGACATGCAAACTGTCCCTGAATAAGAGGAGTTATACTTTATTTTGGTGGGTAGGGGTGAGACCCAGGACTGAAAATAAGGTATTTGGTGGAAGCCTACATACTGAACCTTAAAAACAATCCTTGACCTCTATCTCCATTTTAAGAACACTGGCAATGTATACCCACTGCCAAAGATGTTAGTCTCTCCAGCAAAGAAGCCTTGGGGGGAGCCATTTTACAAATAGGCATCTGGGGATCCCAAGTAAGAGCAGTAGGTGCCTGATCAGTTCACAGGTCAGCAAACTCCAGCCTGCCTACCAGGCATCAATGAGCTTTTTCATGACTTACTGTGGAACAGCCACTTGAGGACCAGTACACATTTATTTATTTATTTTTTTTTAGGATCAGTACACATTTAAAGAAAGAATCAAGCATCAGAGAGATAAACCTAAACAAATAGGCAGAAACAAAAAATACAGGGAAAACAGTACAGAAGCCAGCAAACCTGCAAGAAATTTAGAGGATCAGCCTAAGAGGGCCAACAGTGAGCTAACAGTAGGACTGTCTCAAAGAACAGAAAAACCAAAAGAAGACTAAGAAACAAAACAATTCTCATAACTTAAAGGATATGAATCTTCAAAAAGTCAACTGAAAAAGTAGTAAAATGGATGCGGAAAAGATTCATATACCAAGGAACATCACAGAGAAATTTTAGAACACTGGGAATTAAAGGGAAGTAATAGTCATAAAGGAACAGGAATCAGAATAGCATTAATTTCTCAATAGATGCTAGAATTTGGAGAACAGTACTTTGAAAATCTAGATGAAAAATTACTTCTAGCCTACAATTCTATACCCAAGCCATCAACCAAGCATATGGATAAATAATTATATTTTCAGACATGAAAATTTAACACCCAGGCATCCTTTCTTAGGAATCTGAAGGGTCACCTGTGCAAAACAAGGGAATAAATTAAGAAAGAGCATGATTTGAGATGCAGGGAAATATGAAGGGAATGGCCAGGCTTGGAAGTCTCAGGGTACCTTGTCCTGATCAGGGCAGGAGGACACAGGTTCCAGAACAAAAGATCATCTGATGTATCTGAGCACTGAGAAAAGTTACTGCTAGACATCTGAGAGAGCTATTACACCACGGGTGTGTGCACAGAAAAGTAATATATACATATAAAAACCAAGTACACGAAAGAAATAAGGTGATTATCAACCACCAGAAAGATAATATTATATAAGAAAGGAAATAAAATCATAAAGCTTCTATTAGTAAAGCTTCTATTAGTAAAGACCATTAAAATGTAAAAATTGCTAACCAGTTTAACTAAAAATTGTGAAATAACTCTACTTGGATAGTCGTGAAGAGCAGTGGATAGGGTAGATAGAGGTAAGGGTTGAATTTTAAATAGTCAGTCAACAGAAAGATAATGGTGTAAAAACAATAAATCAAAAGACAGTCACCTAAGCATTTGAATTCGATATATAGAAGTAAATGGCAGAACAAACAGTATCATAGGACTAGGGATGGGGATGGAGGTAGGCGATGTGGGAGGCAAGACTCACGTTTTTTCTAGTTGGTAGCTTTACATGCATTATGTCACTTTATCTTCACAACGTAAGGTAGATATTAGTACTCACTTTACAGATGAGGAAACTGAGGTACAGAGAGGTCAAGCAATTTGAAAAGCATCACATAGCTAGCAACTAGTGCTGCTGGGAACTGAATCAAGCAGTTGTAGTTTGTCCCTAGAACCTATACTGTACTTTATAATAAAACAGGGCTGAAAATATTCTGGCTTTGATCCTGGGTTACTATGACATTGGTGGGGCCATCACCAGAAATATGAAAGTCAGAAGGAAAGTACAGGACTTGGGGGGAGCTGAGCAGTTTGGATTTAGATGTACTGATTTGTTGCTGAGGAGAGCCAGATGAAGGGCAGAGCAGGAAGTCAGCAATGTAGACTAAGAGAGGTTGGTGAGAGGAAAGCATGTCACATGGTTCTTCAGTTTTTATCAATATACCTGCAGTAAGTATCAACATTTAATCCTTAAACCTCAGATTTCAAGATCAATGTACCATAATGTTTTGCTCCCTAGTTTGACAAATAATATTCTAACCACTAAATTTTTTTAAGTGGAACAAATTCGAAAGAAATAAAATAATATACTCACTTAGGATGAAAATCAGGCCTAAACCCTTCAGGGAACTGCAATTCATCCATATTCTCTAAATTCTTTGAAGAAGCAGTATCTACAGAGATAACCATTTTATATTATTATTCATCAGTCTATAGTATTTCTATAAATTTCAGTCATAAATTTCATCCTAAATATAGGTCAAAGAAATTAAAAAATGACAGGAAAGATTACCATTAATAAAAAGTGGCCTAAGGTACATTCAAAGCATGAGAAATACTACTGCTGATTGACCGAGGCACCTTCTGCAGTCAACTATGCTTTTCCTAATAGTATAGCCACTAGAACACAGCTAGGGGAAGTAAGGAAGGTATGCTATTTTGTTTTTATAAAAACCAGTGATACAAAATCTACTCAGACTGCTTTCCCACAAGGTCGTTAAATGTAGTACATATTTATGAAACTTGGTAAGTCTTTGGTAATGCCAACAATAAAGCAAGTCAGCCCATCAAGAACTAAAGCTGGCTCTGCAACACTCAGTTACATTCCCCCACCCCCAGAAGCTCTTCAATAAAATGGGGGAATAAGTGAGAAGTATTTATTATAAACTTCACATGAGCTTGTGTTTTTCAAGAAATAAGGAATAATGTGGTAAGTCAAAACTAGTTCATTAAGACAAAGAAAATTAGAATAAGTCAAATTTTAAAATGAGAGGTTTCACTTTTAAATTAAAATATTCTTAAATAATTTCTTCTGGAGCTACATTTTCCAACAATCTCAGATTTTAGGGGAAAAATGAACTTATCAGAACTTACTAGGAGTACTTTCTTCTTTCCTAAGAACCTGTAATGCTTTTATTTGCTGAGAGATTGTTCTAATCCACTGAGTCAGTTTTGGTTGGTCTGAAATATTTAACCTGCTAGAGAAGATTATAGAGACTGTTTAGTATTCTGTTGCTTAGTTTAAGATACAAAAAGACTCTATAATTATGCACTTTATTATGCTCATAGGCATAATAGTTTAAACACACTTCCAAAAAAAAAGAAAAAAAAAAAAGCTAGGGGAAAATTCGGTGCCTTAAAAAAATTAGATATTTGCCAATAGACATGAAAAGATATTGTCACTATAATGCTAATAACGTTATTTGTCAAAAATTTCATTTTTTCACAGTACTAGAATTTGCTAGTATTTACTGAGTGTTTATTATGTGACACTTAGTAAAAGCATTTTATAGTATTAGGTTTAATCTTCAAAATACTCTTATGAAATAGGTTACATTATTTTCCCCATTTTACAGATGAGGAAACTGAGGTTTAGAGCTATGTAACTTGATTACAACCCCATCAAGGACAGATCTAGCATTCAAACCCAGGTATATCAGACTCCAAAAAAGCCTGTATTCTTCATGAACTATGTTGTAATTGACCTTCATGGGGGGGAAAAGAAAAACAACTAAAGTGATGTGTGAAATACAACAAATATAATTTTCTTCTGATATGCAGTGAATCCTTAATCTAACAATGATTAATTTATCAATTCAAATGCAGAGGTAAGTCATGATTTTCTGTTATGATTAAAAAGTGTGAGCTTATACTCAAATCTACTAATATTTTAAGAAGATTTTGTGGTAGCATAAACTAAGACATCATAGTTTGAATTCCTAAAATTGAAAAGAACTCTGCTTTGAGTTGGATCCAAATAGCACAGAAATTAATAATGTTTAATATGCACAAAACTTAATTAGTATTTGTGCAGGTAAGGTAGACAGTGTAATTCTAAACCGAGATATAAAACCCAGTTTTGAAGAGAAGAGAGTATCAAATTCATATTGAACTGAGAATGTGCAATACTTCTATTAACTAGAAACATCCTAGAAATTATGAAGTAAAAATTTTCCATTTTGAAAATGTCAACAGATTTTCATATTTTGGCCCAACTCCTGAGGTATTATCAACCAGTAGAGTGTAAAAAATTACATTTGTTAGAATATTCAATAAATTCAGTTGAAAGAGCTCCTCCATCCCCCATCAATTTACTAAGTATATCTTGCAAAGTATGAGGAAGAGATTTAGAGTCCTAGAAATAAAGGATATAATTTTCATAAATACATGAGAATTTTACACCTTCTATAATGTATTATGTGTGACCAAGAAACTATTAAATTTGGCCCGTTCCTTTCTAAAAACTAAAGTCATATTTCACAGGAATACCAAAAGAATGACTACAAAAAAAAAGAATCTGGAAAACATTATGCGATTACCTAGTGTGATTCTCTCCCCTCTGGTTTATCATTTCATTATCTTCAAAGGAAAACTACTGCTTAAATACAAAGGTTTATGAGGCCAAATTTACCTGTTAAAAATATTTCGTGGAGGAAGCAGCAGAGGAATTACAGTATTACTCAAGCACTCACAGAGGGGACAAAGGAATTCTCCGTTTTCCACATCATAGCTGGTATGTAAGCGCAATCTCTGTTGCCTTCGCTGTTCTTTAGCTTGAACGGAATCAAAATACCTTTACAATTAGAGAACATGAGGTATCAAAAACAATGGTAATTTTTCTCAATGAGAGCCACAAACTTCAACATTTTAACTAATTTGTTTCCACAATACAAGAATTAAAATCTTCACATTTCTTGGTCTCAGTACTGCCTTGTCACTTCCCTAGGGCTGGTGGCGACTTCCTAGCGCAAGTGCATGATCACTGAATGAGCACAGTGCTAAGATAATAGCATTGATTAGTTGGTTTTGCAGAAGAGAAAGCACCAAAGTAGAACAAATTAGATGTTATCCCATCTTAGGTTGGGGAGCCGGGACAATCTCAGGAAGTAATAAGGCAAGTACTAACACCTTTCAAA
The DNA here is from genome assembly GCF_053574225.1 of Canis aureus. Lineage (NCBI taxonomy): Eukaryota > Metazoa > Chordata > Mammalia > Carnivora > Canidae > Canis > Canis aureus. The sequence goes on from NC_135617.1 coordinate 61,348,388, forward strand.
TCAAGAGGAACACCCTGGAAAGACATTACTCATCTAGGGTTTATGCCACCGAAAAAATCTTTTTCTTCATCCAGTTTGTTAGCTAATACAGATCCCCACATTTAAAGATATATCTGACATACTATGAAGTTTCTAAGATACTTGTTTCACATGTATGACAAAGCAACTCAATTTTAGTTGTTATTAGGTAGTGATATGCAGTTTTTTCCTTCAGCATCTCTAGTTCTCTTTTTTTGGAATGAAATGTCTTTTACTTAAAAAGTTAATTTTGAGCCTTCGGATAAGCTTCTCTTGACTAATATTAAGAATATAAATTACCTTTGCCAACAATGGGCATGCATAATGTGCCCACAGCTACCAGTGTGTGTTCCGCAAGACAGATCAGGGTGCATGAATAATGGATCATATTTTTCTGCATTACAAAACAAACAAACAAAAAACAAAACAAAACAAAAAACCAAGCATTTAATCTTCCTATAATAAAGGTACAACTTTAAATTGTGAAATCCTGGATAGGTGTTTGTAAACTTGAAATGAAATGCTAGTTTATTCCTTTGAGATACTGGTAATTTATGCAAGACCCTGGATTACTGAGAAAGCAAGACTCTCTAATTTTCAACACCCTGAGCAAATTAAACATCCCTGATTTGTTAACTGAAACTAGAATTCTGTATTATACATCTCTACTCTTCCACGCTTTGAGGGCACCATTCCTTCCAAAATTCCTGAGCTTATTAAGTGGGAGATTCTTCCCCGGGGCTGCCTTTAATACTTTAGGATAGCTGGGTCATAAGATCTGCAACAAAAAAGTTGTTTTGGCATTAATGGGGCGCCCCCTAGAGGAGATTCTGCTTAAGACACTCATGCAAAGAATAGTCACAATCTACCAGAGGCAAAGCCAAATGCCCAGGACTAGCAGCCCAGATGGGGGGAAAAAGAGTAAACAGTCTTCTGATGCTAATTTTTATATTCAAAGGAGATGATAACATGAAGACAAACTTAAGATGGGTGCCTGGCTTCTTTTTGGAATTCTCTATATAAATTAGCATAGTCTTAGAAATTCCATAACATTCTATAAAGAATTATTCAAGTTTTAATTTGCTTTATATACTAGAACAGTACAAATGTCATAGGATAAAAAAAGATCTTTCCCGATATAAATTGTGAAAGCATTTGGAAAATCTTAGAGCAAAAGCTTTTTCTTCACAAAATAATTAAATAAAATTGATAACTTTATCTCTGGCTTTCAATGAAATTTATAAATTGCTTAGTTCAAATGATTATTTTTTAAGATGAAGCAGATCAATCTTTTTCAGCTAGGCTCTTGAGAGCTAGCTACACTGTAAGAAGACTTTCCTTACAGAGAAAAAGCTATCCTACCAGCAGGTTTTCAATTCTACAAAGTAAAAGGCACTTGCTAAATAAGTGCTTTGGAAATTCCTAAGACACAGTTCTCACTCTCAAGTTTACTGGAATTGTTGAGGCATATGACATATAAACAAGTCTAAGAGTAGAGATATAAAAGTGTCTGCAGCTTAGATGCTCCTGGAGGAATGAATGACTTATTCCCTCCTTAGCAGTTGGAAGAGGGCACTTAACTGTTATTCCTTTTTAAGGGCACCTGCTTAGCTCAAAGTCACACCTCTTTCCAGAGGTGGCCAACAACCAGTCACTGATCAGTGTTGGGATTTAAAGACGCAATTCCCCTTCTCCAAATAAGGACCCCTTTGAAGGGCCATCTGGCCCCAGAGTTCCAGTGGGGTGGGATGAAGCCTTTGAGGAATTGCATTAAAGCTCAACTTCTCCCTTTGCCTAAACCTGCTTCCTTCCTTTCCATTCCACAGATGTTGATTCCAAGGCTTTCCCAAATAAATGTCCTGCATGGTCATCTCTATTTCAAGAGTCTGCTTTCTGGGGAACCCTATCAGTGATATTATCACTACTTTGCATCAGAATCTGGTTCAAGGACCGTTTTTTATAGGCAACTCGGTTGCCAGCGAGATTCCCAAGATTGGTTCCCAAGAGATTCCACTTTGGATTTATCCAGTAGACAAAATTATTGTTTCAGTGTGGCAACTAATTATTAGGACTTTACAAGTGTATTGAAAAATGGGAAAGACTGCTAAGTACCAAGTATGCTAACACTGTATCACAAAGAAAAGCTTTCTTTTGAAAATCTGTTATTTACCAGCTATGTAATTCATGGCTGATACTTAACTTCTGGAGTGTTTCCACATCTGTCAACTGGAAAATTTTTGCCTAAGATGCCACTGAACCTATGGAGTTATTAATAGCTTAATAAAATTTCTTTGCCACACTGAGCAGCAGTCACTGAGAGGGAGGAGAGGATCTAGCTATGACTTACCTGGATCCTGAATGAATTTACTCCTATTTTTTGATAATACAGTTGATCTTTGAACAAATGCTGCAAGAACCATTGCCTTGCTCTCCACCTTCACCTCTTGCTCCTCTTGACACAATATACAGGTAACAAACTGTCTCTGTTCAGGGACCTGAGTTTGTGCTGGCCCCAAAGCTGTAAGTGCCATATTTGAAACCATAGGGCTGCAATAAAAGAATACAAGTTTCATGAATGAGCCTAAGAAGTTTCCATTTAATCATAAAGCAGTAGACTTTAGGTATGTACATATTCAACATGTGTGGTTTTGATGATTTGAACTGGTAGAAGTCACTCATATATATGAAACCATCTCCTATAACCCTCACAGCAATCCAATATGCAACACAGAAGCCAGACACTCAGTTAACTGAGCCTAGTACACTCATTCTTTTTTTTCTTAAGATTTATTTATTTGAGAGAGAGAAAGAGAGCGTGCGAGGTACAGAGGGAGAGAATCTCAAGGAGATTCCTGACGCAGGGCTCGATCTCACGACCCTGAGATCATAACCTGAGCCAAAATCAAGAGTTGGATGCTCTGGGCAGCCCGGGTGGCTCAGCAGTTTAGTGCCGCCTTCAGCCCAGGGCCTGATCCTGGAGACCCAGGATCAAGTCCTGTGTCGGGCTCCGTGCGTGGAGCCTGCTTCTCCCTCTGCCTGTGTCTCTGCCCCTCTCTCTCTGTGTCTCTCATGAATAAATAAATAAAATCTTAAAAAAAAAAAAAAGAGTTGGATGCTCAACAAACTGAGCCACCCAGGCGCCCCTGTGCACTCATTCTTTGAATGTCAAGGGTGTTCTGTGTGACACATCATTTTGAGCATACACATGGTATCTTATCTATAGTTGGAGATATACTCATAAATGTATACTAAAAACTAAAATTCTATGGGTAATTCCTATTCGCCTACCAATCCTTCTAAATTACTTTCAGATTAAAAATGACTTATAAGGAATAAAACCCAACATCTTTCCCATTTGAGAACCAATGGTCAAGAGATAAAAAAATGTTAATTATTTTTTTACCTATTATCAAGAACAGCAGAAGTAGAGGCATCTAGTTCTAATGTCTGCTGAAAGAGTTCTTTGTTCTCATCAATAAAGTGCCGCTGCATCTCAGACATCTGGGCCATGATCTTTTCTCTGCGCAGTCTGGCAATCTCAGCTTTTCTCTTCCTCTCAGCTTTGTCTTTGTCTCTTGAACTCTGAAAGTATGCTTCATTTAATTAGACCATTAGATACCAAATTAACATTTTTGCCCCAAAGCAGAACTGTCTTGATTGTAACTACTACTTAAAAACTATTTAATAATCTTACTTATCTAAACAAGAGAAAAGATTTTTTTAGCCTGTTTTAAAAAAAAAGGATAGACACAGAAAAAAAAAATTGCTACAACAAATAAAAAGTGGCACATTGTTTGGAATTCACATTTTTTGTGAATAACATCAACTACCAACTTATTACAGATAAGTTTAGTTGTTTATAGTGAACTTGCTACAATCCTTCAGTAGGACCTCATTTGCTTTTTATACCTCTTCCATTATGGTTCCTTCAGTCTCTGCCACAGGACTGGTGGATGAACTTTCTCTTATCTTCTTAATAGCATTAAAAGTCTATGACAAAAAATGTCAGTTATTTGGAAGCTATGAAATATTATCAAAATTTAAAGATAACAAACACTGAATGTTTCTCATGAAAAGCAAAGTGATGCCAGAAATTGTACCTTTAATATCCATCTAATCATATCTTTGTGGACATCTAGGTAGGGAGCATTCTGTAGTGTTTCCAGCATAGCTAATATGCTAGGGGAGTTGTTTGGTGCTTCACCAGGTTCTAAGGCAGAAAAAAAATAAAAGGCACAATAACAACTAATATTTCACAGTGTTTATTACTATGCACAAGAAGATAAGGTTGCTTATAACATCATCTGCCCATCATTTATTTACAGCTCTACTTATTAGAGATTTTCAATACTTCTTAAGAATGTGATGTATCTGTACTTAAAAACAAGTTAACAACTAGAATGCTTTAATCATTCAAAATGGACATCTTACACCAAGTGATTATTTTAACATAGCCTTTAGCAATTAAATAAAAACCCAGCTAAAAGGTCTGAGATTTTAAAAAGTGTAAGAAATGAACTAGATTACAAGGATGTGTGTGTAAAAATACATCAACTTATTTTGGCCCTTTTTTTTTTTTTTAAAGATTTTATTTATTTATTCATGAGAGGCAGACAGAGAGAGAGGCAGAGACACAGGCAGAGGGAGAAGCAGGCTCTATGCAGGGAGCTTGACGTGGGACTCGATCCGGGGTCTCCAGGATCACACCCTGGGCTGCAGGCGGCACTAAATGGCTGCGCCACCCGGGCTACCCTGGCCTTTTTTTTTTTTTTTTTTTTAAGGTTTTAATTAATTTATTTGACAGACAGAGAGAGCAAACACAAGCAGGGGGAGCAGCAGGCAGAGGGATGGGGAGAAGCAGACTCCCAGCTGAGCAGAGAGCTCCACATGGGGCTAGATCTCAGGACCCTGGGATCGTGATCTGAGCTGAAGGCAGATGCTTAATCAACTGAGCCACCCAGGTGCCCCTTGTTTTGGCCCTTTAATAAAACCTAGATTTAAAATAAAATGCATTTCTTCTTCTGTAAGTTATTTCTTTATTTGAGGAAAAGACATATAAGACATATAAGTCCACATCAAGAGTACACTTAATCTAAATGTTAGCTAATTTAGTTTTTTTTTTTTTTTTGCTAATTTAGTTTTATAGTAAAAAATGTCCAGTTATTGACTTTCTTGGTTTAAGTGCTGCCATTTGGGCAAAATATTCCTAAGAGGGCAAGAGATTGAACTATGTGATCTTTAATATTCTTTCAGATCTAAAGTTCAGATCTAAAGTTCTAGAGAAAATGATTGCTGAAAGAAAGAGAGAGACAAAGAGAATCTGATGTTATAGAGAGATGCGTGGATGAAATTATAGTTTAATACCTATAATGGGTATTACTATCCATTACACCACCTGCTGAAACTCCTAGTATAAATTCATTTAAATATCTGAGCAAATGGTGGATTGCAGGTCTGGGGCAGGGAAAGTATAAGATGAGTCTGGGGCATCTTTTGTGCCAGAAAGTAAGGTGTGCTCAAATACTAACGGGCTAGGGTCAAAAGGGCAGGGAAGCCAACTGAACAGATTCCCACTGACCAAAACTGGCAATTTGAGCATCAAAAAGAATCTTTTTTTTTTTTTTTTAAAGGAACCTTGATCATATGTGACTATAAAAAATGGAGTAAATGAAAACCCAAGAGTAATATTAAAAAGCAAAACACAACAATCCTAAGTGAACAAAGAAGCCTCATGGTTGTAACCCCTGAAGGCAACTATTAGACCAAATGCTTATTCTGAAAATCAAGAGAGGAAAGGCTTTTCTTTAGAGATGAAATATGAAAGGCTTTTCTTAGAGATGAAATATGATGGCTGAAACAAATGCTTTAAAAAAGTGTGCAAATATTAAAGAAAATATAGCAAAATACTAACTACTAAGTCTAGGTGGTAGGTGTATGGATGTTTCCTGTACCAACATTTGCCTGTGTTTAAAATTTTTAACAATAAAAAGCTAAAAGAAAAGTCTTCTGGCCTTCTTAAAAAAAATCACATTACTTTATATATAAAATGATAATCTAATCCTCTATAGCTAATTTTCTTATTTTTAGTAATATGTCTTTATAATAGCAAGAATTTAAAAATGAAACCCTGATAGTAAACTTTGTATTTTCAAAGCATATCTGAGAATTAAATGTATGTGCTATACCGATTTCAAGCTAAGGACTCCTCATTAATGCTTTCAGTTTATGAATTAAAATTTATGTATTTTAAGTATGTGCAGTCCCTAAGTATTTTTATGAAAATACATCAGGATCAGGATATGATATAGTACCTTTAACACACAGATGAGTACATATAACCTCAGAAATCTGGATTTACTATAATCTATTTAGAATCTATATGAGCAAATAAGAGGTTATATTACATATTTAAAATCAGTAGTATCTTCAATTAGTTTAGTAAAAAGTATATACATACTTGATATCTTCTGAGTGAAGGTAAATGTTACTACATGCTCTTCTGTGACATTGTCTAAATGCTGTTTTTCTTCTTGTAGTGCCATTCCAATTAAATGTAACACCTTGAATAAAATGTTTTGTAACTTTTAGTAAATCAAAAATCAAGCACTTTTTTTTAAAAAAAGATTTTGTTTATTTATTCATGAGAGACACAGAGAGAGAGAGGCAGAGACACAGGCAGAAGGAGAAGTAGGCTCCATGCAGGGAGCCTGACATGGGACTCAATCCCGGGTCTCCAGGATCAGGCCCTGGGCTGAAGGCGGTGCTAAACCGTAGAGCAACCCTGGCTGCCCAAGCATGTATTTTTATAAGCGGTAATAAAAAAGGATTCACCACTGAAAAAAGATAAAGCAAACTACTAAAGACTAAGTGCAATAAAAAATAATTTGAAGTACTAATTTTTATTAAATTCAAACTCTAAATTTTGTTTTCTAATAAAAAAATTCTCATTAAGGAAACAAAAATTTCCATGTCACCTAGGAAGAAAATTCAACTGCAAATTCTTAGAGTAAGTTCATGTAATACGTCCTTCTCAGTTTTATGACATCTCTACACTACAGTCTTTAAAAAAAAATCTTCTAAGAATCAGTGACCAAATAATTAGAGCTGAAAGCATCTATCATGTAATGATCTAGTGTATAATATTCTCTAGTTTCTCTAAGAACTAAAAATCTTAATCATCTCAGAAAGATTTTTTCTTCTTTCTTTCTTTCTTTCTTTCTTTCTTTCTTTCTTTCTTTCTTTCTTTTTCTTTCTTTCTCTTTCTTTCTTTCTTTCTTTCTTTCTTTCTTTCTTTCTTTCTTTCTTTCTTTCTTTCTTTCTTTCTTCCTTTCCTTTCCTTCCTTCCTTCCTTCCTTCCTTCCTTCCTTCCTTCCTTCCTTCCTTCCTTCCTTCCTTCCTTTTTTAAGATTTTATTTATTTATTCATGAGAGACACAAGGAGAGAGAGGCAGAGACATAGGCAGAGGGAGAAGCAGGCTCCTCACATGGAGCCCGATGCAGGATTCGATAATGGACTGGGATGATGCTGAGCCAAAGGCAGGCACTCAACCGCTGAGCCACCCAGGCATCCTCATACTTCTATTTCTAATACCACATAATTTATGAAGATTTTTACAGTTCTTAAATCTCACAAAAAAAACCCTTACCAGACTTCTAGGAAAATATAAAATTACATCGATTTTATTTGTATCTTTACTGCTCTTATCCTGCTCCCCAATCTTGGAAGGAGATATGTGTGTGTTGTCTATATGTTTCCTCACACAAAGAGCTACTGTGGCTGTCAGAGGCTTGGATGAACTAGGTTAGCTTGAAGGACATAAAATAAATGTACATAAAAGGTAATGCTGTTCACTCCTTTCTTCTCCATCATTTCCCATAAATCTATTGCTCATATAATACTGATGGTCTCTAGTAGTCTATAACTCCATGCTTTTACATTTTAAGTATATGTTTATAAATGGGAGGGGTGTGTGTGAGTATACACATATTCTAGCCAATGAGACACTTGAGTCTGCTGAGATAATGGAAAGAAAAATAGCTTTGGAGGATGGATCTGAAATAATGCTTGCTTTCATTTATATCCTGGCTTCATAGCTTTCAACCTAACGTGCCTTCAGGGAATCTGTATAAGCCTAATTTCATCATCTTTAAAATGGGGGAAAAAACACCTTCCCTGTAGAGTTTTAAGAATTGCAAATATTGTATGCAAAAGTACCTACCACAGAAACAGGTACAGAGTAGGCAAATTCTATTAACTGAATAATTACTATTATGTTACTTAGTAGTTGAGTAACACCAACAAGTTAACTGAATCTTACTGAAACTTGACTTCTTCATCTATGTAATGGAAAAAGTTGTATCTACCCAAATGGGTGTTGTGTGAATTCAATGAAGTAAACAATTCAACAATGACTTACATCAAAGCTGTAAAATAAAATACAAACAAGGTTCTATCACTTATTAGCTACATGACTATAAATCTCGGAGTTTTAATTTCTTCAATTGTAAAATATAGATACTGATGAACCCACAGGTTTTTTGAGGAGGTTAAATAAAAACATGTTAAAGATAACACATTACACAAGTATCAGAGTACTGCATAAACAGATATCACAATCAATGAGAAGAGTGGCCAACAAGACCAAGGTAATCACAACTAAGTGGTATAATTAAAAAATACCTGCCTGGCTCTCATTTTCATTGTCAGACACAAAAGCAGTAACGATATTACCACATTTCAAATTAAAATAACACTATGTTTTGTGCTAATTTGTCTGTGTATAGATATTGACAAGAATATTTTGGCTTTTACTAAAAAAGCACTAAAATATAAATAATAAATGTTTTCAAACCTACCCTTTGGAGCATGGACTCAGACCACGCATATCCGTTATGTTCTACAGCCCATTGCAGTACTGTCCTCATGATGCACAACATCACATCTGACTGCAAAATGTTTACCAGACTTGCAAATAGAGGGCAGAAAGGAGGCAAAACTGGAGGTGGAAGTGCTGAAAATAAAGTTATTATTTGGCTTCTTCTTAGAACATGTTTTTAAAAACCCATCTTTTGATAGTCTTCACTCAAAGAATAATCATTAACATGGATCTTAAAGCTATATTTTACCTTCACAAGGTCAAATGCATAAAAACTACATAAATAGTAGTGCAGTGCAGAGGAAAGCCTTTCTTTTCCCTAAAAATGTCCTAGGATATGAGATAAAAACCACTAAGCCAGAGGTGACTCAGTACAATCTATTTCTGTATTTGCATATTTATTAGTCTTTTGAATGTTCACTCAGAAAGCATACATTTAAATCTTCCAATTCACCAAGGGTAATCATTATAGTCAATAGAAAACAACATTTAACAAGTAGAAAAGACAAAAGATTTTTAGAAAGATTAAAAATACCTGTATCTTCCCTGTTTTGTCTTTTCAATTTCCGTTGAGCTTCCTCTGCCTAATAAAATTGGAGAGGCAATTAGTAATACACAATAACCTAATATCTACAACTACTAAGTTAATTTTTGTCATACCATTTTCTGATTTTAGAAGATATTTACCCTTATTTCTTGGCCCCCCCCAAGCCCCAAATGACACATCAAGATTATTTTCCTTTCCTACACAGTACCTACCCCCACCAAGCCCCAAAGAAGTTCTTTCTTATCTTAATATGCAGGGGAAACATGTATAAACCAAAACCAAAATGTTACCTAGGGTTAAGCTCTGTGGCACACATCTAAAACTAAACAAAGCTTCATGTTTAAGTTTAATTAACATCCTTTACGAAAACATATTTTAAGAGTAGACTGCTGGGGTGCCTGGGAGGGCTCAGTGGGTTAAGTGTCTGACTCTTGATTTCAGCTCAGGTCATGACCTCAGGGATCATAAGACTGAACCCCCATGTCAGGCTCTGTGCTCAGTGGGAGACTGCTGGAGATTCTCTCCCTCTGGCCCTCCCACATGCATGTACAATTTACCTCTTTCTCAAATTATAAATAAGTAAATCTAAAAAAAAAAAAAAAAGACTCCTAAAAGACAAAATCTACCTAAAATTATGAGGAAAATTCCCTAAATTACTATGGAAAAGCATAATGTTAAGTAGTAGCAATTCTGAAATGAACATAAAAGAACTTAACTGATTATTATACAGGTTGACAATTTGTCTTCAAAAGCCAATAAAATACAATCATACGTGTGGTTATGTATATAATTATATAGATCTTATATATGTATTTAGCATACATGGCAGCAGCAGGGGATGGCCCAAAATGTTAGGTGGTAATATTTTAGGTAATCTATGCCTTCTTCATTGTACCTTTTTATATTTTTTCAAATTTCCTACAATATTTTTATTGTATTCTTTTTCAATACCTGAAAAGCAGTAAAAGTTGTTTAGGAAAAAAACAAATCAACAAACACACACAGCTCTTCCCCAGTACACTTTTAATTTTCCCATTTACCTTGGACTGCTCTGCCCTTGAAAAGTGATAGAAATACAAATTGAACTCTTTGGCACACTCTGGTTTCAGTTCATACATGCCTCGTCCTGTTAATCCAGGTTTTCTATGGAAAAAAAGTCCTTAAAATATTATTACTAAAGTCACACCCTAATTTATGAGACAGTCTTAGATAACAGAATAAAAAAGCAGAGCTCTCACTGCTGACGAATGTAAAGTGGTACTATTTTCTGGGTTAATTTGGTAATCTACAACCAAAGCTCTACATGCATCATCTTATCTGACACATCCACTTTGTATCTTTATAATTAACAAAATAAGGACATTACTGTTGGAGTGGGAGCAGGAAAAAGCAGGATTGAGGAATTGCCTCAACAATCTCAAGGGGATAAACTAGTTTACCTATTGACCACTAGAGAGTGAAAGCACTATTCAGAGGCCACCTCATAATTTAGGAGGCACATTCAGATGGAAACAAAGAAAGCAGTTTTTTTTTTTTTTTTTTAATTTATTTATTTTATGATAGTCACAGAGAGAGAGAGAGGCAGAGACACAGGCAGAGGGAGAAGCAGGCTCCATGCACCGGGAGCCCGACGTGGGATTCGATCCCGGGTCTCCAGGATCGCGCCCTGGGCCAAAGGCAGGCGCCAAACTGCTGCGCCACCCAGGGATCCCAAGAAAGCAGTTTTAAGAAAGCTCAATGCATTGACTTATGTCATATGCTCAGTTTATTTTTTTAAATATTTTATTTATTTATTCATGAGAGACACAGAGAGTGAGAGGTAGAGACACAGGCAGAGAGAGAAGCAGATTCCATGCAGCGAGCCTGTTGCAGCACTCAACCCAGGGACCCCAGGATCACACCCTGGGCCGAAGACAGGTGCTCAACTGCTGAGCCACCTGGGCATTCTTCACCTGCTCAGTTTATTTATTTTTTATTTTTTAAAGATTTTATTTATTTATTCATGAGAGACACACAGAGAGAGGCAGAGACACAGGAAGAGGGAGAAGCAGGCTCCATGTAGGGAGCCCGACGTGGGACTTGATCCCGGGACTCCAGGATCACGCCCTGGGACGAAGACAGACGCTCAACCACTGAGCCACCCAGGCGTCCCCATCTGCTCAGTTTAATGTCAATTATTTGAAACTCTCAGCTAGGAACACCAGTTCTGAGCACGATGAAAATTCTCATAAACCAATTTAGGTTGATGAGTGCAGAGCTAGATCAGAAGAGTAAAATGACAGTGAGAAATGTAGTTCACAACTATGCATCTGAAAATGTCACTCTCTGAAAGTAACAATTTCATTCTCAGTTCCATCAAAGGAAACAGTAAGAAAAATTAATATATATAAAAAAATTGAACAGGAAAGAACAGGAAGTAAACTCACTTGAAATGGGCAACTGCTTCAATTACGCTCTCCATGCCAGTCTCCTTGTTCTCCTAACAGCATGAGAAACAAGTAAGTGCATTTCATGTTAACAGTGTCTGCTAGCACGTTGAACATTGTACTTTTCTCTCCTTAGGCCTTAGATAGCAACCCTATGAAGCAGGTATACTATTATCCCAATTTTTATAGGTGAGGATTCCATAGTAAACATAATCATTAATATATAACCAAAGAAATGTATTTTGTAAACTAACACCCAGATTCTATAATTAGAAACAAGTTACTACCCTATGGATTCAAGGTGACAGCTTTCAAAAGGAATTAAGTTAAAAACAACACAAAGTACACATAACATTTAAATAAAATTTATATAAGATATTTATACTATTTCATGAAAATTACACTGATTCCTTATCTATTTTTAGTAAAACAGCATTTCCTAAATCATATCCCATTCATAAAAATATATTAATAGGAATGCTGATTAAAGAATTCTCTGGTCAAAAATATTTGGTAAATATAGTTGCCATCACTTTGTACAAGGTATACTTTAAAATGCTGTTTTAAATTATATTCTTCTTGGGGTGCCTGGGTGGCTCAGTCAGTTAAGCATTTGACTCTTGATTTCAGCTCAGGACTTGATCTCAGGGTTATGAGATTGAGCACGTGGGTTGAGCTCTGTGCTGGACATGGAGCCTGCTTCAGATTCTCTCTCCCTCTCTTCTCCTGACCCCTAAAAAAATTCTTTATAAAGTCCAAGTGAAACTGTAATTGCTTCCTCATCTAACAGCTCAGGATTTATTTCCTGTGTTATAAAGTTTTAAGTAATTTTTATCCTGACTAGATATTTAGTGATATTAAGTAATTATTAATTATTGTTCTTTTGGGATCCCTGGGTGGCGCAGCGGTTTGGCGCCTGCCTTTGGCCCAGGGCGCGATCCTGGAGACCCGGGATCGAGTCCCACGTCGGGCTCCCAGTGCATGGAGCCTGCCTCTCTCTCTCTCTCTATCATGAATAAATAAATAAAATCTTAAAAAAAATTATTGTTCTTTTATCATGGCATATAGGTAGGCAGGTTTTTCTAAAAGTCCTTTTAAGACCAGTTTCTCAACCGTGGCACTACTGACATCTAGATCAGATAATTCTTTGTTGTAGGGGATCTGTTCTGTGCATTGTATTATAGGATGTTTAGCTGTATCTCTGGCCTTTGCTCACTCAATGCCAGTAGCACCACACAACCCTGCCCTGAGTAGTGACACTGCCAAATATATCCTAGGAGGCAAAATTGTCTCTGGTTGTGAACCACTGTTTTAATACATATACAATTCCATGTATAGATGAAATGCTAAGCCTGTTATTCTGGTTTTTTGTTTTTTGGTTAGAACAACTCAGCAAAATAAAATTCCAGTTAATTGTTGCACAACATTGTTTCACATATACATCAAACAGGCAAACTCCCCGACCCCTAGCAACTTCAAATACAAAAAAGGAAAAAAAAAGAAACTTTTTCTTGGACTTTTTAAACTATCTCATAAAACTACTTATATTATAGCTAAGTACATGCAAAAAAAACCCTACTGGAATGCTTGGAATAAGACCTTTTTTTGTTGCTGTTTTTGTTTTTACAAGATTTATTTTTTCTCCTTTGAAATTATAATGAACATGGTCACATTGCGAGTAAAGTCAGAAGCAGGGACAGAGAATTCTCCGAAGTCTGGTTTGGTCATCTGAGGAAATCATTAAAAATGGCTCATCCCTAGCAATATGCACACAAAAAAAATGTAAATAAAGAATACAAATTTTCCTTTAAGGTACTTTTAAGAAAAAAAAGCAGGGCCTTGGAAGTTTTGATTCTTTTTTCCTCCCCTATGGCAAACTTATTTTGTGGTTTTGGTTGGGTTATAAAGACCATGTATCATATGCCGGTAAACCTGATATATATTTTTTAAAGATTTTATTTATTTATTTGACAGAGAGAGAGAGCTGGGGGCAGTGGTGGGAGAGGGACAGGCAGGCTCTCCGCTAGGCAGGGAGCCTGACACAGGGATTGATCCTAGAACTCTGGGATTATGACCTGACCCATAGGCAGACATTTAACCAACTAAGCCACTCAGATGCCCCTAAACCTGATATTCTTTTTTTTGTTTTTTTAAAGATTTTATTTATTTATTCATGAGAGACAGGGAGAGAGAGGCAGACACTTAGGAAGAGGGAGGAGAAGCAGGTTCCATGCAGAGAGCCTGATGTGGAACTCAATCTGGGGACTCTAGGATCACGCCCTGAGCCAAAGGCAGATGGCTCAATCACTGAGCCATCCCAAGTGTCCCCCTAAACCTAGTATTCTTAACAAAATAACCCCGTGGGGGCGTATGGATTTGTGATTGGGGTATAAATAAAACAAGACTGGCTGAAACTGGTGATAGATTCTGTTACACTATGCTTTCTATTTCTATAGATATTTGAAACTTTTCATAACATAAAGCTTAAAGGAAGTATTACTATGCAACAAATAGAGGTTTAAATCCCAGAAGAATGAATATTAAGGCTGAAAGTTTTAATCTTTGTTTCAAATTTGGGAAAACATTTAAAAAAGCCCAAGGAAATAAGGATCTCTCCTAACTACAAGTGTTGGGTATCTATCTGAAAGCCCCGTTGCTGAAAAATAGTTGGCTAAAGAACCTGTGATCCTGGGACAAGAAATAGTTACAATTAGCCTCTGAATGCTCATGTGAACATTATTTTACATTCACTAAAATGAAAGAGATGGCTTCCTAAGGAGAGTTTTGGGATGCTTCAGAAGGAAAAAGCTCTGAAAAACTTTAGTATCCTCAACATAGCTGAGCAGGTATTTCTTACTTCTCCAATATATTAAGTCATAAAGTATTATCTTCACCCGTGGTAACTTTGTAGTAAGGACTATAACAAGCCCTGTCTACTGGATACATAACTTCAGTTCTTAAGATCAGGTTTACTTTATTCAGCATCCTTATCTCTTCTAAGAATTCATTGTAAAAGATTCTACTTCTATGCTGCCTACTATTCCTGGTCACTAATACTCTCTTTTCTTTTCTTTTTTCCCCCTAGTATTAACAAAAAAAAAAAAAATTAAAGTAACCTCTGTGCCAAACGTGGGGCTCGAACCCATGATGCCAAGATCAAGAGTTACATGCTCTACCGACTGAGCCAGCCAGGTGCCCCTCTAATTACTTCTAGTAAGAGTGACTAGGAATTATATGTGTCCTAGAATTATAGTCTTTACCACTGTGGAAAAGGTATACAGAAGTAAATCTAAACATAATAGCCTAACAGGTAGGGAGGAATTTCCATAATTTCTTTTGTAAGATCCAAGTACTTACGTCTTCAGGTAAAGACTTCACCAATTCACTATGAGCCATAGGTTTGATGCTTAATTGATGGATAATCTCTCGCTTAATTTCATCTGTAGCATTTACCTGTCCAACTCCAGGACTAAATCTCTCTCCTATTGAGGCAGAAGTACATATACACACATTTAACATAATCATAATACTTAAGCAGCATATACTTTTAATTCATTCAACACAATATATTTTTCTTTCTGTGCAGTGGAAAAGTAATAATTAGTTTGATAACAAGCTAGGGTGAAAGCAGGCTTTGGGCAGCAGAGAGAGAACTCTGGTTCCTATTTTGAAAGAATGGGATCAGAAGGCAGGAAGGGATTGGATATAGTCAATTGCTGTACCAGTAGACTGGTAGACTGCTTTTAAGCCATCTGCCACATGGTAGCAGGGAGGGAGAACCTTCCTTTGTCCTTCTACCTAGTGCTAAATAAGATCTCACCTTCTGAGACCTTTGTTAGTATCACCTTCTGAGAGTAGCCAGGATTCTCTGTTCTATGGACTACAGAGTCTAAAATAGCAGAGGAAGTAGAGAAGGTAAGGATAAAAGAATAGGAAAGATGGAGGTGACAGGACTGAAGATATAGGCAATAAGAAAAGAAATCTGCATCTATTAGCCACAAGTCTCTATTAACTTATTATTATCATATCTAAAGCCAAAATGACAGTTCTATAACACAAAACTATAGAAAGAAACATACCTAAGATACAAAGTAACAGTAAATAGCTCCTAAATATCCTATTCTTACTTGCTAACCTCTTCTGTCCTACTTTTTTCTCCCCAAACAAAGAGTCTTTCAGATTATTCTGCTTCAGTTATTTGTGCTCTTCTTGTTCCAAAGCACCACAACACTATCACTTTCAGTGCTACAGTAACCAGAAGTGAGAAAGAGATGGATGAATGCTCTAATCTTCCTGAAACTGAAGAACTGCTCAAACAAAAGAAACATAGCTTAGAAATTCGGAACTATTTGTTATCACAAAAGCCAATATAATTGATAAATGTTGCAAACAATCGAAACTTACCAACAATCATTATAATGAGGTATAGCATTTCTTCTATTAGAGTATTGTTTTGCTGAACTACATCCTGTAACAAGTTGGGGGGTTGGGGAGAGAAAGTTCAAAGATAAAAATATAAAAACTGTATTATCTCAGAAAATTAACATATCCAAAAAGAATGAAAGATATTTCTTCAATGATGTATTGTGGTCTTATAAAACATGCTCTTACCTTATGGGTAATCTCAGAGCTAAATCTTTTTCCATAGTCTGGAGTACTGAAAATCTGATAAAGTTCAAAGCGGCTGAGCATTATCATCAGGAAATGATTTGGATCCATCATGGAGACACCTGTCTTTTTTTTTTTTTTTTTTTTTTTTTTTTAAAGTTTGAGATAAAGGAAAAGAAGGAGGTCAAAGGGGCTACTAAACAATTAGTGAAAGATATTTTGGGGAGCATAAGTGAAAATAGCTTACTTATTCACCAATCCTTATAACAGATGAAAACCCACTTAGCCAATTGCCTACCTGTGGAAGCTATAAATGTAAACAGAAATCTATGCTGGTAAAACAAAACATAGACAAAACAAAAAACCCTTTAAACCTAACACATCAGAATAACATGGACTATATATTCTTTTTCTTTTTAATGCTCTGAATTAACTGCAACCCATGAATTCAGTTCTGAAGTTTTATCTCAAGGCTCTCGTCACTATCTAGTAGTGTATGGACTCTGAAAGAAATGGCACTATGGCAAAAAAAAAAAAAAAAAAAAAAAAAAGATGCACTATGGCAATTAGGCTTCTAGTTCTTTTTATTTACATAATATTAAACTCTAGAACTCTCAAACTAATTTTTGGTGATTATACTAACTGAAACAACAGCTTTAAAATGTTAGTTTAGTTTTAATTCTCCTTTAATTCCATTTGTATAAACTCTAAATCAACTTGGATTTAAGTTTATTTTGGGTCAATCATTTTTTAAAGACTGAAAGAGAGACTGTGGAAGAGAACACAAGCTGGGAGGAGGGGTAGAGAAAGAGGGAGAAGCAGGCTGCCCACTGAGCAGGGAGCCTGATGCAGGGCTTGTTCCCAGGACCCTGGGATCATGACCTGAGTCTAAGCCGCTTAACCAACTGACCCACCCAGACGACCTGAGCCAATCATTTTTGAAATTCACATTTCATAACCTTTTCTATGATTTTTATTTTAATAAATAAATTAATTTAAAAGATTTTATGTACTTATTTATGAGAGACACACAGAGAGAGGCAGAGACACAAGTAAATGGAAAGTAGGCTCCCCAGTGGTACTCCATGCCAGGACCCCAGGATCATACCCCGAGCCAAAGGTAGATGCTCAAGCATTGAGCCACTGAGGTGTCCCCTTTTCTACGATTTTTAAATCCACTCAGCAATAACATGGAAAAATTACTATGTGATAAGACTTTGTGCTATGCATAGTAGACAAAAAGGGACTAAGATATAGTTGCCAAGGTTTAACAGAGAGGATAAAAAGTAAATAGGCAACTGTGATCCAGAGCTATGAATGCCATGGTAATCGGGATGAGCACCATGCTATGGGTGTTCCCAAATGGAATACTTAGCTACATTTTTGTGTGTTGGGGAAGGCTTTATAGAGAAAGTGACACTAAATACTAAGACATACAGGAAAACAAGTTACAAGGTGAACAGAAAAGGAAGGGGGTAGGGTAAGCAAACTAGGGAGCAAAACAAATAAATGTACAGAATTTAAGACTTAAGAGAGAGCACAGGAATCTCAGGGAATTTTAACATAGTTATGTTTCATAAGCCTTGGAAATCAGTTTAAGAGGTTTGGATCTTTAACCAAAGGACAATTAAAAAAGGATGGCTTTCAGGTTTCTGACTCTAATAACTTTATAGATTGTTGAACAATATACCAAGGTAGGAAATCCAAGATAGGAGGAGGAAGGTATGGCGGAAATAAGAGGAGTTAGTTTGAATATGTTAAATCTGACATGTGTCCAGGAAATTGATATGGAAATGTTCTATAGCCTGTTAGTCCTATGACTGGAGCTCAGGAGACAGGGCTAGGCTGGTGTTACAGATTTGGGAGTAATCATAAGTGACGGGGTTCTGTGGAAATGACAAGAAAAAAAAAACATTCCTTACAACCTGTAAGTTTAATGCTTTTAATTCATTACCTGAAGCATTACTATATCCTTGTCAAACATTTCACGTCTGCATTTCACATTATGGTAGTAATAAATCTAAAAAAAAATTATATTGGGTAATAGGTTTTTATTTGTGCAGCTCTCTCCTCTCCCCAATCCCCAAGAGCACATGAGTTTAATGCAAGTGCACATGGGCATGCACACGTATATACACACACACACACAATGTGGTTTCCTTAACAGTTAATACTGTCTTAGAAGAGATTAATTAATTAGAAATTTCCAGATTTCAATGTTCATTCTATGGTTCACATTTTGCAGCCAACTTTCTGTGTTTCCTAACAAAGTTACTTTTCTGTAAGGTTTATGGCTATGAAAAATGGAAAAAAAAACCCTGCACCAAGCCTTGATAAGGTATAAAAATAAAACCAAAATTTCAGAGCTGTAGTAATAGAACTTTTCTTTGAAGTATAGTTGACACACAATGTTACATTAATTTCAGATGTAAAACATAGTAATTGGGCAAGTCTGTATGTTATGCTATGCTCACCACAAGTGTAGCCACCATTTGTTACCATATAATTTTATCACAATACCATTGACTATATTCCCTGTGCTGTGCCTTTTATCTTTGTGACTTATTTATTCCATAATTGGAATTTTGTACCTTTCACTCTGCTTTACCCTTCTTACTCACCCCCTGATTTCTTCCCCTCTGGTAACCATCAGTTTCTAACGAACTTTCATCTTTTACCACAATTTTATTTAAATAGATGAAATCTGGATTTTTCTTATGTTTTGTTGTTCTAAAACTGTTCTAAAAATGCTCTCAAGTTAAAAATCAAGAAAATTGCGTTCATTTCTATTGTTTCTTAGCAAAGTATGAATAAAAGTTCTAAGAAACTTTTTGGTTTAACATTACATTTATCTTCTCAAACAATTTTAATATACATATACTCAACTTTCAATGACTTATGTACAACCTTCACAGATGCCAAAGGAATAGATGGATTGAAAACTCTTCATAAACTAAAAAATACTTACCTGGTTTACTAGAGAGAAGCCATTTCTCCTCCACATTCCTGCATGTACTTGGGCACATAAAACAAGACATCTAAGAGGGTGTTCTATCAACATGGGTGGGCTAAGTTCACTCTGTATATATTAAAAAAAATAATAATAAATTTAAAAATCCACAAAAATCTCAACTCTTATTATAAAGAAGATAGGGTGATAGGGATGGAAACTTTGTATAAAACAATAGTTAAAATTACTTAAAGTATGTTTGCGTGATGGTTAATTTTATGTGTCAACTTGGCTAGGCCATGGTACCTAGTTTTTGGTTAATGCCAGTCTAGATGTTGGTGCGAGTATTTTGTAGAAGTGACTGATTAGCATTTAAATTAGTAGACTCTAAGTCAAGCAGATTACCCTCTGTAATGTGGCTGGACTTCATCCAATTAGTTCAAGGCCTTATAAGAAATACTGAGGTCCCCCACAAGGATGAAGAAATTCTGTTTCCAGAATGTCTTTGGACCTCAGGCTACAACATTAACTCTTCCTTAGGTCTCTAGTCTGTCAGACTACCACGCAGGTATATTTCAGACTTGCTAGGTCCCATAACTGCACAAGCCAATTTCTTACAATAAATCTTGTTTTTTTTTCTTTTTCTCTCTCCATACTTACATACCCATGTGCACATGCATGGGCACACAATCTTCTATTGGTTCTGTTTTTCTGGAGTATCCTGATTAATCAAGTTTGTTTTCAAGTGATTTCAAGTTTATGAAACATAATAGATAGGTATTTACTTTTAAATGTTAGTATTACTTACTAGAGGTAGGAGCTCTGGAAATTTATATGCCACTTCACTTTTGCTTAATAATACATGTAAACCTGCATGGGAGAACAAACAAAAGTATTTCTACAACTGCAGATCATTTAGAAAAAAGTCCTAAGTATTCACTCAACTTTGTATCTAACTACTCTTTCTCTTTGGGAACCTATCCCATTACAAATTAAGATTAAAAAATAAATTGCATCCATAAATGAAGCTTTTTAAAATGAGATTCTCATGAACCTCTGTATCAAAGGTACACTTAGAGCTAGAATCCTAACTATAGGTACTAATAGACATAGATGACATTTTATAGAAGTAACTGTTAGACATACAAATACAGCAAAAGCAGTTATATAATTATCAAAGCAATTTATGCTATGCCCACTTTAGGGTCATATTTCACTGGGTTGTGGAGTTTGTTCTCATTTACAGTATAGTAGGAGAGATCCTTCTGGCAAGAAGAGAGACTTATGGTCTGTGCTGATCCTGACCTCAGATTTAAGTTCCCCAGAACTTCCAGCATAAAATCAAAGCCTCTCTAGTTCCCAACTGCAAAGGGCCCTTGAATAGCTCAACCTTGGTTAATTCAGTTAACTAAGAATTAATTGTCCTATTTATGTTGTTGTCTACACAGAGAATGTTTTTTACAATCTTGTCAATAGATGTGGCCATATGGTCAAGTCTGGCTTGCGGCTTTCATACTCACGAAGACCCGCATCATGAGTCTCATTCTAATGACCTGCACTCAACATCTGCCACTTAACCTCCATTAGTACACACTCCAAGTTGTTCTTGAACTGTTTTGTGTATGTTTACTTTAGTAAGCTCTTCAATTAGATTATAAGCATTTAAGGTCAAGCTTTATCAAATATAGCCAGTAGAATGCTCAAAAATGTCTACTGAGAAGATCTGAGAGTGATACAGATTTAGGCAGAAATGAGTACATTCTCAGAGTACTGACTGTTTTCCTTGTGGATAACTTTCAGCATTGGCCTCCATCATACAACCAGATTTCTGAAGGCAGCAAAGATTAGTAGCTGAGTTGTAAACAGGACCAACACTCCTACATTCCAGATGAATACTTTCCCACAACACCATGCTTGCCACCTGCTCATATCAAGTATCAACAGGTTCAGTGCTCACAGCACTTACAGAAACAAAACAGGGCCGGAACAAGTTACAGAAATAAGGAATTTCTTCCCACAATCACAATTGCATACTTAAGTACTACTTTGTTATCCTATTTGTTGCATTAGTGATATTTAGATGTCTAAGTTATCTTAAATCCCCATGACTGCCAGAAGACTGTTGGAATGCTAGGCCCTAGCACCAAAAAAAAAAATGCTCAGAACAATGAAAAAAAAATGCATTCAGAAAAGAAAGGGATTATAAGTCCTTATCTGATGGACATTATAAAAGAATAATAAAGGAATACTAGGAACAGTTCCATGTTCACAAATTTGATAACTTAGATGAAATATAACAGTTTCTTAAAAAACATGAACTACTAACTCCTACAAGGAGAAACAGATAATTAGAACTAACCTATATCCATTAAAGAAACTGATTCAGTAATTAATTAACCCTCCAGGAAAAAAAAAAGGATCAAGTCCATATGGTTTCACTGATGAATTTTACCAAACATTTAAAGAAGAAATGATATCAATTCTCCACAATCTCTTACACACATATGTACACAACCACTTTCACATCACATTATTGAACCACATACCTAAGATAAATTACAAATTCTACAATAAGTAAAAATAACTATCTTTAGAACTCTGTTCTACTCTCAAAGTTAAAAATGGAACTACAGGGAACAGTAGTATGTGAGCAGGGTAAGAATTCCTGCAATCAAGAAATATAGAAGGAAGCTACACTGAAATGAATCTGTAGATAGAGACGGACAAGTGCATAATCAAAGTTTTTAGCTGCTGCAAGGTGGCAGCTTCAAATACTCTATCATGTATATAAAGGGCTTATAAATCAACTACTTATGACTAAAAAATGATCAATCCGATTTGGGACTCACTCTTGACGTGCTGCTTAAAAAGGTTATCAATAAATGAATAAAAAACAGCTTAGAGGGAGAGAAAAAAATTTAGAATGGTTTCAATTTATAAGCAATCAGTAAAGTGATAAGGTGATTTGAACTGTAACAATGCAGACTTTGACTTTTTCTTACTGCATGACATTAAGGAAGTCGCCTCTGTATCTTAGTCTTCCCATCTGGGAAGCAAATGTAATAATAATACCTACCTTATAGGCTGATATGGTAATTAAAGAAGTTAATGTTTATAAAACTCTCAGTATAATGTATAGTAAGTATTCAAGAAATATTAATCACAAACAACAATTTAAAAAATAATTTCAGGGTTCTTTTCTGGGGAGAAATGCTTTACCTGCAAGTAAGCGAGAAACTGGGAGGTGAATGCTAACTTTTTCTTGGGAAACACAGTATCTGATAGTTTCCACTGAATGTCCACAAATGCTTAATGTGATTGGTTGTTCACCATCAGTGAAACCACCATGACACTGCATCAATACAGCAAGGCATTTCTTGTAAGCTTCAATTAACACTTTTTCCTAAAAAAGAGGATTTTCTGTAAGTTACTCAAAAGTTTGGATTTCTACAATATTGAATAAGCACCTCAAATTCAACGATGAGTAAGTACCTCAGACATCAATATAGGCAAAACCAAACTCAATCTTCCTTCCCTCAACTTGGTCCCTCTTCCAGTGCCCTGTCTTAGGGAAGAACATCTCCATATAGCTGTGGAAGTCTAGAAGTTATTCCAGTACTCTCCTTTCTCTCATTTCCCACTGTCCAATCAATAACCAAGCTGGCAATTTCATCTTCTAAATTTCTCTCAAACCTGGCCACTGATCATCTTCAGTAACTCAAAGGAAAGCCAACCATCTATTAAATCCCTTGTTTCTACTCTTGCTCTCCTCCATCTATTCTTACACAGAGTAATTTAAAAAAATATGTAAACTGTATCATGTCACCTTTTCTGCTTGGTAGCTGCTAGTGGCATCCCAAATCAGAATAAAATCCAAACTTCTTTCCATGACCTCCAAGGTCCTGCAAAGTCAGTCTGCCTTTCTACTTTCAACCTCTGTACTCCAACCTGAGCCTTCTCACTGCTCTTTTTCATCACAGAGCATGATGTAGTTGTCTCTCAGTCAGGAATATTCTTTACTCTTTGATCAGTTAACTGACCTATAGTTTATATCTCATAGAAATTTTCTCTTACCTCTTAACTTACACAGGCTCTCATCTAGACTTTATAAAGACAGAGAACAAATGAAATAATTGTAAAGCTTTATTTTTGGATAAATTTCTTTCTTTTTTTACTTTTGGATAAATTTCTAAACTCTTTTTATATGCTCAAAATCTAGATG
This sequence comes from Canis aureus, assembly GCF_053574225.1. Taxonomy (NCBI): domain Eukaryota; kingdom Metazoa; phylum Chordata; class Mammalia; order Carnivora; family Canidae; genus Canis; species Canis aureus. Next base: position 61,372,034 of record NC_135617.1, read on the forward strand.
AGATTGTGGAAAAAATGAAGATAGCAACATAAGAGAAGAAAGAGAGTAGATTACTTCTTCCTCTATTTTCCAATTTTTAAGCCCTCAGAATTTTAACTTTTATGGAATTTATAGGTAAGAGAGGAAAATACGTTGTTTCATAAGGTAAGTATCACCACTATCCTCTCCAAATCTCCTCAGAATTTTCTTAGGAGTCTTTACTCCCCTTCATCCATTTATCTCCTACCCCCACCCCTAGAAGAAACTCACATCTAAAGCACACCAGTCCTGCATCATTGAAATGACATGTGTTAATTTCATTTGTAGTGTGAAGGCTGCCTCCCACTCTGGTTCCATTTCAATATGCTGTCCTACTTGACGTGTAATTGGATCCATTCCCTTAAAGGAAGAGAAAAGATTTTAAATGGATTAAAATTGTATTTGTCCTCTTACATAGAATTTTAAGAAATAATACAGAAAAAATATATATTGATTATAAAAACAAAGTTTTTAACAAACAGCTTCAAGTAGTCTAAGCAGTCCAATTCTCTAAATTACATTTTTATATTAACATTCTCTAAAATATAAATGAGGGGCACCTGGGTAGCTCAGTCGGTTAAGTGTCTGCCTTTAGCTCAGGTTATGATCCCAGGGTCCTGGGACCTAGCCCTGTGTTGGGCTCAGCGGGAAGTCTGCTTCTTCCTCTCCCTTTGCCTCTCCCCCTGCTCACACACTCTCTCTCAAGTGACCACATAAAATCTTAAATTAATTTTGAATTCAATAATCTTGAGTTATTTTTGAGGCAATCTTGTATATGTTTTAAACAATCTTGTATACTTCACTGCAACAATCCTTCTAATTATTTTTTAACTCTATCATCTACAGACTAAACTGTTAGAAGAAATTAGGCTTTTAGGGGATCCCTGGGTGGCTCAGCGGTTTGGTGCCTGCCTTTGGCCCAGGGCGCTATCCTGGAGACCTGGGATCGAGTCCCACATCGGGCTCCTGGCATGGAGCCTGCTTCTCCCTCTGCCTGTGTCTCTGCCTCTCTCTCTCTCTCTGTGTGTGTGTGTGTCTATCATAAATAAATAAATTAAAAAAAAAAAAGAAATTAGGCTTTTAAAATGTTACTGGAATAAAGTTTTCGTATTAATTCCTAATCTGCAACTAAAAGTTCTCACAGACTAAAAGAAAGCAAAAGAACCAAAAAAAAAAAACCCTACAAAAAATACCAGAAAAAAAGCAAAACAAAAAAATAAAATGGTTTTATAAGAATATACATTTTTGAAATAATTTTATTTATTCATTTATTTTTAAGATTTTAAGAGAGACAGAGATGGGCAGAGGAAGAAGCAGGCCCCCCATGGGGAACCCAAAGTGGAACTCAAATCGAGGACTGTGGGATCACAACCAGAGCCAAAGGCAGATGCTCAACCACTGAGCCACCCAGGTTCCCCTTGAAATAATTTTAACTAAGACTATGTTTTAGAAGCCAGCCTAGTTACCCTCTTGGTGTGTCAGAGCTGATTAGATTACAGAAAATAGAGGACACATCAAGTACTTAAAATGACCAAAGTTTCTACAGATAGAAAAACATACAAGTATTATAATAAATTAAATATCCATGAACCACCACCCAACATAGAAACTACAATATTTTCCAAAAATGATTAAGTAGATTTTTGCTTATTTCTTGCTTAAGAAAGCCAGATAGCTACTAAAAGAATTACAATGGAACAGCTCAGAAATTTGGGGATGACATCCACCTTCTTACAGTTAAACTGGTTAAATATACCATTTGGCCTTTTTTTTTTTTTTTTTTTTTTTTACCAGTTGGCTTCTGTTTCTAGATTCTCTTCTGTATTAGGTGTTTCCAAAAAAAGAGAATTAAACAGAGGGGAGCAAGTTCTATACTGTATTATCTAAATATTATATCAAGGAGAGAATTATGGAAACATTAAAAATAAAAATTAAACATAGTTAACTTAATAATACTTTCACTTAATAATTAAATTAATACTTTTACTTAAGCATATTAAAATATAGTATATTAAAATATAGTAAACTTGCAATCCTCAAAGAAAGAATGTTACTAGTAACCCAAAGAACAACCAAATAGAAAAGAACAATAGATGCCAAAACTTTTGCTTGGATGTCATTGTTCTACATCTAAGAGTTTCCAATTAAAGACAAGCTTCTTGCTCCAAATTGTAGTCATCCAAATTATTCTTTTGGAAATGTGCCCCAAATGAAAAAAACACCTAGATAGAAAGATGTTAAGTTTAATGAACCAAGAAAAAAATAAAAGGGAAGTGCTCCTCATTAAAATGTTCCATTTATACATACCTGCATACATTTGAGTAATTCCAAAAAGGCATCAAATCCTTCTAGGAACTTCTGCCTCAGATCATCTGACCATTCAGTTGGTTTGCTAATTAACACATACCTGAACAAGATAAAAATAGCAATGAACATATGGGTAAACACTGACATATTAAAAGATGCAGGTGGCTGAGACAATTAAACAAAAGCTTACTTGAGATCAAAAATAAGGCTCTGAACTCTCCTAAACTTGAAGGCTTGTAAAGCAGTATATCGTTCAAACTGAAATCTGCCCTGGGCATCTCGATGTCTCAAATGATCCATAAAAGTCTTAATGATGATGGTCATCAGGTTTTCTTCTGTGATAAGCATCCGAGCCTAGAACAAAGTGTATCAGAGTACATTGGTAATCAAAACCTACTTACTAGAAAGCTAAAAAAAAAAAAAAAAAAAAAAAAAAAAAGTCACCAACACTGGTTAGCTCTTTGAGGTTTAAACCCTTTTCAATGTAACTATATAGTATTATAAATGCATTACTGTGTATTTTTAAACAATTACTTACTCCAACTGCCAAGTGTATGAAGCAACAATTATATCAGGGAGAAAGATGCCAGAATATTAGGAGACAGATCCAAGACTCATTTATTCAAAGACAATTCAGGGTAGGGGTCTGAACCAGGCTGCAAATTTTTCTTAACTGAGACATTTAGACACCTATAATGGTATGGTATAATTATTCTAGAATCCAGAGGTTCCTATCATAGATTCATTCTGTAGAACTTAGTATGAAACTGTATTTCCTCTTAATCTCCTTTTAAAATTTATTTTAAAATTTGTTTTTGTTTCTACGTATATATATTTTTAAATAAGCAAATACATATAAATGATGCAAAAAAAGAACACACATAAAAAGTCTCCTAGCTCCCAAAGTCCCCCTTGCAAAGGCAATCTCTGTTAGCAGTTTTCTTGCATATTTTTCCAGAGATAGCATGTGTGTGTATAACACATACATATATATATGTATATACACATGTATATACGTTTATAATATATGGGTTAAGTGCTACTAAGTAGATAAAAGTATATATATATTTAATTATATCCATTTCTTGCCCTCAAAGGATAGTATATTATAAACATTATTTACACTGTTGTTTTCACTTTATATATTTTGGAGATTATCCCATTATTGGTTCATGTAAATTTCCTCAATTCTTCATAATTCACCAGGTATGTTTTTCTATCATACTTTATTTAGTTGGCAGGCGCTTACTGGTGATATGTTGTGACATTTGAGTTTTCTCCAGTCTTATGCTATTTATTACAAAAGATATTGCAACAAATATTAGCTGTGTATGATTGCAAGGATATTTATAGAATAATTTTCTAGAAGTGGAATTACTAGGTAAAAGTGTTCGCATATTATAAATTTTACTAATATCATTAAATTGTCTCCACAAAGAAGCTTACCAATTTCTATGTCCATCTACTGCGTGTGCCTTTCCCGTCGTGCTTTCTTTTTTTTTTTTTTTAATGATAGTCACACAGAGAGAAAGAGAGAGAGGCAGAGACACAGGCAGAGGGAGAAGCAGGCTCCATGCAGGGAGCCCGACGTGGGATTCGATCCCGGGTCTCCAGGATCGCGCCCTGGGCCAAAGGCAGGCGCCAAACCGCTGCGCCACCCAGGGATCCCCCGTCGTGCTTTCAATAACACAATGCAACTTTAAACATTTTGATCTTTGCCATTCTGATGGTTTTAACTTGAATCATACTTTGAATGAAGTTGGACATTATTTATAACAATTTGCATTTCCTTTTCTGCTCCATAATAGTCAGAAGGTCTAATATTATTTGAATTCTTCATTATCACTCTGCTATAAAAGATCATGTATTTCCCCTACTTTTCTAGCCAGCTAGGTTCTTTTTTTTTTTTTTTTTTTTTTTTTTCCTAGCCAGCTAGGTTCAAGGGTATTATTGGTGTTGGGGGACTATTTAACTAGGTCTCTTATTAACTAGCAGTATAGAAAGTTGCATCAAAAAGTAGGACAGGGGTGCCTGGGTGGGTGAGTTGGTTGAGCAGCCAACTTCTTCATCTTGGCTCAGGTCACTGTCTCAGGGTCATGGGATCCAGCCCCATGTCAGGCTCCACACTTCTCTCCCTCTCTCTGCCTCACACCAGCTTCCAGTGCTCACATGTACTCTCTCTCTCAAATACATACATGCATGTATCTCTTAAAAAGGTGGGGGGGAAAAAAGGTGGGCAAAAAAGCTCAGAAGACAGAAGTCTAACAATATAGTAAAGTTGTGTTTTATTGTAAAAGTTAAGTTCTGAGGTCATAGGATAAGGAGAAAATCTACAGTTAAATATTCCTTTGAAAACTCAAATGTCATCATCACATTGCCAGGACATAGGCCCTAGGAATCCCCAAAGTCAACAGGATTAACTTCTGTTCATTTTCCTACACAGTGAAGACTAAGGATAAGTTTGAAGAAGAGATATTGATAGGTTAAGATAAGAGGATATTCCTTTTCGTTTGCATATTTGTTGATTTTGAGAAACTTAAATGAGTATAACGCAATTTGACCCAAGGAAAATGTTCTGTAGAGCCTGCTTTACAAGACTTATAACCAACAGTTGAAGGAAGTTTGGTAGAGACAATTTAATATTGGTGGAATGTAAATCTCACCAACTAAGGCATTTATTTAGCATTTTCAGTTTCAGATGAATGTTAAATCCACTATGTAATTTTGGATTGGATTCTAATTGTCATGGGTGCCAACTTAAAAAAAAACAACAACGATTAGACATCCATTAGTACTGTCTCATTAAAACAGGGGTGTTTTTCAGGAATTTTTACTTCTAAAAAGAAAACTAAAGAAAGCATATTTTCCAAGGTTACAATAGAAGAGAAGGACAAAAAACTCTAAGTGCTTGGCTTTATCACCTTATGATTGTTACCTACTTATTAAGGTAATCTTCAACATTAAGTATCTAATATTATTATACAGTTCTAGTACTTCTTATCATCCTAAAAAACTGCTTGACTTTTATTTATTTATTTTTAAAAAAGATTTTATTTATTCATTCATGAGAGACACACAAAGAAAGAGAGAGAGAGGTAGAGACACAGGCTCAGGGAGAAGCAGCTCCATGCAGGGAGCCTCACGTGGGACCCGATCCCGGGACTCCAGGATCACGCCCTGGGTTGAAGGCGGCGCTTAAACCACTGAGCCACCCGGGCTGCCCCTGCTTGACTTTTAAATGCCTATAGTTCACTTTGCTTTAAAATATACTATTGCTACTTACCTTAATTACAATTGTATTTGTCTTATGTAATTTGTATTCAATTTTGTGTTGCAAGGCTCATTACATATCTAACAATATATTCAAAATGGGCCATAGGCCCCCCCTCAAGAATCTGAAAAACTTTATTTTTTATAAAGATTTTATTTACTTATTTTGAGAGAGCGAGCGAGCAAGCAGCAGGAGGGGCAGGGGCAAAGGGAGAGAGAATCCCAAGCAGACTCCACTCTGAGCACAGAGCCTGACGTGGGGCTCCATCTCACCATCCTGAGATCAGGACCTGAGCAGAAACCAAGAGTTCGATGCCCAATTGACTGAGCCACCCAAGCACCTCTCTGAAAAACTATTGAAAAATAATGGCCTGTGCATATACTTTTAGTTAAACTAAACATGATAGAGCATACAGGGTAGTGCTGACTATAAATTAGGGCACATTTAATAAAAACAAATTAGAACAAGATATTGTAATCACTTGAATTATTAGTACTGGTTCTTGATCAGGCTATTTGTAAGTGAAGACTGGATTTTCAGTTAACCCAAAAGACCAATATATGAGATTTTATCACTGATAAGAACACTTAACTAATATCCAGGCAATTGATTGTTAAGCAGGGTTAGGCAGATTAATGAATAATGCTGCTTTTTCAAATAAACTATACATGTACTCTTCCTTCCAGTCATGATGGATTAAGCTTGAGACTGACCAACATTTACCCTAAGAACAACCAGAAAAGATCAATTAGGAAAAAAAGTTTGAAATCATTAGAGAGCTGCTGAGGCAACAAGGATTCAAGGGGATAAAAGCATAGAGAAGGGGAATGGCAGAGGGCACTAAGCCAACATCCTGCAGCTGCTTTTCCTTCAGCATCTGACGTTTTTGGGAGTAGGGCAAAACAGGATTGAAGATCCCAGGAAGGAGTCTGAAAAAGATGCTAATAGGGAGAGAAATCTGAGATTTTAGCTGGTGTGGGAAGTGGGGCGGCCAGGATTCTAGTGAGAACAGAAGGGTGGAGATGGAGTCCAAATTTCTTCTAGTTTTCCCCATAAGACACCTACAAAATTCTGAAGCTGTACAGGCCAGAAGTCTAAGAGCAGACAGACTAGAAGAGCAAAGGAGTGATGTGGCAGTTTCAGCAACCAGAGGAAAAAAAACAAGTTCAGGAACCTAGAGAGGAAAGGAACTCTAGTGAACACCCTAGACTCTTGACTGGGAATGTCACAGGGGTGAGGATGACCCAGAAGACAAAGTCTTGCCAAAATAGGGGCACCTTGGGATGCCTGGATGGCTCAGAGGTTAAGCATCTGCCTTTGGCTCAGGGTGTGATCCCAAGATCCAGGATCAAGTCCCCCATCGGGCTCCTTGTGGGGAGCCTGGTTCTCCATCTGCCTATGTCTTTGCATCTCTCACTGTGTGTCTCTCATGAATAAATAAATAAATCTTAAGAACAAAAACAAACAAAACCAAAACAAACAAAAAAACAAAACAAAACCAAAAAAATCAAACAAACAAACAACAAAAACAAAACAGGGGCAACCTGGGTGGCTCAGTGGTTGAGCATCTGTCTTTGGCTCAGGTCATGATCCTGGAGTCCTGGGATAGAATCCCGCACCAGGCTCCCCACAAGGGAGCCTGTCTCTCCCTCTGCCTTTCTCTCTGTGTCTCTCATGAAAAAATAAAACCTAAAAAAACCCCAACAACCCAAAAACCAATAACCTGGAGTCATGTCAATTTCTAACTGGATTAAGGTGACTGGCCTCACTCCAGCTGCCTAACATGAAGGAGAATTTTCTTAGGAGAAAGATATCATGCAGTGTCTAAGATTTTTAATAAAAAACATCCTATCAGAAGGCAATGAGAAAAAAGGAATAGGGCAGAAACCATATTTGAGGAGAGAATGACACTAAAACTTCCAAAACTGAGAAAGCCATCAGCCTAGGGATACAGTATCTACCAACACCAATATCTTTTTTAAATATATTTTATTTATTTATTCATGAGAGACACACAGAGAGATGCAGAGACACAGGCAGGTAGAGAAGCAGGCTTCAGGCACGAAGCCTGATGTGGGACTCGATCTCAGGACTCTGGGATCACGCACTGAGCCAAAAGCAGACACTCAACCACTGAGCCACCCAGGCGTCACCCAACTCCAATATGTATAAATATAAAGGAAGCCAAACCTGCATAAATCACAGCAACACTGCTGAAACCGAAGACAAATGTCAAAAAAAAGTTAAGCATTTCAAATGCTTAACATAGGGCAAAATATATAAAAAAAAAATCAAATAGGAATAGAACTACAAATGATCTAGATAATGACATTATCAGACTATAACTTTACTTAAGATTTTATTTATATATCTGTTTTGGTAGGGGGTAGCACATGCATGAGAGTGGGGACGGGGAAAGGCAGAGGGAGAGAATCCTAAGCAGACTTCACATTGAGCACAGAGCCTGAAGTGGGACTTATCCCACAACCCTGAGATCATGACTTGAGTTGAAATCAAGAATCCGAAGCTCAACCAACTGAGCCACACAAGTGCCCCAAGACCATGACTTTAAAGTAGTTAAGAGGAAAAAAAAATAGTTAAGAGGGACGCCTGTGTGGCTCAGGCGGTTGAGCTTCTGCCTTTGCCTCAGGTCGTGATCCTGGGGTCCTGGGACAGAGTCCTGCATTGGCCTCCTGTGGGGAGCCAGCTTCTCCCTCTGCCTATGTCTCTGTCTCTCGTGAATAAATAAAAATATCTTAAAAAAAAAAAAGTTAAGATTTACATTTTCAGAAAATTGAGGAAAAATGGAGAATTTCACCAGAAAACTGGCATCTTAAAAAAGAATGGATTTTTGCTTCAGAAATCAAGTGAAAGTAGGTGTAGTTTTCTTAGTAAGTACACCTAACAATTCCGGACATTATAAGCAAAACAACACCATAAGATTCAGAAAGGTGGCCAGAAGAAGGCAGACTGGCTACGGACCACAAAGAACACAAGAAGACAGAGTTCTAAGAAGCTAGTAACCCAAAAATGCCAACGAGCACATATTTTTTAAAAAGTCCCAATAAAAGCCTGCTTTGTCAGCCACAGGAAAGAAGTAACCCAGTAGGACAGAAATTTTCAGACAGTAACTACACCAGCAAAGGCTGAGTGGGGAAGCCTAGACTTCCACTCTTCAGAGGCTGAAACATGGTGCTTGCTTACAATGTCACGGATGCACGCCATAACCATTCATGGACTAGCAGCCTGCAAAAAGCTTGTTGTCAGTTGTGACAAAAAGATAAATCAATTAATTCTTAACAGTTTAAGCTGACATTTTTTCCTCATAGCAAGAGCTTTGCTGAGAGCAACAATGTGTTGGTTCAGTGCAGTACATATTGTTTATCCTGTCACTACTGACACTTTGAGTAAAATGCTTTAGAGTCACCTTTACAAGAGTACTAAGTGGGATCCCTGGGTGGCGCAGTGGTTTGGCGCCTGCCTTTGGCCCAGGGCACGATCCTGGAGACCCAGGATCGAATCCCACATCAGGCTCCCGGTGCATGGAGCCTGCTTCTCCCTCTGCCTATGTCTCTGCCTCTCTCTCTCTCTGTGACTATCATAAATAAATAAAAATTTAAAAAAAATTAAAAAAAAAAAGAGTATTAAGTGAATATAAAATAAACAAGTGGGCAGCCCCGGTGGCGCAGCAGTTTAGCGCCGCCTGCAGCCCAGGGTGTGATCCTGGAGACCCAGAATCGAGTCCCACGTTGGGCTCACTGCATGGAGCCTGCTTCTCCCTCTGCCTGTGTCTCTGCCGCCGCCCCCCCCACCCCCGTTGCTCATAAATAAATAAATAAAATCTTAAAAAATAAAATAGAATAAACAAGTTAGTAAGGGGGAGGGAGGAATTACTGTTTAATCCAAAAGAAGGTAAGAAGGAAGAGAAAAAGAAACAAAATAGATGGTTCAAACAGAAAAAAATCATAATGTGGCAAATATAAAGCCAAATATATTAGTGATTATATTAAATGAGCAGTAATTTGGTTACATCATCAGGAGTATCAGATTGGGTAAACAAAACGTAAATACATGCTTTAAAAAAGTGACATAAGTTTAATGTAAGTGTACAAAAAAGTAAAAATGTGGAGTGTTTGGGTGGCTCCCGGCTTGGGAGTTGGTTACATGTCCAACTCTTGATTTCAGCTCAAGCCATGATCTCAGGATTGTGAGATCGAGCCCCATGTTGGCCTCTGTGCTCAGTGTGGAGTCTGCTTGAGATTCTCTACTCCTCCCTCTAACCCTCCCTCCATTCCCCACTCTCTCTTTAAAAAAAAAAAAAAAAAGGTTAAAAATGTTAACAATGGAAAAGACAATACTATGCAAACACTAACCAAAAGAAAGGAGTTGTTGCTGTAATATCAGATAAATTACTTCAAGTCAGAAGCATTATCTGAGATGAAAAAAGATAACTTAAAATGATAAAAGGGTTAATCTAGGATATAATTCTTTATTTGTATGTACTTAATCACATAAAGATATATAAAGCAGATAGATAAAAACAGAACTAAAAGGGGAAAGACAAATCCAACAATCACATTGGGAGACTCTTAAGATTCTTAATAGTTGAAGGAACAAGTAGACAGGAAATTAGTTAAGTACATAAGACTTATACAAAGAAAATAAACAAACTTGACCTAAGGGACATATAGAAACACTGCACCCAATAGTAAGAGAATATATATTATTTTCAAGTCCACATGGGACATTTACCAAACTGAAAACATTCTGGGCCATGAAGCTAGACTCAACAAAGAACTGATATCAGCATTTTCTCTGACCCCAGTGAAACTGAGCTAGAATTCATAACAAAATAATTAGAAAATGTCTAAGTGTTTTGAAATTTAGCAATATATTTCTAAGAAGTGTAATCACAAAAAAGAACAAATGGATCAAGGATCAATGGATCATGAAGGAACTCAGTAAATTTTTGAACTATTTAATAAAAATAGGATATAATAAAATTGTGAGGTGTAGCTAATATTATGCTTAGATGGAAAATTGGAAAATTAGGCCTTAAATGCACTTATCAGAAAAAAAGGCTGAAAGCCAACAATTTAAACATCTATCTCAAGAAACTACAGAAAGTATGGCAGTCATCATGTGGTGAATAAAAGCAGGAATCTTTCTCATTCCTGATCTCAGGGGAAAAGCTCTTAATGGTCAGTATTAAGTACAATTTTTGCTTTAGATTTTTATTTTTTGTTTTGTTCTTAGGTACTCTATTACATTAAAGTTCTTTTTCATTCCCAGGTATGAAGTATTTTTTTGTTTTAAATTATGAATGAGTGTCTAATATTCATTAATTCAGAAAAAGCATTTGATATAATTTTTTTCTATTAGTAAGGTAAGTTATGCCAACTGATTTTTCCCCTCAAATGTTATACTATTCATAACTTGGTTATGATGTATTACCCTTTTTCTTTTTTTTTTCTTTTTTAAGATTTATTTATTTATTCATGAGAGACACAGAGAGAGACAGAGGCAGAGACACAGGCAGAGGGAGAAGCAGGCTCCACGCAGGGAGCCTGATATGGGACTTGATCCCGCGGCTCCAGGATTATGCCCTGGGCCGAAGGCAGGCACTAGACCGCTGAGCCACCCAGGGATCTCCTATTACCCTTTTTCTATATTACTTGATTTGATTTGTGCAAGCTCACCTGTGAGAAAGATCAGATGGTATTTTTTTGTAAATTGCTTTATTGGGTTTTGGTATGAAGTAACAGAGAACTCAATTAAATTGGCCAGTATAGTCTCTTTCATTCTTTTCTGAAAAAATTTATGTCTTGTAGGGATCATTGCATCAGCTAATTAGGTTCTTCACACTCATTTTTGCCCCCTGTCAATTTGTTCTCCAAATTACAAACAGCATGATCTTGGGATGTCTGGGTAGCTCAGCAGTTTAGTGCTTGCCTTCGGCCCAGGGAGTGATCCTGGAGTCCCAGGATGGAGTCCCACATTGGGCTCCCTGAGTGAAGCCTGCTTCTACCTCTGCCTGTGTCTCTGCCTCTCTCTGTGTCTCTCATGAATGAATAAATAAAGTCTTTAAAAAAAAAAAAGCATGATCTTTTAAAAATCACAAACATGATGATGTAAATGACACTTAAAACTCAATGTTTTCCCATCCTCTTCAGATAAAAATCAAAATCCTTCACTTGGCCTATAATACCTCAGTGTGGATAAAGACAGCTTCTACTATACTAGAATATATCTTTGAACATAAAGGTAATCTGGGGAAAAATACTCGTTAAAAACAAATGAACAAATAAACTGGAAAATGTACCTTGTAGGAAAATAACCTCAGAATACTCTTAAATTTGTACAATTTGGCACCCGCCTTCATTTCTGGTCTCATTTTATTCCATGTTCAAGGATCTTCAACTGTGCTGGCTTTGTTTCCTGGATAGGAACTTTATTTCAGCACTTCTCAAGTGCTGGTCCCTTTAAATGAAATTTCCTTCATATGCCCACATAAAGGTGCCTTCCCTACAGAATTTCTATCTGCACTTTGGGAAAAGATCAGCTCTCTCTATTCTCTCTCAAAACAACCAAATTCTTGTTTTCATTATAATTTTAATGAACCAGTTCTATGAGTCTTTCTCATTATTTTAAGTTCCATGAGGGCAAGGACTGCATCTTTTTTTTTGTTTTTGTTCACCATTGTATTCCCAAAGCTTAGAATTGTGCCCAATAAATCATAGATGCTCAATACATTTTTGTTAAATAAATTAAATATGCATTTTAATTACTGAATAGCACAAAAATATAGTGATGTCTCCCTGAGGAACTAGTAAAACTTAGTACAAGATGATCCATAATCATTGTGATTCTATTGCCTTAGCTACCCTCTCCCTTATTGGGTAGGTGGTGGGGGCGGGGAGCTTCCTAAAATGTGAGATTCTATATAATATGCTGTTTCTAATGGATAAATTTGTTAAACCAATCAGCTTAATTTTTAACTCACCAGTTCAAAACCTCAGGGAAGTAGTATTAGAACATACAGATTAAGTTTAAATGACTTTTTTGTCTCTAGATTACATACTGAAGGCTATGTTCTAGCATGGTCAAAAGTGTCTCAAGTCCCAACACCCGTTAATAAAATATTATTCTATTCAGGAATATATAGATCTTCATTTTCTATTATTTTAAGACTTTAATTTTTGTCAATGACAAACAAGAAAGTTCTTCTAAGTCTTTTAGTACTTACAAGTGAAGGGACCGTGAATATCTGAACCGAGAGGTCTGCGATTGAAAACTCTCTGTCGTGGTCATCTGTCACATAATCACTCTGCAAACGCTCATAGTTCTATTAAGAAGGCAAAAAAAGGCAAGGAGTGCCAGCTATCAGTTACAAAGAAAAGGCAAGCACTACTCACCAGAGTAGGTGCGGTGAAGAACTGGACAGACAGAGCAGTCACGGACACTGCTCGCTCGTGATCATCCTCCATAAAATCTCTCTGCAACTGCTGGTAATTCTAAACAACAAGGGGGAGATTCACCTCTAATCCACAATGACCAAATGTTTTAAGGATCATAATGAAAAGTCAGTGCTGGAGGAGTCAACAACATAACACTGCTATGAGAATGGTAACTGAAATGACTTCTACCAATTAAATTTTGTATGAATATTGATTTGCTATACAACCTTCTTGAGCACCATGGCAATTTCTGAGCTCAAATAGGAGTAACAGCTTCTAAAATCCTGGGATGTTCTTATAGGGCTAAACCACAGCAGCTTTACATGGTCTCTGATGAAACCGGACTTTTATTTCTTATAGGTGTATATCAGAATCACCTGATGTTTGGTGCATCTGCTTCATTGAGAACGGGACACAAATATATATATATATATATATATATATTTTTTTTTTTTTTATATATTTTTTGAAAGAGTCCCCCATATGATCCTTATATGCTTCCTAATTAAGAACTTCTAGTTCAGGTGAATAAAAAAAATAAGCACATATTACAAGAAGGGAGAAAAGAACATAATTCAACAATATCAACAACCAAGATTTCAAGATTCTTAAATCACATCCATACATACATGTCACTTCAGCTAAGACTATCTTTTCCTTATATACATTTTAATGGGAATAATACCATAATTCACAATGGCACAGGTTTAAATTCTTCATTTATCATTTCATATTATATAGATTTCACAGCTGGATATCTGTATTATTATGGCAGGTGACGAAAAGAAAAGTCTTACTGCTGGAATTTTACTTTATTGATAAAAGATAAAAAGATCATCTACTGAAGTTTCTTAGAATTTAAAATCAATACAGTGACATAATACTATTAGTTGCTAATATTATAAAGCCTGGATATAATAATGGATTATATTTATTCTGAATATAACCTATTTTGTTAAAAAATATAAAACTGAGAGACTACCTACCTTTGCAAATCGAATAGCAAACAACTTCTTATATTTCAAATCCATAAGTAGACTGCTCATAAACAACTGATGATACACACTCCTAGCACCTTTTACAAACAGAGCAGATGTAAAATAAGGATGTATCAACAAGCCAAAAATTACATTTCCAAAGTTTTTATACTCTCAATTGTATTTTAAGTCTCAAGAGCAGAACTCTACAATTGCAATCTGCTTCTTAAAAATTTAGTTTTTCTAAAAAAAGTTTTCTAACAACAACAAAAAAAGAAGTTTATTTAATTTGAGTTACGGACTCTAAAATCTGTTTTTGTTTTTTCCGAAGAATAAGACTAATGTACTAATTGTAAAAACTATATTTATTAAATACCTCTCCAAATGGGGGGAAAAATGCCTTTTCCAATTACCTAAAAGTGGTTAAAAGATTACCTTTCCATAATTTGGAATCATTAAGCATCAATCTATCCACTAGAGAAGAGTTTTCGCCATCTGGCCCTTCTTGTAAACCAACTTGACATAAAATTCGGCGAAGCCCATCTTAAAACAGGAAGAAAAGTAGTCATGAAATAGGAACTTCAAGTATTAAAATAAAATGACATTTTAATAGAAATGTTCCAACAAATCTATAGTTTTACATGTTTACTAATGGTCAAATTTACTCAGAAAAAGTAAACATATTAACTATTTTATTAACATTTTCACAAAAAGAAAAATCCTAAATCTTGCATTATATACTAACACTTATTCCAGAATACCAAAATATAAGCCTATCAGAAAGGCAATGACCTCTTATGTTATAAAGAATTTAAGTACATATGCTAAATAAACCACATTATAATAAAATTGTTACATCCCATGATAACTGAAGGCAGGCATAATAACTGTGCTACCATTAAAAAAAAAGAACGCATGGCCTATATACTATAATATAGACCAGTCCATTTATCAGTGTTATGCAAAATGTTCCCACTCATTTAGCAAACGTTCCCTGTAAACCTCTGTGTGGCTACTATGTGAAATGTCCTGGAAGACAAATTCCTACATCTTCTAAATGCTGAACATAAAAAATGTTCTTCAAATATTAACAAACGCATTAGCATAACCAAAACTTTAATACCTTTTTGTTTCATACATTAAAACTAAAATCACTCTTTTTAGTCTTTTATAAGCACGCAAAATAATCAGACAAAAATAGAGCAATTTTAAAACTATAAAAGCCACCAAACAGGAATTGTTTACAAGGCTAAAGAGAAATACTTATCTAAGTATAAATTAAGAGACAAGGTTTTTTTTTTTTTAAGATTTTATTTATTCATTAATGAGAGACACAGAGAGAGAGGCAGAGACATAGGAAGAGGAAGGAGAAGCAGGCTCCATGCAAAGACTCATTGAGTGCGGGACTCAATCCCGGGACTCCGGGATCATACCATGAGCCAAAGGCAGACGCTCAACCGCTAAGCCACCCAGGCATCCCAAGACAAGGTCTTTAAATAATTAGTGATAAATATCTCAAAAATATTTTTGGCAGAAAATTGCTTCCAGGATACTATTCATTACTACTGTAGAAGAGAACTTGGTGCACAAGATATATCCAATGGAAAACACTAAAACTAAGAAGATAGGAGGGTAAGAAAAATAATTGGAGAGACATTTAAAAAGCAAGCAAACACAGTCTCCTAAATTTCCAAAACTCCACATTTTTTTCAATTGTCCGTTCACAATGTGGCAATGCTCTCTTAATATAAATATTTTAGAAGTTCTCTTTATAATAAACACCAGAATGTCATTTATCCAAGCCACCTCTCTTGCTTTCTAAAGAAAGTATGACAGATAGCTTAATCTATTCCTAATTTTCTCTGTAGTGTTATATTTTATACACCACACTTGTATTTCTGGCATTAGCCATGTGATTCTTTGTTCTGTTACCACATTAAAAAGATTGTCTAATTTGTGGAATATGGAAAGACATAAATACCAAATACAAATCCAGAACTTCAAATTTGCAAGTTTAGAGTTACAAATTATTGGTAACCAAAAGTTGGAGGAGTCAAAACAAAGGTATCAACATTAGTGTTGTATCTTTAAAACTGCTAATCATTTAGCAAGCTGGAAAATACAGTAGTATTTTCCAGCTTGCTCAGTGGAACAGAGTTCCACGGAATGCTGTTTTATTTTCATTTTATTTTTTTAAAGATTTTATTCATTTCAGAAAAAAAGAAAAGAGAGCACTAGAGAGACAGAGCAAGCATGAGTGGTGGAGGGCAAGGGAAAGGGAGAAGCAGGCTCTCCACTGAGGAGGGAACCTGATGCAGGGCTTGATTCCAGGACCCGGGATCATGACCTGAGCCAAAGGCAGATGCTTAACCAACTGAGCCACCCAGGGCCCCCAGAATGCTGTTTTTTTTTTTTTTTTAAATTTAAGTCTGTGAGATTTATATTTCATTAGCATATTAAAGTCATTTGCCATTGTTCCATCTAATATTTCCTGCATTTATTTGAACACAGAATCCTTTGTATGCATATAAAAAATCTTGTGGATCAGGGCACCTGGGTAGCTCAGTCACTTTGGCTCAGGTTGCGATCCTAGGGTCCTGGTATCGAGTCCCGCACTGGGCTCCTCGTGGGGAGCCGGCCTCTCCCTCTGCCTATGTCTCTGCCTCTTTCATGAATAAATAAATAAAATCTTTAAAAAAATAATCCTGTGGATCAAAATTTTAGAAAACATGGGTTTGTCTGTACAATAAAGATATTGTGAGATGGTATTTTAAAATGTGAAATTAAAGTAAGAAATTATTTCACCTGATATTGTTTCCAAAATAGTTTTTTGGACCTACCTGAATATCCAATAACATTTCCCAGCCAAGATAAAAGTTTCAAACCAAAATTCTGATGTGCGACAATAGACGAATGCATAACTTGAACTTTGAGTGGCTTTGTCTGTCTACTGGTATTTCTCTTAAAAAGAAATGGCAGAATGAAAAAACAATCTTAAAAAGGCTATCTTATAGAAAAAAGCTAATATTTTTACCTAATGTAACTACACTCTCTTCATTACAGGATAATTTTTTTTTTCATGTATAAGAAAAATACCACTTGGCTTGCCTTACTCAGATCCTAATTTGCTAGAAAGAATCTTACAAAAAAGGTAAGGTATAGCTTACGAGTAACTTGAATCTTTGGTCCTATATTTGAAAATCTGCCCTACCAACTAGAAATTATTTAAATGCTTGCATTTGTTTTAGGTCTTTAACTTCTTAAGTGCAATCAAACATTTATTTAAGTAATTTGCTTCACTGCACAGAAATGTAATCAATACTCAAAAAAAAACCCTTTGTATAATAAACTATAATTTTCAATGTAACCATTTTTAAGTGTACAGTTCAGGAGTGTTAAGTACATCCACACTGTAGTGTGACCAATCTCCAGAACTCTTTTCATCTTATAAAACTCAAGCTCTATACCCATTTATCCTTTTTTTTTTTTTTTTTGGTAACTGGCTTATTTCTCTTAGCATATGTCCTCAAGGTTCATCTACGCTGTAGCATGCATTAAAATTTTCTTCCTTTTTAAGGCTGAATGATATTCTATTGTATGTACATATATTTTTTATTTATCCATTCACCCATCAATAAACATTTGAGTTGCTCCTGTCTTTTGTCTATTATGAATAATAATGCTGCTATGAATATAGGTATACAAATATCTCTGAGACCATTTTCAATTCTTTTGTGCATTTATATAGCCACAAGAAAAACTGTTGGATCATATGGTAATTCTTCTTAATTTTTAGAGGAACTACATTACAGTTTTCCATAGTGGCTGTATCATTTTACATTCCCACCAGCAGTATGCACAAGGGTTGCAATTTCTCCATATCCTTGCCAACACTTGTGATGCTGTTATGGTTTTCCTTTGTTTATAATAGCCATCCAAGTGGGTATCAGGTGGTATCTCATCATGGTTTTTATTTGCATTTTCCTAATAATTAGTAACATTGAGCATGTTTTCATGTGCTTATTGGTAATTTATATACCTTCTTTGAAGAAATGTCTACTTAAGTCTTTCACAATTTTTAATTTTTATTCCCCCTTCTCATTTTTTGTTTGGATCATCTTTTTACCCCCAACTTCATCCCATTCCCATAACCCACATTAACACAGTACATCTTTGCATATTTTCTCTCTATATATATTATATATGTATACATTTATAAAGATTTTTATTTCATTTACAAAAATGGGATACTATACATACTCTTGTGCATCTTTGCGTTAACCGATTTTTTTGGGTTAATGACTCATAATATTCTGTGGTGTGGATTTATTCAAACATCCTCTAGAGAAGGGCACTCATATTCCCTTTGTTTTCGTCTTCTGTGACTACAAAAAAAGCAGCACTGAACATCTTTGTACACACACTTGCTAGTGCTTACATTTCTATGGGATATATTCTTAGGAAAGGTATAACTTTAATAATAGATGCTACTAAATTATTTCCCCAAATGCTGTAGCAATTTAGTTTTATACAAGTATTCCTATTTTCTGCATCACTGCCAGTAAGGTATTTCATCACTTTAATTTCTCCATCCTGATGAGTATGAAATCTCCCTATCATTTTACCGATTACTAATGAGTGAGTCTTTATGTACACTGACCATGTAGATTTTTCCTGATTCCTAGGTTTTTTCCTGATGATTGCCTTTCCATATCCTATGTCCATTTTTCTATTTAGTTGTTTGTTCCCTACTTGATAATCTATGAGGATTCTGTTTATCGTAAATATTAAATGTCCATTTCTATGTTAGAAATAATTTTGCTAAATCTACTATTTGTCTCTGGGCTTTGTTTATGGAATATTTTGCTATGCTAACTTTTTATGTAGCCAAAAAATACATTTCTTTTTTAACTCCTGGGGTTCTAGTATTGGTTAAGAAGCTCTCCTCCTCCCTTAGAATATACCTATAATTTTCTAGATTTTCCTTCTAACTTGTATCTATTTCTGGACTTCCTTTTCTATTTTATGAATACATAAATGCCACAAAAGATTATAAATTACTTTTTAAAAAAAACGAAAAATTGAAATGATACTAAACATAAGAAGTTATAAAGCAACCAATATAAGAAAAAAATACTCCTTTACTTAGATTCATCTATTGCAAATCTTTTATCCCAACTGCTTTATCATTCCAACTTATTTTTCTCTCTCCACACAGATACATATACATGCACTTAAAAATAGCACTGAGGGTAAGTTATATGCACCATGCATCATTCCTCCTAATTCCTTAATACTTCAGTCTGCATTTCCTAAAACTGGAAATATTCTTTTACTCAACTACAGTATAGTTTCTGGTGCATTATTGAGTATGTCCAGATATAAAGAAATAATTTTTTAAATAAGACATAAAATATACAAATCATAAAAAAAGATATTTTGGGAAACGATATTTGCAACAAAAGACTACAATTCAGTTTACATAAAGAACCACTAACAAGAGTAAGAAAAAGAAAACCCCCCAAAATCGGTAAAGGGTATGAATAGGAAATTCACAGAAAACATAAATAAATATGAATAAGATACTCAAAATTAAGACAATGCAAATTTAATTGATGAGATGCCATTTAAACACATGAAACGGGCAAAAATTTAAAAATCTGACAACATACAGTTTTGACGAATGGGAACTCTATACACCACTAGTGGGCATGTATACATTAATGGCACCATTTTGGAGACTAACTCAGCAAAATCTAGTAAAGATGAAAATGCTCATATCCTGACAACTCATAAATTTCATTTCTTGGTATATACCCTAAAGAAACTTTTGCATCTATGCAACAAGGAGACAAAACAATGTCCACAGCAGGACAAAAAAAATATTATTATCCTAATTGTCCATCAGCAGGAGAACGGAAAAATTTTGGTAAAGTTATCAATGGAATACTTCACAGGTACATGCATCAACACACATAAACCTGGTACCAACAGTGAAATGAAAAGTTGCAGTATAATATATCCAGTATGGATCTGGTTAAGGTTTAGAGGCCTCCAAATCCATATATATAATGTTGACAGATTTAATAAATGGAAACATAAAGGCACGCACAAGAATGAACAAAAGAATTAGTAAAAGTAGTTATCTCTAGGATAGGAGAAAAGAGAATAGGATAAAGGAGGAATAATACAGTTTCTTCTATACTATTTTATTATGTAAAAGAAGTATGAAGAAAACATATAATGTGAACATATGGGCATTTGCTGTTATCTCTATTTTTATCTGCATATTTAAAATATTTAACAAAAAGCACATTTACATAAAGTGCATTTACATAGAATAATTTATAATAATTCTTACTTTGTAAAATAAATATAAATGTGAGGGATAGTTTTCTTTTAGAGAAATAATACACTAAATACTATTAGTATATGCAGCATACCTTTGCTATAAGTTACCAAGAAATAACTTCCCTTGAATTCTAATTATGGTGCCAAAGGCCAGTTTAATTCCTAAAAAGTAACATGATACCCTATCAAAAACAAAACAAAAATTAAACACCTTCTAAGATGTCTCTGATAGAGAAACAGGAAAGCAGAAAATCTGTATCTCATGGAAACATTTATTTTCTATATTAATCTTACACAGCTTGAACAAACTAAATAGAGCAATAATGTAATATTTAAGAAACGTATTATTAAACATGATTTTTGTTGATATTGGCTTAACATTCATGAAGGCAGAAAAAATCTGTTCATAAATGCCAAAATATGCAACTAGTTTCAAACTAATAAAAAAATAATAATTTAGGCTTGTTTTTAAATTACTTACCACAATTACTGATTTTGCTTGTTCACAATACTGGAAATCTCCATATCGAACAGACCTACGTCCCTGGTAAATGAAGATATTTTAAATTAACATGTAAAAATATTATATTCAGTATTAATAACTTTTCACCCAGTAAACAAATAAACATCTGAGCATATAACAACTCTGGTCAATTTTAATATTTAAAACATTCATTCTATTAAATGATAAAAAATAAAATATTTTCCTTCAAAATCATCCTAACATTTTTAAGCCATTAATAAGTATATTTCCTTAGACAACATAACAACATAACATTTATTCTTCTAGGTTGCTATAATTTCTACCTTCATAACTGAATATTTCTTATTTATTTATTTTTTTATTGGTGTTCAATTTACCAACATACAGAATAACCCCCAGTGCCCGTCACCCAATCACTCCCACCCCCCGCCCTCCTCCCCTTCTACCACCCCTAGTTCGTTTCCCAGAGTTAGCAGTCTTTACATTATGTCTCCCTTTCTGATATTTCCCACACATTTCTTCTCCCTTCCCTTATATTCCCTTTCACTATTATTTATATTCCCCACATGAATGAGAACATATGTTTGTCCTTCTCCGACTGACTTACTTCACTCAGCATAATACCCTCCAGTTCCATCCACGTTGAAGCAAATGGTGGGTATTTGTCATCTCTAATAGTTGAGTAATATTCCATTGTATACATAAACCACATCTTCTTTATCCACTCATCTTTCGATGGACACCAAGGCTCCTTCCACAGTTTGGCTATTGTGGCCATTGCTGCTATAAACATCGGGGTGCAGGTGTCCCGGCGTTTCATTGCATCTGTATCTTTGGGGTAAATCCCCAACAGTGCAATTGCTGGGTCGTAGGGCAGGTATATTTTTAACTGTTTGAGGAACCTCCACACAGTTTTCCAGAGTGGCTGCACCAGTTCACATTCCCACCAACAGTGTAAGAGGGTTCCCTTTTCTCCGCATCCTCTCCAACATTTGTTGTTTCCTGCCTTGTTAATTTGCCCCATTCTCACTGGTGTGAGGTGGTATCTCATTGTGGTTTTGATTTGTATTTCCCTGATGGCAAGTGATGCAGAGCGTTTTCTCATATGCATGTTTGCCACGTCTATGTCTTCCTCTGTGAGATTTCTGTTCATGTCTTTTGCCCATTTCATGATTGGATTGTTTGTTTCTTTGGTGTTGAGTTTAATAAGTTCTTTATAGATCTTGGAAACTAGCCCTTTATCTGATATGTCATTTGCAAATATCTTCTCCCATTCTGTAGGTGGTCTTTTAGTTTTGTTGACTGTATCCTTTGCTGTGCAAAAGCTTCTTATCTTGATGAAGTCCCAATAGTTCATTTTTGCTTTTGTTTCTTTTGCCTTCGTGGATGTATCTTGCAAGAAGTTACTGTGGCCAAGTTCAAAAAGGGTTGCCTGTGTTCTCCTCTAGGATTTTGATAGAATCTTGTCTCACATTTAGATCTTTCATCCATTTTGAGTTTATCTTTGTGTATGGTGAAAGAGAGTGGTCTAGTTTCATTCTTCTGCATGTGGATGTCCAATTTTCCCAGCACCATTTATTGAAGAGACTGTCTTTCTTCCAATGGATAGTCTTTCCTCCTTTATCGAATATTAGTTGACCATAAAGTTCAGGGTCCACTTCTGGGTTCTCTATTCTGTTCCATTGATCTGTGTGTCTATTTTTGTGCCAGTACCACACTGTCTTGATGACCACAGCTTTGTAGTACAACCTGAAATCTGGCATTGTGATGCCCCCAGATATGGTTTTCTTTTTTAAAATTCCCCTGGCTATTCGGGGTCTTTTCTGATTCCGCACAAATCTTAAAATAATTTGTTCTAACTCTCTGAAGAAAGTCCATGGTATTTTGATAGGGATTGCATTAAACGTGTATATTGCCCTGGGTAACATTGACATTTTAACAATATTAATTCTGCCAATCCATGAGCATGGAATATTTTTCCGTCTCTTTGTGTCTTCCTCAATTTCTTTCAGAAGTGTTCTATAGTTTTTAGGGTATAGATCCTTTACCTCTTTGGTGAGGTTTATTCCTAGGTATCTTATGCTTTTGGGTGCAATTGTAAATGGGATTGACTCCTTAATTTCTCTTTCTTCAGTCTCATTGTTAGTGTATAGAAATGCCACTGATTTCTGGGCATTGATTTTGTATCCTGCCATGCTACCGAATTGCTGTATGAGTTCTAGCAATCTTGGGGTGGAGACTTTTGGGTTTTCTATGTAGAGTATCATGTCATCGGCGAAGAGGGAGAGTTTGACATCTTCTTTGCCAATTTGAATGCCTTTAATGTCTTTTTGTTGTCTGATTGCTGAGGCTAGGACTTCCAGTACTATGTTGAATAGCAGTAGTTAGAGTGGACATCCCTGTCTTGTTCCTGATCTTAGGGGAAAGGCTCCCAGTGCTTTCCCATTGAGAATGATATTTGCTGTGGGCTTTTCGTAGATGGCTTTTAAGATGTTGAGGAATGTTCCCCCTATCCCTACACTCTGAAGAGTTTTGATCAGAAATGGATGCTGTATTTTGTCAAATGCTTTCTCTGCATCTAATGAGAGGATCATATGGTTCTTGGTTTTTCTCTTGCTGATATGATGAATCACACTGATTGTTTTACGGGTGTTGAACCAGTCTTGTGTCCCGGGGATAAATCCTACTTGGTCATGGTGAATAATTTTCTTAATGTACTGTTGGATCCTATTGGCCAGTATCTTGTTGAGAATTTTTGCATCCATGTTCATCAGGGATATTGGTCTGTAATTCTCCTTTTTGGTGGGGTCTTTGTCTGGTTTTGGAATTAAGGTGATGCTGGCCTCATAGAATGAATTTGGAAGTACTCCATCTCTTTCTATCTTTCCAAACAGCTTTAGGAGAATAGGTATGGTTTCTTCTTTAAACGTTTGATAAAATTCTCCTGGGAAGCCATCTGGCCCTGGACTCTTGTGTCTTGGGAGGTTTTTGATGACTGCTTCAATTTCCTCCCTGGTTATTGGCCTGTTCAGGTTTTCTATTTCTTCCTGTTCCAGTTTTGGTAGTTTGTGGCTTTCCAGGAATGTGTCCATTTCTTCTAGATTGCCTAATTTATTGGCGTATAGCTGTTCATAATATGTTTTTAAAATCGTTTGTATTTCCTTGGTGTTGGTAGTGATCTCTCCTTTCTCATTCATGATTTTATTAATTTGAGTCTTCTCTCTCTTCTTTTTAATAAGGATGGCTAATGGTTTATCTATCTTATTAATTCTTTCAAAGAACCAACTCCTGGTTCTGTTGATCTGTTCCACAGTTCTTCTGGTCTCGATTTCGTTGAGTTCTGCTCGAATCTTTATTAACTCTCTTCTTCTCCTGGGTGTAGGATCTATTTGCTGTTTTTTCTCTAGCTCCTTTATGTGTAAGGTTAGCTTCTGTATTTGAGTTCTTCCCATGAATATTTCTAATCATTGAGTAGAATGAGAGCAACTGTATCTACATTTCCTGCTAAACTTTCTATCTGACAACAGCTTACATTACATTCCAAAATGTATTTGGGTCAATATGCAAGTGAAAAAAAAAAAAAAAAAACAAACCTATTCAGTTTTCCCAGAATAACTTACCTGTAATAAAAGGTTCAAATTTATTATGTGACATCAATATAATGAAATCACTTACATCTCGATCTACTGTAGTTGCAAAGCCAATGGCTTCTTTTTGTGTACAGTTAACAGCTTTCTGAAGGGTATAAATAACTTGTTCATAAGTATGCACCTCATCATTAAACAGCATGCAATAGTAGGTATCACTCTTCTCTCTGTAGGATAAAACATTAATTATGTATTTTCTAATTGCATATTCTCTAGCTCCAGGCTGAAGAGCATACTTGATTCTAGTTCTAGGGAATGTGCTAGGTACTGGGCATATATCTGTGATCTCCATGCTCTATAACACTACCATCTGATGGGGAAGATATATACTAGACATATAATTCTAAATGAACTGGCTTGTATCAAGAAGAATACAATGCTGCAACAGGGTAAAACAGGTCTGGGACTTCAGAGAAGAACTGCCAGAGAAGTAATCTGAGACTCAAAGTCAGAATTGGCTATCAATGGTTCTCAACTGGAGGCAATTCTCCTCTGTCTCCCATATATGACCATTTGGCAATGTCTAGAAACATTTTTTGGTGGGAGTGCCACTGGCATCTAATGGGTAAGTGCCAGGGATGCGGGTAAATATTCTACAATCCACTGGGGCTAGCTCATTTGGAAAAGCACATGACTCTTGATCTCGGGGTCATGAGCTCGAGTCTCACATTGGCTTTTACATTAGAGATTACTAAAATATAAATAAATACAAACAAACAATATTGTACAACCTACTGGACAGTCCCTATAACAAGGAATTAGTCTGGACCCAATAGCTGATCAACCCTGGGCTAGAGGAAGTCCCTGAGGTGGCAAAGCTAAGTAACTGGGAACTGGTACGCAGGGAAAAAGGTCTAGAGAGAGGCAGACGTCTTAAAGACTTTTGATTTTACCATCCTACGGGCATTCAATGATTTAAAATAGGAGATACAGTCAGATTTGCCTTAAAATTCAGTTTGTTATGGTGTGGAGAATGAATTGTAAGGGGCAAGAGTAGATAGGGCAATTTAGTTAAGGAGGCCAGATTGTCAATGATGAAATCAATTAATTTGGACTAGGATAACAGTAATGGAGAGGAACAGAAGTAGAATAATTTGATGGAGAACCACGTGGACTTGAAATCTAAATGAGTATAAATGATTTAAGTTTCTGGGCAGATGGAATGCCATTTACTAGATAGGAAAAGAGTACAAGAGAAGCAAGTTACATTCCTTTCCCTTCTATAATGGTGGCCTTGAACCTATAGTGGAACGGAACAAAAAGATAAAAATAAAACTCTTCTATTCTCTAGGGTCTATATTTGGATTTTTGATCAATGGTTCCCAACTTGAAGTATAGGCACATCTATAGGCACTTTATAAATACTGTGGGTTGTGTTTTTTTTTTTTTTTTTTTTTTTTTTAACAAATTGAAGGTTGTGGCTACCCTGAGTTGAGGATGCCTCTTCAATGCCATCTTTCCAACAGTATTTGCTCATGTCATGTCTCTGCATCACATTTTGGTAATTCTTGCAATACTTCTAACTTTTTCATAATTATATTTGATGATCCGTGATCAATGATCTTTGATGTTATTCTCATAATTGTTTTGGAACACCAGGAACCACATCCATTTAAGATTGCAAACTTAGGTATAAATGTTGTATATGTTCTGACTGCTCCACTGACCAACTGTTTCCTGTCTCTCTCCCTTTCCCTGGGCCTCCAAATTCCCTGAGACACAATACTGAAAGTAGGCCAATTAATAACTCTATAGTGGTCTCTAAGTGTTCAAGTGAAAGGAAGAATCAACTGATGTGGCAAACTTTACTGTTGTCTTATTTTAAGAAACTGCCATAGCCACCCCAATCCTCAGCCACTACCACCCTGATCAATCAGCAGCCAACAACATCCAGGCAGGACCCTCCACCAGCAAAAAGATAATGACTCACTGAAATATCAGGTGATGGTTAGCATCTTCTAGCAATAAAATACATACATATTTTTAAAGATTTTATTTACTTATTCATGAGAGATAGAGAGAGAGAGAGAGGCAGAGACCCAGGCAGAGGGAGAAGCAGGTTCCATGCAGGGAGCCTGATATGGGACTCGATCCTGGGCCAAAGGAGGGCACTTAACCACTGAGCCACCCAGGCATCCCGAAATAAAATATTTTTAAGTTAAGGTATGTACTTTGTTTTTTATATACAATGTTATTAGACTACAGTGTGATTGTAAACATAACGTTTGTGTGTACTGGGAAACCAAAAAATTCATTTGACTTGCTTTACTACAGTTGTCTAGAAACCAACCTGCAATACCTACAATGTACACCTGCCTGTACGTGCAGATAAATTTATAAGGCACTATTTCAACATTTCCAAAAGAGTATAGTTAACACCTCACTTTATTAAAAAATATTTACCCATGCCTAATTATCTAGAGTACTCATGAAAAAGCAAAAAAGAAACCACTGATTTTCCTCAGACCCTCACTTCAATGTGTAATACGTGTAATCAACTTTAAGTATGAACAGGATTCCAACAAACTTGGTTAGACTTAAAAGTAAAAGAGAAGGTTGCTTGAGGCAAGCACATGACATGGAAAAGTGAGCCCTTAACACAGTTAAGGCCCTTAACACCCTTAACACGGTTCTTTGGTTACAAGTTTGCCATGTCCTCAATAATCTCAATGCAAATAGTAAAAATGTGAGTTACCAGGTTTATCACACAAAGAACAGAAAACTGCCTGTGCCTAAAAGACAGGGCTTAAATAAACTAACCAATGAATAGAGAGAAACCTGTACTAAGTTTATCACACATATTTAAAAACTATAAAATAAGTATTCTTGAAAACTATTTAAAAAGATAGAAAAGGTAAGTCCTATCCTAGCTGTATTAAACTTAATTTGAAGAATTAGGACCAAAATGGTTAAAACAGAGTTTGAGCAAATACAAGCACAAGGATTTGTGTAATAAATGGATTGTACTTACACTATCTCTAAATCTGCTGGCAATTCACTTTCTTTTTCCCAGGTTAGTATCTCCACTGCATATCGAAACATAATAGCAAAAATGTTGTAGGTTCTCGCTATCACATCCTCTGATAAATGGACAAGAGGATCCTGAAAGAACAGAAAAAGAAATTGCAACCATCTTAAATGCACATGAATTCTCTTTCTTGTTCTGCCTCTACCCCTCAAGATACTACTGTAAACAGCTTACTGATCTTCCAGCTTTGGCTTGTCTTTATTTTAATCTTGTACATTATATCCTACCAAATCAAGATTCCTAAAACATTTTGTTCAAAATGATCCCAATTAGTGAATCAACTGAAAAGATTCAATGGCACCCCAATGCCTAATGAATAAATTTAAAATTTTTATATATTTTTAAATTTTTAAAAAGATTTTATTCATTTATTCATGAGAGATATATAGAGAGAGGCAAAGGCACAGGCAGAGAGAGAAGCAGATTCCATGCAGGGAGCTCAATGTGGGACCTGATCCCGGGTCTCCAGGATCAAGCCTTGGGCCAAAGGCAGGCGCCAAACCGCTGAGCCACCCAGGCATCCCATAAATCTAAAATTTTAGACTGGCATTCCAAGATCATTAACACCTAACATCAAACCATTTTTATGGCTTCCTAGCCTACTAATCCCCAATTTCCAGAATAAACAAAGGAATGTTATCTAAGGACAAACAAGCAATATTTAGTTTTATAGGTATAAAGGAGAGCCTGATTTACAGGACTTTAAAAAGGAGAAACCAGCAAGGTCAGAAAGCTGCCCCTTAATGCCATAAGAATCACTCAGGGCATGTCGTGTATGTTTGGAATAGGGAACTTTGTACCTTACACTTAACAGGGAGTAAGTCACAAAAAATCTAGGTTAACGTGAAAAAGTATTACTATAAATATACGCTAAGTTGGGATGCCTGGGTGGCTCAGCAGTTGAGCGCCGCCTTCATCTCAGGGTGTGATTCTAGAGTTCCGGGATCTAGTCCCACGTCGGGCTCCCTGCATGGAACCTGCTTCTCCCTCTGCCTGTGTCTCTGCCTCTCTCTCTCTGTGTCTCTCATGAATAAATAAATAAAATCTTAAAAAAAATATATATATATATATACACAAAGTTTATTACACCTTTTAAACAAAAGATATTATATAATTTTAACCTTAATGCTTTATCTTAAATCTAAACATACTATTTAGCTTAATGGCTAGATAGTATTACACTCATTTCTCAAACAAGAATCTAATATGAACCTCATGCTACAACAAAATAGAAATCAGAATCAAAACTCAGTTTCCTTGGTGATATTATCTAGCTATACATTCACTTTTCACAATTATGTCCCATGATACAAGACATTTAGAAAATGACAGAATTACAATAAGCAGAACTTATAAGAATGAAACAGGTCCTGAAACAGAAACAACTGCCAATTCTTAAGAATTCAAGCCAGTAGTGTTCAAACTCTGTTCTATAAAATTCCTGTTTGAATTACACATCAGTTTAAAAATATAAAATTATCTAAAAAAAAAAAAATAAATAAAATAAAATTATCTATTTTAAAATGGTAATGTAAAAATACACCCCAAAATGTGTAATATTACATATTGGGGGATCACCAACTAGTAATTTTGCTATTGGCCTACATTGGCCTAGTTTGGGGCAGGGCTAGGAATACAGATTCTTCTGCTGTCTTTGTACACATACTAACTTCTTGAAAAATGGTCACTGACTAGAAATAATTATTTCTGGGGACCCCTGGGTGGCATAGTCAGTTAAGTATCTGACTCTTGATTTCAGCTCAGGTCATGATCTCAGGGTCATGAGATTGCATCCTCCCCACCCATCAGGCTCCATGCTCACTGTGGAGTCTGCTTAAGATTCTCACTCTCTTCCCTGCACTCCCCTCACTGGCTCACACGTGTACTCTCTTAAAAAAAATTATTTCTTCTCTATTTCTCTCTCTCTCTCTCTCTCTCTCATGGATAAATAAAATCTTTTAAAAAATTATTTCTGCAGTGAAAGGATGCTAGGCTGTGCAAGTCTACTCATATGTACAATGGTAAACTAAATGCTAAGAAAGATTTCTCAAAGTGCTCTTATGATAGTGTCAGAATTTGCAAATAAATGATCATCTCATCCTATATTATATTATCAATTATGATTAATAATTGTAGTTTTGATTACATTTATAGACTGCAAACCTTTGTCAGTCAACCGCATGTTACTCTTCTTTCAAATTAGAATAATATACGGCATATTACTAAAAAGTTATGTGTTTATGTTAGAAGGCGGTAGGAATTATGGATAACTAGTTTTTTATGTGATACACTTCTGTTTGAATTTATGTAAGCATATATTGTATTACACTATTTTAACCATTGTCATATGCAAATAAGGACTTTCTCCATACTGCCCAACTAGTTTATTACTAGAAACTAATGACATCAAAACCTCACTTATAAGTTGACTGTCTAGCAAGTAACTAATACACATTTCCACTTATAAAAGATAAATTTATTAATGCCACTTGTAGTATCCATTGACAGATGGATAAAGAAGCTGTGGCATATATACACAATGAAATAAAACTCAGCCATAAAAAAGAATAAATCTTGCAATTTGCAACAATATGTATGAATCTACAGAGTATACTGTTATGTGAAATAAGTCAGAGAAAGTAAATACCATATGATTTTACTCATATGTGGAATTTAAGAAACAAATGAACAAAGAAAAAGAGAGATAAAAAAAGACACTTAAATATAGGAAATCAAACTGATGTTCACCAGAGGGGAGGTGGGGGGGATGGTTGAAACAGGTGAAGTGGATTAAGAGTATACTTATCCTGATGAGCAGTGAGTAAGGATTGAAACGGTATATCGCACACTTGAATCTAATATAACACTGTATGCTAATTATGCTGGAATTTAAAAATACCACTTTTATCTGTTTTATTACTGGGGTTTTAAAATTGTAATTTTATTTAAAAAAATTCCACTGCTGAAAATTATTTTAAAAATCAGTGCAATGTAGTAGCATCATCAACAATGGCCAAATTATGTAAAAAGCCCAAATGTCTACTGACTGCTAACTGATGAATGAAGATGTGATGTGTATGTATGTGTATATATACACACACACACCATGGAATATTATTCAGCCATAAAAAAAGAATGAAATCTTGCAGTTTCCAACAATGTGAATGGAGCTAGAGTATTATGCTAAGCGAAATAAGTTAGAGAAAGACAAATACCATATGATTTCACTCATCTGTGGAATTTTTTTTTTAAGATTTTATTTATTCATGAGAAACAGAGAGAGAGAGGGAAGAGAGAGAGAGAGAGGGTAGAGACACAAGCAGAGGGAAAAGCAGGCTCCATGCAGGGAGCCCGACATGGGATTTGATCCCAAGACTCCAGGATCATGTCCTGGGCCAAATGTGGTGCTAAACTGCTGAGCCACCCAGGCTGCCCTCATCTGTGGCATTTAAGAAACAAAGAAATACAGGGGGGAAAGTGGCAAACCAAGAAATGGACTCTTAAGTGCAGAACAAACTGATGGTTACTGGAGGGGAAGTGGGTGAGGGGATGGGATAAGTAGGTGACAGGGATTAAGGGGTGAACTTTTTGTGATGAGTAATGGGTGTTGTATGTAAGTGATGAATCACTAAAATCTACACTTGAAGCTAATATTACACTGTATGTTAGATGAAAATTTGGAGAAAAAAATAAAATTAGTGCAATGTACTGTTAAAGAGTTCCATTACTGGACCATTAAGACACTATGGGCAAGGAGGACACTTTGGGAAGTTTTTTAATCTCTCTAAAACTCAAGCTTCTGCAGCTACAAAATATTCATAATAGCAGTATTTACCTTATAAGGCTGTTCTGAGAATTAAATGAAGTAAACAAAATATAGTACTTAGCATAATACTTAGCTATTAATGATCAAAAATCTGCATTCGAGATGAAAACAGCATTAAATGAAAATTTCAGATTAAAAAAAAGTCTTCACTGAGGTTGTTCATTCAGTACATTTGTTACTAAATTAAATTTCATTCCAAAATGGATTTATAGCAACTTAAGAATATATCCAATATAATGAGTATTAAAAATAGATGTACAAAGTGGGCAAAACCAGAATAAAGGTAGGAAGATAAAGTGAAATCAAGATAATATCTGTTTATTTTAAAGACAGGCACTGTTTCTAAACATTTGACTCTGTTTTCCAGAAGCTCCAACAAAAGGAAACACAATTTGTTACCAGACTCATACCAAGAGAAACGTAACATTTCCTAAGGCAGAGACCTAAGAGAAAATTTCTTATAGTTCCTATGAAGATTATGAAAGAGGACACTCCAGCCCAAAGGGCCTATTTGGAAACATTGGCTGGGTACTTACTGTTGTCACAATGATGGGAGATGCTATTACCATTTAGTGAGTGGGAAGTAGGTATAATAAACACAATGCTTCTGAGAGTAAATACCTGGGGTCATCCAACTCTTTCTGTGAAGAGTCAGATACTAAGTCTTTTAGTTTTTGTAGACCACATAGGGTCTTTGTTGTAGCTATTCAATTTTGCTGTTGTAGTAGAAAAGCAATTTTGGACAGTAACACAACTAAGCATAGCTGTGTTACAATAAAATTTTGTTTATAGACACCAAAATTTGAATTTCCTTTCATTTTCACATGCCACAGATACCATTCTATTGATTTTTTTCCAAGTATTTAAAAATATAAAAACAACCATTTTTAGCTTATGGTGGTGCCAGTAACAAGTTGAAGATCTGGCCTAGGGGGCCACAGTTTGCTGATTCCTGGCCTATACAATAAAAAAAAAGTTCCATCCTAAATGCCAAGAGTTGAGAAGACCTATGGAACTGCTAAACATTATCCCTACAGAATTATATTATGAAGTTTTTCTCAACTTTTTCTTAAGATGCAGCACAGATGTATAACAAAAAAAATTACATTCAATAAAAATAATTCTAAAAAAAAGTACATTGCAAATATTATACAACTTTCTTCCATTTCAATCATAAAATATAAAAAACCTAGGTATATGTACAAATTTAGTGAGTAGGGGCCGGGAAGGCTAAGTATAGTGCTATTTTAAAAATAGCTTCTCTTACATTCTTATCCTTGAGGACTTCATTTCTCTTAACTGAGTTCTTAAACGGGAATTATATGGCAGTCTGGAGGTT
This sequence comes from Canis aureus, assembly GCF_053574225.1. Lineage (NCBI taxonomy): Eukaryota > Metazoa > Chordata > Mammalia > Carnivora > Canidae > Canis > Canis aureus. Next base: position 61,404,739 of record NC_135617.1, read on the forward strand.
TTGTTTTCTGTTAAGCTGCTGCAGTATGCACTCTCCAGGTAGGACCATATAATTTCACTCAGGCAGGTGATCTTGCTAACCTCTTTCTAAAATTCAGGAAATTAACTCAAGCACGCTCTCTTTGATAGCTACCCCACTAATGTACAAGAATAAAGTCAACAGAATCACTACAAGCAAATTTTCTTAGAAAATTACTTAAGTCTACTCTAAAACGAAGATAAAAAGATAACAAAAGTCCTAAGGTTTTTCTTTTCAAATAATTTATTGAGGTGAAATTCACAAAACATAAACTAAACCATTTTAAAATAAACTACTTGGCGGTATCTGGTACATTCATAATGTTGTATCACTATTACCTCTATACAATTCCAAAACATTTCTATTATTTTAAAGTAAAACCCCTTAACTATTAAGCAGTTTCTCCCCATTCTCCCTTCCCCCCGCCCTTAGCAATCACTAGTATGCGCTCTGCCTACAGATTTACCTATTCTGGGTATTTTATATAAATGGAATTATACAAAATGTGATCTTTTATGTCTGGCTTCTTTTACTTAGCATGCTTTATAGGTCCATCCAAGTTGTTCCATGTATCAGTATTTCATTCCTTTTTATGTCTGAGTAACACTACATTGTATCTATATACCACAATTCATTTATCTATTCATCCACTGATAGCCATTATGGCTGATACTTATTTGATTACTTGTTTTCAGATCTTTTGGGTATATACCTAAGAGTGAAATTACAGGCTCATATGGCAATTCTACGTTTAATTTTTGTAGAAATAGTCAAATTGTTCCATAGCACTGAATCATTTTGCATCTCATTTAGCAATGTACAAGGGCTCCAATTTTTCTATATCCTCATCAACACACACATTCCTTCTTTCTGATTATAGCCATTTTAGTGGGTGTAAAAGTGGTTTCAATATTGCTGAACATGTTTTCATGTTTGTTGGTCTTTGTATTATATCTTCTTTGGAGATATTATGTCTATTCAAGTCCTCTTGTTTGTGGCATTGTTGTTGAGTTGTTTTTTAATAGCGTTGTTTGTGGCATTGTTGTTGAGTTGTAAGACACATATTCTGGATCCTAGGCCCTTGTCAGATATGTTAAGTCCCCCCTTATCCACTGCTTCAGTCACATCCAGGGCAATTGCAGACTGGAAGCTGACAGTCCTTCTTCTGATGTATGGTCAAAAGATCAACAGTAGCCTAACATTATGTCACAATGCCTATGGCATTCACCTCACTTCATCTCATCAAAGTAGGTATTTTATCATCTCAGTACAATATGAGAACAAATAAGTGAGTGCACATTCACCTAAATTTTATTATAATATGTTGTTATAATTGTCCTATTTTATTACCAGTTATTGTTCATTTCTTGCTGTGCCTAATTTATAAATTAAATTTTATAAGTATGCATGTAAAAAAAAACAAAAAAACAACAGTATATGTAGAGTTGGGTACCATCCATGATTTCAGGCAACAATAGGGGGTCTTGGAACACATCTTCCATGGATAAGGTGGTACTACCATATGTGATTTGCAAATGTTTTCTCCCATTTTACACCAGTTTTTAATTTTTTAAAAAACACAGATCTTTTTTTTTTTTTTAAGATTTTTATTTATTTATTAATGAGAGAGAGACAGAGAGCGAGCGAGAGCGGCAGAGACATAGGCAGAGGGAGAAACAGGCTCCATGCGGGGAGCCCGATGCGGGACTCGATCCCGGATCTCCAGGATCAGGCCCTGGGCTGAAGGCGGTGTTAAACCGTTGGGCCACTCAGGCTGCCCCCTTTTTTTTTTTTTTAAAAGATCTTAAAAATTTATTTATTAGTGAGAGAGAGAGAGAGAGAGAGAGGGAGAGAAAAACACAGCTCTTTTTGTCAAGTATATCCTTGTCTTATTTTGTATTTTTACAAACGGAACTCCAATACAATAAATAAAAGAGAGAAGAACAGAGCTCCTCCAATAGAAGAAGAGGAGAAAACTGAAACCCTAATTACTGGGCATTTATCTGCTGCAAATCCTAAAATACTTACACAAAGCAAATGAAACACAAGATATGCTTTCCATAGTACTCAATCATTTCACAAAAATTTTAAACTGTCCTAAACACAGTGGAACACAGTCTAAAAGAACTGTCCTACACCATAAAGTCTTGGTCAAATATTCGAAACCTGCAAGGTTATGTGTACCAGGAAGTACTATTAATGTTCACTTGTCCCAAATCTATATTAGACCTACTAACAATGCATAAGTACTTTGAATGCACCTACCTCTCTGCTATTTAAAAATAAAATCTGAAATAAGGATCTTAAACATCAAATTGTCAGAAACAGTAGCAGAGATTTACATATTTATTGAGTCTACTACATCATTTAAATATCATTTAGAGAAATGCAAAATCAACAATTTAAAAAAGCACACAGTTACAGCTGGAGTAACTAGAATTTGTACTGAGCTACTGTCTTTATACTTGGTCCTATCACATATCAATGACACTGCTATGCCAGATGGTGATTAGGATTGGCTACCGTATACTTACAGAGCAGTATCTAGCTCACAAAATCTTAGTCACAACACAAATACACAAAAGCCAACCAAGTTAACTAATTGCTACAAATAGTAAAAATAATCCTTCAAAGATAAACGAGGACTAAAACTTCAAATAATAAATCCAAATTAAATTAAACCTGCAGAATTTCAAGTGAGTACTACCAACAATGGTATGGCATCTATAAAATGCAAAAAAACTTTCAAAGCAGATTTGGTCACTGGTAATAGTGACAAATATTTTGCTTATCCATTTCTCATAACCTAATTCCTATATCTGAAAGTGTTTCAAACTCATGGTTAAAACAGTATTTCCTTAAAAACAACTTTGTGAAAATGTCTTTACCTCTTCTTCCTCAATTTCAGAAGTGTTAAGTTCATGTTTTTGACAGTAAGGACCCTCTTTCCAAGCTTCAGTATCACCACAGTCACAGAAACCTCCACCTCCTGATGTTGTCATCTTGAAAAAAAATTGTAAAGTATCTTGTCAATAAGTATTTACTGAAGGCTATAAGATTATAAATAAGAATATCAAGTGCTCAGGAAATAACATTGCTAAAGTGTTTAATTTCTTTGGAGGAGTAAAATTATATAAATGCCAAACCTCTCAATGTTTCAAAGCTTAAATAAGCCTAAGCTAATTTAAACAATTTTGAAATAAGCTACTTTGTAATGTCTAATAAACTACAGTTATTTTAAAGAGGTAAAATGTGTCCACTTATATGACATATGACTTCCTTATTAGGAAAATCATGAGGGTTTCCCTGCTGAGTTTTGGTATAATGTTGATATCAATGCCACCAGGTTATAGCACTCTAATGTAATATAACAGATTTGTTATAAAGATTCCTATAGCTGCTTTCCCCCAGGAGAGTCTAATGAGAGTGCTACATCTACATTAGAGAAAGTGACCAACAGAAACTACAGAAATAGTTTGTTTTTCTTTTCTAACATCCCCTAAATAGCATTCTTTGACAAGGAAAGAAGCTCAGGAAATATAAATGTAAGACTGTCAGGTGAGAAAAAGTTTTCACCACCTGCAGGATTCATGAATTATTCATACATTAAGATATGGCAATGACTCAAGGAAGCTGGCAAGACAGAACTTATTTAATTATTGGAAATTCTGCTTTAAAAAAAATACTGTGAAAGAGTGTTTAGCAGTGTGTATTTGATGCAAATTTTAGAATGAACCCTATACATTCTGCTCCCCAAAAGTTATTTGTATGTTAGATATCAAAATATAACTAACGTAAACCTACAAATGACAGTTATTCCCAAGGGCTGCAAGGATATAGGTCAACAAACATGGGCAGGCAGCCATTTGGAAAATGATAACCCTACAACTTTTGTGCTTCTTATGGTTACCTAAGACAGGTAGAGCAGCTTAAAGGAAACCAGGATTCTTTTACTGATTTATGAAAATAAAGGGAACATACAAAAATCAAAGGGGTCCAATTTTGTAGCTGTTTTAGTTCATTATCATCAATACTCGAGTAGAATGAAGAAAAACAGGAGGAAAGTCCTGAGCCAACAGGCCTCCTAAATTAATAATAAGATTGAAATTTCCCTATGATTTCATTTGAGATTAGGGTGCAAAGTTCCAGGTACTAACATTTCCCTAACTTTTGAATGTTCAAGGCTTTTTCTTCAATTTCCAGTAGAAGAACCAACCAGGACAGGCTTAGCAATAATCCACCTTTGTATCCTTGATTTAAAAGTAAATATACCTGATTCTTGGAAAAGTACGGACTGCATTATAGTAGTAGAAAAATAATAAAATTGGTGGGTCTCATATTCTGGGGTTGATCCCTCTCCTACTATGTAGATGTTTCTTTAATATTAAGAAATGACAAATCTTCTGTAGAAGATGACCAACTGAGTTATTTCTTAAATGTATAATCCTGACACTTTTCCTTACTCTTTTTTTCCGCGTCCTTCCCTTCAGAATCTCCCTCCCACTTTTATCTCTCACCTTTTCCTCTAATTTTTGATAACCTTTTGCATAAACCTAGAATTACTGAAATAATAAACATAAGGAAGTAACAAACTAGTTGAAAACCAACATGCAGGAACTGGTATCTGTGAGGTCTTTCCTAAACCATGTGTTCAAGAAGTCTGGATTCATGATTTATTCCTACCCTGCTGGTAACATATGTTTAAGTGTTTATTTTTTTATTTTATTTTATTTTTTATTTTATTATTTTTTTGTTTAAGTGTTTAAATAACACATTTCTTAAACCACTATCCTCCATTTTAGTGTTAAATCCTGGAATTTAAAAAAGGCAGAAAATATATCTAACATAAAATTTAATAGTGGGTATGATTATTATCTGGACATTACTAACCCTATATCGATGGTCTCTGTGAATACTTCCCAAAAAGCACTCCATGCATAAAACACAAGTTGGATCAACTGCACAGTCTCTGTAAAGTTAAAGAAAAAAAAAATCAGAGTGTCAGAAAATAACTGTGTATTTCACAACATAATATTTCACCCGGAATACATCCAAGAAGAGCCAGAACAGTGAACTGCCTTGGTGTGAGAAGAAAGGAAATAATATTCCCAAAGATCTGTCAGATCTTTGAGCAATGAAGTCAGCTTAAGAACCTGCTCCTCCCCCCCCCCCCCCAAAAAAAAGAACCTGCTTCTCATACCACTGGATGTGTATATCTTATACTAGATTTGCGGAAATCACATTTTCATTTGATTTCAGTTGTTTCATTTACTTTCATCATAATGCCAATTAGATACATTTACAGATCATATCTTAAACAAGAGAATTCCTATACTTCCATGAAATGAAATGGTGAGTTACAAAAATCTTTAAATTTCCACTTATCTTAGTTACTGTAACCTCATAAGCAACTATTCTTCTGTGCTTATTCCTGCATGCCATCTAGGTATGTTCTTACAAAATGTTTTTGAGTGCATGTATTTTTAATGAATGTAAATCTTACTGTGTCATATATTACATTTTGTTACTTTTTCACTTCTGTAACATAATCCATTCATTTTGTATGTATACATCTGATTTGCTTCTAATCGCTATGTAATATGCTATGGCATGTATCCAAAATATTTTCTCTCTTCTCCCTGCACTGGACACCTGAATTATCTCCAATGCCTTTCTACCTATATAATGCTGTAATAAACACAGTGTAAATGTTCTCTTACAGATGTGTCTGAGACTTTCTTTGACATATAAACTGAAGAGCAGAATTGTTGGGTCATATACATGTCAACTTCTCAATCTGAATGCCATGCTACTGTCCAGAGGGGCTACATATCCCCCACCAGTTTATGAGGGTTTGTATAGCTCAGCATTTTCATTGCATTTGGTTTTACCTATTTTTTTTTAAGATTTTATTTATTTATTCATGAGAGAGACAGAGAGTCAGAGACATAGGCAGAAGGAGAAGCAGGCTCCCACAGGGAGCCTGATGCGGGACTCAATGCCAGGACCCCAGGATCACAACCTGAGCCCAAGGCAGATGCTCAACCACTGAGCCACCCAGGTGCCCCTATCTAGTTTTCTAATATGTGCAAGGCTAACATATTTGAAATGATATCTTATTATTTTAATTTGCATGTCTCTGATTGCTAATATGTTTATTCAACTCTTCATATGCTTATTGCTTTTGGGTTTCCTCTTCTATAAATTGTCTTTGCCCATTTTCCTGCTAGGATTGCTTTGTCTTATTTGCACAATCTAATCTAGTGGATATAATCACTTTGCAATATTAAACATTGCAAATATTGTCTCCCATTTGTCACCTGTATATTAATTTTATGTTTGGAGTCCTTTGTTAAATAGAACTGCCTATTTTGATGCAATTAAATTCACACAAACACACACGCAATTGGTTTGTATTTTAAGGTTTTAAGAAGTTCTTTCCCCAAAATCAGGTCACAAAAATACTCTTCACTTTCTTCTATTAATCTTCTGGTTTTATCTTCCACATTTAGGTGGAGTAGAATATAGTTGTATATGATGTAGAATATAGTAAAATATAGTTTTGTTTCTCAAATATACACTGAACTATTTTTTTCCAACACCATCTACTAAATGATCTAACTTTTATCTATTGGTTGTGGTATCATCTTTGTAAAATATTAAGTTCCTACATCTCCTTGGGTCTAAGCTGTCTAATATGTGTGAGTGATCTATTTGTTCTTACACCATACCACACTATGTTACTATGGCTTTGTAGTATATCTTAATATCTGGCAGGTTAAGTTCCCTTTTATTCTCTTTTTAAAAAATGTTGACTAAGCTATTCACAAACTCTTCTTTATTCGTCCACACATCACTTAGGATAAGTGTACAGAGTCTCTAAAAAATATCCAGCTGAAATTTTGACAGAGATTACTTAGAATTTATTGATAAATTTCAGGAGTAGGAACATTGTCATAAGAGTAAATTATCATGTCCATGATTATTTCTTAAGTCTTCTACTGAAGTTATAAAGTCTTCTTCATATGAATCCTTTATATTCTTGATTAGATTAATAAAGATGTACTCCCTAGATTTTATTTTAAATGATACATATTTAAAAAAAAACTTTATCTAGTTGCCTAAGGATGATGAAAAGAAATAACATTGATTTTTAGTATCTTTGATTAACCAAGGCAGTTCTAATAGTTTGTTGAATTATTTTTCTTCCCAGGTAAATGAATACATAGTCTGCATGTAATGACAATTTTATCTCTTTCCTTACCATATTTACACCTTTTTATTTTTCTTCCTTTATACTGTTGACAAGGACCTCCAGTGATATATTAAACAGCAGCAAGAGTAGGCACCCCACCTTGTTTTAGATATTAAAGAAAAACATATCTAAAAGTTCTCCATTAGTATTATATTCACAGGTTTACTGATAAAGTGTTTTTCTAGAAAAAAAATTAAGCATAATATCGTGCCTTTCCTATATAAACTGCACCTCAAGCTAATCAAAGGACTGAGGAGGGACTGTGTTTCTTTTATAAAAGACAAGCTAATAAAGAAAGAAATGATCAGTTAGAATATTTTGCTACCTCCTAATAAAATAATGATCAACAAGCATCGGTGACTGCTAAAACACTGGATAAAAAGGTTAATGAAGACCTTTTTAATGGTTGCATCTGCATGGTACCTAAACCCACTGATCATCTTAACAAACAAACAGGGATCCCTGGGTGGCGCAGCGGTTTGGCGCCTGCCTTTGGCCCAGGGCGTGATCCTGGAGACCCGGGATCGAATCCCACGTCGGGCTCCCGGCATGGAGCCTGCTTCTCCCTCTGCCTGTGTCTCTGCCCCTCTCTCTCTCTCTCTGTGTGACTATCATAAATAAATAAAAATTTAAAAACAAACAAACAAACAAAAAAACAGAGAAGCATCATGGGCTTCCTGACATGAAGAATTAAGAAGTTACACATCAATATTTATAAAGTATAAACATAATAATTCAATTATACCTAACTACCTGTTTAGAAGAAACACAGGGAGAAACATGTTAAGCAACACCATGGGGACACAGTAAACAAATCCAGACTGTGGAAAATTCCACAGGACAAATGATCTGGTTTCTTAGCAATATAAATGGAAAAAAGAAGAAAAAAAAAAAGAGGGAGAGGAGCTATTATAGATTAAAAGAAAAAATGAGGAATAACAGCCAAATGCAATGTGTGGACTTTGAATTCACATGTATGAGTCAATCAGTACAATTCCATTCAGGCTAGATATTAGATAATGTTAAGGAATTAGTGTTATTTTTTTAGGATGTTAATGGTTGTAGAGGGGGAAAAAAAGCTGTATTATGAGTAAAAAGGCATACTGCCTAGAATTTGCTTTATTTTTTTTTAAAGATTTATTTTTATTTATTTGTGATAGACACAGAGAGAGAGAGAGGCAGAGACACAGGCAGAGGGAGAAGCAGGCTCCATGCCGGGAGCCCGCCGCGGGACTCGATCCCGGGACTCCAGGATCGTGCCCTAGGCCAAAGGGAGGCGCGAAACCGCTGAGCCACCCAGAGATCCCCTGGAATTTGCTTTAAAATAACCTGATGGGCACTTGGGTGGCTCACTTGGCTAAGCATCAGACTCGATTTTGGTTGAGGTCATGATCTCAGGATCATGAGATTGAGCCCCTGACCCTTTGTGTTAGGACCTGTAGAGGGCATGGAGCCTGCTTAAGATTTTCTCTTCTCCCCCTCTGTCACCCCCAGCTATCGCTCTTAAGAAAAGTAATCTGGCAGGGCAAGAAAAAAAGTGTGTATGTGTATGAGTATACATAAAAAGAATTGCCATAGGGCAGCCTGGATGGCTCAGTGGTTTAGTGCCGCCTTCGGCCCAGGGCCTGATCCTGGAGTCCCAGGATCCAGTCCCAAGTCAGGCACCCTGCATGGAGCCTGCTTTCCCTCTGCCTGTGTCTCTACCTCTCTCTCTGTGTCTCTCATGAATAAATAAATAAAATCTTAAGAAATATATATTTTAAAAAAACTTAAAAAAATAGCGTTGCCATATATTGCTAATTGCTGAAGCTGAGCAATGAGTACATGTCAGATCTTTTATACCCTTCACCCTATTTTTAATGTTTGAAGATGTCCATAACAAAGTTTTTAAAAATCTAACACCCAAATATTCAGTAGTCTGCTAAGAATTTATATCATAAACAATTGTTGAAATTTATAAAATGCTTTCCAGAATCAACTCAGAAAAACATAGTTTTCTTCTCTATTAAAATGGTACAGTAATAATTGTTTTATTTATTTATTTATTTATTTATTTTTAATAATTGTTTTAAAGATGAACTATTTAGATTCCTCAACTAAGCTCCATTTGATTATGATGCATCACTTTTAGTATATCCTTGGATTCAGACAGCTAATATTTTATTTAGGATTCTTTCAGCTATTATTAATAAAAGAAATGGCTCTAGAATCTCTTAAATTTATCAGGGATTAAAAACAAGATTAGGGCAGCCCCAGTGGCGCAGCAGTTTAGCGCCATCTGCTGCCCGGAGCGTGATCCTGGAGACCCTGGATAGAGTCCCACGTTGGGCTCCCTGCATGGAGCCTGCTTCTCCCTCTGCCTGTGTCTCTGCCTCTCTCTCTCTCTGTGTCTCTATGAATAAATAAATAAAATCTTAAAAAAAAAGATTATATTAGCCTCATAAAGAGTTATAGCAGTTTCTTTTTTTTTTTTAAAGATTTTAAAATTTTTTTATTTATAGAGACACAGGGAGAGAGAGAGAGAGGCAGAGACACAGGCAGAGGGAGAAGCAGGCTCCATGCACCGGAAGCCTGACGTGGGACTCGATCCTGAGTCTCCAGGATCACACCCCGGGCTGCAAGTGGCGCTAAACCGCTAAGCCACCAGGGTTGTCCAGTTTCTTTTTTTTTTATTTTAAGATTTTATTTATTTATTCATGAGAGACACACAGAGAGAGGCAGAGACATAGGCAGAGGGAGAAGCAGGGTCCCTAATGGGAGTCCGATGTGGGACTCAATCCCAGGACCCCAGGATCACGATCTGAACCAAAGGCAGATGCTCAATCACTGAGTCACCCAGGCATCCCAATTTTTTCCATTTTCTATAGTAAATTGTGTAAAAGAGGAATTAATTTTCCTTTGAAATTTGGTTGAACTCACCTATAGTCATCCAGGTATGGGATTTGTGGAAGGGAAGATCTTTAATTACCATTCCAGTACTGTACTGTTTTCCATACTGTATTCAAGCTACCTAGCACTTTTCTATAAATTTATCCATTTCACCTAAGTTTGTGAATTTTTTTAGTTGTTCATAATTCTCATATTTCAAAGGCTGCCAAAGTTTTAGCATCTCCATAGTTTTTTTTTTTTTTTTTTTTTAGGGTACCTCTAGACTAAAAGAAACAATTATTCTGTTTATTAGATAGACTCAAACAACTCAGGACCTTTGAACACCTAACCATTTTTTAACACTTAGAATCAAATTGGATACTGCTACCTTCACTGCTTATTCCATAAAATATCTGCTTTTCAATCACAACAATGCTGATGACCTAGCTTTGCAAGACATGGTATCATCAAAAGGAATGCAGTGTGTTTCTCAATTTTCATTTTGAATTTTATGTATCTGCATGTTCTTTTCCTTACTCAGTCTTGCAAAAAAATTCCAAAGAGTCAGTATATCTCAGCTTTTTACTTTTATTTTCTGATCTTTAATTTCTTTCTCCTTTGAGTGTGCTCAAGTGTTCTTCATCTAACCTACTGGGCTGAATGTTTACCTTGTTTATTTTTTTTATCTTTGAAATAATTTTACTCCTAGGAAAGGGGCAAAAATAGTAGAGAGTTCCTTTATACCCTAATCAAACTTTTCTTCATGTTAACAATAATACAAGGAAAGTAATATCAGCACAATTTATTAACTACAGCCCTTATTCAAAAGTCGTCAATTTTCCCACTATGGTTCCTTTTTCTCTTTCAGGATGCAAGATCCCACATTACATTAGACATCACGTCTTCAAAGTCTCCTCCAAATTCTAACAGTTCCTCAGTCTTTTCTTAAATTTTGTGACCACAACTTTTTGAAGAGTACTGGTTACTCATTTTGTAGAGGTCCCACAATTTGGGTTTTTTTTGACATGCTCATGATTAGACTGAGTTATACATTTTTGGTAAGAAAGAATACTACAGAAGTGATGCTCTGCCCTCAATACATCATAACAGGGGGAACATGATGCTGATCAGATATGCCAGAGTACTGGTGACAATAATTTTACTTTGTTAAGATGGTATCTACCAGACTCCTACACTATAAATATGCTCTTGTACCTTTTATAATTAAATATATTTGGGGAAATATTTGAGACTATTCAAATATCCTCCTATTTCTCAGTCATCTACTAGTTTTAGCATCTACCGATGGATCTTGTCTACAGTTACCACTGTGTTATTTGCCTAATGGTAACTTTCCATATCCTGCATTCCTGTCTGATTTATTTTATTTTTTATTTTTAAAGATTTTATTTATTTATTCATGAGAGACACACACATAGAGAGACAGGCAGAGACACAGGCAGAGGGAGAAGCAGGCTCCATGCAGGGAGCTTGACATGGGACTCGATCCTGGGTCTCCAGGATCACGCCCTGGGCTAAAAGCGGCGCTAAACCACTGAGCCACCAGGGCTGCCCCTCCTGTCTGATTTATTAAGTGGAATTTTTCAGTTGGGAAAACTATGAAAACATCCCTTCTCTCTCATTTATTCAAATACATCAGTGTGGACTCATGAATATTTTATTTTATGGGTTAGAATTTAATCCAATCATTATTTTATTGTTCAAACTGTTTCACCTGTGGCCACTGGAAGCTCTTTCAAGTTGGCTCCTGTGCCCTTTCAACATGCCCCTTCCTTTTCTTGGGGAGAGGGAGCAACACAAGATGTTTGAAACTTACTTTGTAGTTTCTCTGTCCCAGCCCTGGAATCAGTCATTTCACCATGAAGTTCTGATTCCTTTTATTGGACACTGGTATTTAGAAACCAGTATCTAGGTACTAGGTGTGTTCTCTGCTACAGGAGTTGCAGTTTCTAGGTCCTTTCAGCAGACAAAACCAGGAAATGTATGTATGTACAGCTATTTTAAAATATTTTTTTCATTGTGATAAATGTATTCTTTAATCCTTACCTCCTATTTCCCCCATCTCCCACCAACCTCCCCTCTGGTAACCATAATTTTTTCTCTATAGTTGAGTCTGTTTCTTGTCTCTTTTCTCCTTGCTCATTTGCTTTGTTTCTTAAATTCTACATTAGTATATCATAAGGCATCTTTTTTTTTTTATTGAGAGAGAGAAAGTGAGTCACGAGTGAGGTGAGGGGCAAAGGGAGAAGCAGACTCCCCACTGAGCACAGAGCCTGATGTGGGACTTGATGACCTAAGCTGAAAGCAGATGCTTAACTGACTGAGCCACCCAGGTGTCACTGGTATCTGTCTTTGACTGACTTATTGGTCGTAGCATTATACTCTCTAGCTTTAATCACGTTGTTGCAAATAGCAGAATTTCATTTTTATGGCAGAATATTCCACTGTATAATAAACCACATCTCCTTTACCCATTCATCTATTGATGAATACCTGGGGTGCTTCCATAATTTGGCTATTGTGAATAATGCTGCAGTAAACTCAGAGGTGTATGTATCCTTTAAGTTTTTGTTATTTGGGGGGTAAATACCCAATAATGTATTTACTGAATCATTGGGTAGTTCTACTTAAGGTTTTGAGGAACTCCATACGGTTTTCCATAGTGGCTGCACCAATTTGCATTCCTACCAACAGCCCATGAGAGTTGCTTTTTCTCCACATCCTTGTCAACACTTGGTTGTTTCTTGTTTTGATTTTAGCCATTCTCACAGGTGTGAGATGGTATCTTATTATAGTTTTGATTTGTAATTTCCTGATGAATGATGTTGAGCATCCTTCTGTCAGCCATTTACATGTCTTCTTTGGAGAAAAGTCTGTTCATGACTTCTACTCATTTTTAAACTATATTACTTATATTTTGGGTATTGAGTTACATGAGTTCTTTATATATTTCAGATACTAACTCTTTATCATGTATGTCATTTGCAAATAAGTTCTCCCAACCAGTAGGTTGCCTTTTAGTTTTGTGGATTGTTTCCTTCGTTGTGCAGCTTATTTTGATGAAATTCCAATAGTTTATTTTTGCTTTTATTTCTCTTGCCTTAGGAGACATACCTAGAAAAATACTGCCGCGGCTGATGTCAGCACGGCTGCCTGTGCTCTCTTCAGGAATTTTTGTGGTTTCAGGTCTCAAATGTAGGTGTTTAATCTATCTTCAATTTATTTTTGTGTGTGATGAAAGAAAGTGGTCTATTTTCATTCTTTCACATGTGGCTGGTTTTTCCGATACCATTTGTTGAAAAGACTGTCTTTTCCCATGTATATTCATTCCTCTTTTGTTGAAGATTAATTGACCATATAATTGTGGGTTTATTTCTGGGTTTTCTATTCTGTTCCATTAATCTGTGTGTCTCTTTCTATGTTAGTACCATACTGTTTTATTTACTACCACTTTGGGATCCCTGGATGGCTGAGTCAGTTGAATGTCCAACTCTTGATTTTTAGCTCAGGTCTTGATCTCAGAGTCTTGGGATCAAGACTTGCCGTGGGTTCTACACTCAATGGGTAGTCTACTTGAGGATTTCTCTCCCTCTGCTCATACATGCACACGTTCTCTCTCCCTCTCTCAAATAAATAAATTTAAAAAAATACCACCACTTTGGTACAACTATAAATGGGATAGCTTTCTTAATCCACTTTCTGCTGTTTCATTATTAGTATTAGGAATGCAACAGATTTCTGTTCATTGATTTTGTAACTTATGACCATACTGAATCTATCAATTCTAGTAGCTTTTTGGTGATGTCTTTAGGGCTTTCTATATATAGTATTATATCACCTACAAACTGAGAATTTTACTAGTTTGGATGCCTTTATTTATGTTTTCTAATTGCCGTGGCTAGGATTTCCAGTACTATGTTGAATAAAAGTGCCAAGAGTAGACATCCTTGTCTTGTCCTGACCTCAGGGGAAAAGTTCTCAGTTTTTCATCACATGTATGACATTGGCTATGTGTTTTTTGTATAAGTCCTTTATTATGCTGTGATACGTTCCCTTTAGGCCCACTCTGCAGAGGATCTTTATCATGAATGATGCTGTACTTTGTCAAATGCTTTTGCTACATCTACAGAAATGATTATATGGTTTTTATCCTTTCTTTTATTGATGTGACATATTATCTTGATTGTTTTGTGACAATCAAACCATCCTTGCATCCTGGGAATAAATCCCACTTGATAGTGGTGTATAATTTTTTAAAATGTATTGCTGGATTTGGTTTGCTGATATTTTGTCATGGATTTTTGCATATATATTCCTGAGAGATATAGCCTGTAGTTTGTTTGTTTGTTTGTTTTGTGGTATCTTTATCTGGTTTTGGTATACTAGCCTTACAGAATGAATTTGGAAGTTTTCCTTTCTCTTGTATTTTTTGGAATAGTTTGAGAAAAACAGGCATTAACTCTTCCTTAAATGTGTGGTAGAATTCACCTGTGAAACCTTCTGGTCCTGGACTTTTGTTTGTTGGGAGTTTTTAAATCACTAATTCATTTTCATTGCTGGTAATCTGCTCAGATTTTCTATTTCTTCCTGTTTTAAGTTTTGGTAGGTTGTATGTTTCTAGGAATTTATCCATTCCTTCTAAGTTGTCCAATTTGTTGGCATAAAGGTTTTCAAAATATTCTGTAACAACTGGGCAGCCCCAGTGGCTTAGCGGTTTAGCACTGCCTTCAGCCCAGGGCGTGATCCTGGAGACCCGGGATCGAGTCCCACATTGGGCTCCCTTCATGGAGCCTGCTTCTCCCTCTGCCTTGTGTCTCTGCCTCTCTCTCCCTGTATCTCTTGTGAATAAATAAAATCTTTAAAAATATATGTTCTGTAACAACTGTTTGTATTTGTTAGTTATTTCTCTTACTAGTGATTTTCTTTATTTGGGGCTTTCCTCTCTCTTTTTAAATGAGTCTTGCTACAAGTTTATCAATTTTTAAAAAATATTTTCAAAAAACCATGTCCTTTGATCTTTAATATTTTCAAAGAACCTTTCAATTGATCTTTTCTGTTTTTGTTTTTGTTTTTTAGTTTCTATATCATTTATTTCTGCTCTTTTTGTTATTTTTCCTCCTTTTGCTAGATTTGGCAACTTTCTTTTCTTCTTTTTCCAGCTCCGTTAGATGTAAAGTTAGGTTGTTTGAGATTTTTCTTGCTTCAATGAGGTAGGCCTGTATTGCTATAAACTTCCTCTTATAACCACTTTTGCTACACCCCAAAGATTTTGGACTATTTTATTTTCATTTGTTTCCACCACAGAAATTATTTTTAACCTTTCTTTTTTTTCTTGGCAGATGTTTTAAAAGTATATACTTCCTATTAAATATTCCTTTAGCGATGTCCCCAAAATTTCAACACACAATGATTTTATTATTCCATTCTGTTTCTAAACTTCCTGGAGACCCGGGATCGAGTCCCACATCAGGCTCCCGGCATGGAGCCTGCTTCCCCTCTTCCTGTGTCTCTGCCTCTCTCTCTCTCTCTATCATAAATAAATAAATCTTTAAAAATAAATAAATAAATAAACAAACTTCCTTAGTGATTTCAGTAATATTCTTTTACTTAACATTAGCAATGGTAGTTTCCAAACATAAAATTTATTTAACTTACCTTTTTTTGTTTCTTATTTTATTAAATATAGTGGGAGAACAATCTGTATGGCTCTGAGTCTCAAGAATTAACTGGTTTCCTTTAATGTCGAATATACAGATTGCTTTTTAAAAACTTAGATATAATTCACACATAAAAATTAATCTTTTTAAAAGTGTCCACCCTAGGGGCACCTGGCTGGCTCAGTTAGTAGAGCATGTGACTCTTGATCTCAAGGACATGAGCTCAAGCCCCATATTGGGTGTTGGGCTTATGTTAAACAAAAATAAATACAATGGCTTATTAATTAAAAAAAAATGTGTCCAAACTTGGCAGTTTGTACTATTATAAGGCTGCACAAACATAATCAACCAAAATGTTTGGAGAATGTCTATTCAAATCCTTTGTCCATTTTTAAATTTGGTTATCTTTTTGTGTTCCTTATTATTTTCTAGATAAATTCCATTTCCCAGAGATGAAAACTGCTATACCAGCTTTCTTTTGTATCATACTTTTGGCTGGTATTTTTTTCTCCACTGTTCTATTCCTATTTTTAGTGATTTTCAGTTTTACTTTGCCTCTTATAGACAGTATTTTTGGATTTCTAAAAATCAACCTAAGAGCCAGTCTTTACATAATCATAAAGAAAAGTAAAGCCAGATCCTTGTTCTCTAAGAATCCATCATTTAACAGAAAAAACAAATGTGTACAGTTACAGGACCAGTACTTAACTGCCATATTAAAGTATGCTGGTTTGGTGAAAGCACACACAGATCTCTCAGATTTTAGAGCTTTAGTGAAAGCAGTCATCTCCAAACTCTCGCGGATCATACATCCCTTATTAAAATGTTTAGAGCATGCACTATGTAAATATATTTGTATTACACACACATTCATAATTTTACTTATAAGTTGTATTTATGTGCTACTACTATATGAGACTAACTAGTCCCTCAATTATACTACTGTGTAACTGGAGTTCCAGGAGTAGGAAAATGAGGCAGAAAGTATATTTGAAAAAGTAATAACCTGGGCAGCCAGGGTAGCTCAGCGATTTAGCGCCGCCTTCGGCCCAGGGCCTGATCCTGGGGATCCAGGATCAAGTCCCATGTCGTGTTCCTTGCATGGAGCCTGCTTCTCCCTCTGCCTGTGTCTCTGCCTCTCTCTCTCTCTGTCTCTCATGAAGAAATAAATTAAGTCTTTAAAAAAAAAAAAAAAAGAAAAATAACCTAAACTTCCCAAATTTCGTTAAAGACATCAACTTACAATTCAACAAACTCAAGGAACCCCATAAGGATAAAAACAAAGAACATACAACTAGGCATATCATAGTCACATTGCTGAAATCCAACAATAAAGTGAAAATCTTGAAGGCAGCAGAGAAAACGAAGCACATGTGTTACAAAGCAACACAGGTATGCTAATAAAAGCAGACATCATCAGAAACAACAAATGTCAGAAGATAATGAAACAAAATCTTTTTCTTTTTTTTTTCCTTTTCAGCATTTGAAAGTATCAACCCAGAATTCTATACTCAGGAAAACACCCCTAAAAAATGAGGGCAAACTTCCAGTATCCAGTGAGCATGTAAGAAGGTTAGAGGTTGCCACAATGTCCTAACAAATAAAAAGTTAAACAAACTGAAAAACCATTAACCCATCTTAGATGTACAAAAGAAGTAAGGTCACAGGACAAACTGCTATCCCCGAAATTATAGAGACCAACAAATGAATACAGAGAAACACAACTTGAGAGAGCAGAAACCCACAAACACAAACCTCTACAGGAACCAAAATTAATAAAATTAATTATCAGAATTAATAAAGGACATTGACAATTCACAATGATAAAAGGGTCAATATACCAGGAGGTCATAGAGATTATAAACATCTATATATGTGGCTAATAGATAACTGAAACATAAACTGATAGAACGAGAAGAAATCAATCCAAAATTACATCTGAATATTTTCATACCCTTTTCTCAGTAATTGATAAAACAGCTAGTCATGCTGAGGTTAGAAACCTGAATTACACCTGACAAATTGTTGGAGGCTCAGTGTGAATGTTTGAGAGATTAAAACTCCAGTCATGGGGAAACAGAGAGGGACCTAACATTTTGGTGAGTTTTTTTTCCCCTGGAGTTCTACTAAGTTTTTACAATGAACATCAGAGAAAAGTCCTCTCATGTTTCCAGGGGTGGGGAAAAAAAAATGGAACCATTCTGAAATATGCAAGGGCATTCTGTTCTTAAAAAGTCTGCCCTCAGAAGAAACTATAGTCAGAGCCTAACCTGCTGGATTGTTTTGTTTTGTTTTTATTTTTTTTTAACCTGCTGGATTTTACCAGAGTCTAACTGACCTGGAAAAGAGAAATATCCACTTCCAGCCCACTCCAGCCATCTTGTCCCACATAAAGACAGGTGGTGATGGTAGAGTGGTGGCAATGAAAAGCACATAAGTTCAGAGTCCAGAGCATAGGCTCACTAGGAGACTGAGATCAAATCAAAGGACTACAGAATGCTTTGCCTTTCCCACACCTTACTATCACATCACTAAAAGTCTATGGAGTTCCTTCTAACTGATATATCATATGCCTGGCTACCAAAAACAAAACAAAAAAACCACACACAACTGTAAGACATATTAAAAGGCAAAAAATACAGTTTGAAGAAATAAAGCAAGCATCAAAATCAGACGCAGGTATGTCAGAAATGATGGAATTATCAGACCTGAAATTTAAAACCACCATGATTAATGTTAGGGGCCCTTATGGATATAGCAGACAGCATGCAAGAACAGAAGGGCAATGTAAGCAGAGATGGAAATCTTAAGAAAGAACCAAAAAGAAATGCTAGAGATCAAAACATTGTAACAGAATGAAGAATGCCTTTGATGGGCTTATTAGCAGACTGGACATAGCTGAACAAAAAATCCTTGAGCTTGAGGATATCTCAACAATGTGAAAAGCAAATAGAAAAAAGACTGAAAGAAAAACAGAACAAAATATCCATGAAATGTAAGACAACTACAAAAGATATAATGTATATGTAACAGGAATGCCAGAGAACAGAAAAAAAGAGAAAGGAACAGACTGATAATTTCCCTAGATGTTTTTTTAAGATTTTATTTATTTGACACACAGAGCACAAACAGTGGTTGGTAGGCAGAGGGAGAGGGAGAAGCAGGCTTTCCATTGAGCAGAGAGCCTGACATGGGGCTCAATCCCAAAACCCCGGGATCATGACCTGAGTAGAAGGCAGATGCTTAACTGACTGAGTCACTCAGGCACCCAGAGAATTTCCCTAAATTAATGTCAGACACCAAACTACAGATCCAGAAAGCTCAGGGAACATCAAGTAAGATAAATGCCAAAAAGACTATTCCTAGGCATATTATTTTCAGGTTACAGAAAATGAAAGATAAAGAAGCCAGAGAAAAACACCTTACCTACAAGAATAACAAAGATAAGAATTATATCTGGATTTCTCCTCAGAAGCCATGCAAACAAGAGGAAGAGTAGAGTAGCATACTTTAAATGTTGAAGGAAAAACCCCACAAACTAAAAACAAACAACCCCCCACCAGGCAACTTAAGAGTTTTCTATCTACAAAATGATCTTTCAAAATTGAAGGAGAAAGAAAAACTTTCTCAAAGTAAACTTGGATTAATTGTAAACATATACTGCGGGCAGCCTGGGTGGCTCAGCGGTTTAAGCACCTGCCGTTGGCCCAGGGCGTGACCCCAGGGTCCCAGGATTGAGTCCCACATCAGGCTCCCTGCATGGAGCCTGCCTCTCTCTCTCTCTCTCAGTCTATCATGAATAAATAAATAAAATCTTTAAAAAAACAAAAACAAAAAAACACATACTGCAAATTCTAGGGCCACAGAATGAAGTAAAAAAATATACATATAATGGATATGTTATGGTAGGTAGGAATGGCTTAATATTAACATCTGATAAAATAGACCCAAGACAAGGAATATTATCAGAATTAATAAAGGACATTGACAATTCACAATGATAAAAGGGTCAATACACCAGGAGGTCATAGAGATTATAAACATCTATATATGTGGCTAATAAAAGAGCTTATAGATAACTGAAACGTAAACTGATTAGAAGAAATCAATCCAAAATTACATCTGAATATTTTCATACCCTTTTCTCAGTAATTGATAAAACAGCTAGTCATAAAAATCAATAAATAAGCATTTAGAAGACCTGAATGGCACTACCAACCACCTTGTCCTGACATTTATAGACTATATACAAAAACTGCTGAATATACCTTTTTTCTTTCTTTTTTTTTTTTTTTGAATATACCTTTTTTCAAGTGCTTATGGAATGTTCAAGACTGCAGGTCCTGAATCATTAAGTCTTTTTTTTTTTTTAAGATTCTGTTTCTTTATTCATGAGAGACACACAGAGAGAGGCAGAGACATAGGCAGAGGGAGAAGCAGGCTCTCTGCAGGGAGCCCGATGTGGGACTCAATTCTGAGACTCCAGGATCACGAGCTGAGCTGAAGGCAGAGGCTCAACCACTGAGCCACCCAGGTGCCCCTAAAACAAGTCTTAATAAATTTCAAGACTGAAGTATTTTAGAATATTTGTGTTAGAAATAAGATACAATATCTAGGAAAGCCTCAAGTATTTGGAAATTAAAGAGCATACTTCTGGATAACTGATAGATGATAGAATAGAATATAAGCACATTAAATCTAAAGTAAGCAGAAAGAATAATGATAAGAGCAGAAATCAGGGACGCCTGGGTGGCTCAGCAGTTGAGCGTCTGCCTTTGGCTCAGGGCATGATTCCAGAGTCCCAGGATCGAGTCCCACATTGGGCTTCCTGCATGGAGCCTGCTTCTTCTCTCCCTTTGCCTATGTCTTGGCCTCTCTCTCTCTCTGTGTCTCTCATGAATAAATAAACAAAATCTTAAAAAAAAAAAAAAAAAGCAGAAATCAGTGAAACAAAACAGATAAAAGAGTACATGAACAAAGCCAAATATGGATTCTTTGGAAAGATTTATAAAACTGATTAATGACAGAAAACACAAATTACTAATATCAGGAATGGAAGAGGGGACCTCACTATAGATTCCACAGATACCAACAACATACGGAAACATTATGCACAACTCTGTATCAACAAATTTGACATTATTAAAATGAAACATATTTCTTAACAAGATGAAATACAGTTCTGAATAACTATAATAAGAAATTTGGGGACGCCTGGGTGGCTCAGTGGTTGAGCATCTGCCTTCAGCCCAGGGCGTGATCCTGGAGTCCTGGGATCGAGTCCCACATCGGGCTCCCTGCATGGAGCTTGCTTCTCTCTCTGCCTGTGTCTCTGCCTCTCTCTCTCTCAAGAATAAATAAATAAAATCTGAAAAAAAAAAAAAAAGAAAGAAAGGAAGAAAGAAATTTGTTGGGGCAACTGGGTGGCTCGATGGATTAAATGGTTGCGTTCGGCTCAGGTCACGATCTCAGGGTCCTGGGATCAAGCCCCATGTTGGGCTCCCCACTCAGCGGGGAGTCTGCTTCTCCCTTTGCCCCTTTTCCCTGCTCATGCTCGCTCGCTCGCTCTCTCTTTCAAATAAATAAAATCTTTTTTAAAAAAATAAATTTATCAAAACCTTCCTTCAAAGAAAACACCATGTCTTGACAGTTTGTTTTACTGCCAAATTCTATCAAACATTGAAATCCTATCAATGTTGCATAGATTCTTCAGAAAATATAGAAAAAATACTTCCTAATTCATTTTATATGGCCAGCACTACCTCTGATATCAAAACCAAAGATATTATAAGAAAATGACATACTGGTACATTGCATGGAACACAATCAAGTCTTTAATACATATTAGCAAACTGTATCCAGTAATATGTAAAAGTTATAATACATGATAAATCAAGTTGGGTTTATTTCAGTAATGAAAAACATTTGAAAAATCAATCCATGCAATCACTAATGGAATAAAAAAGGAAAACTATGACAATCCCAAAAGCTGCAATATAAAAGCAGTTGACAACATTCAGCAGTCATTTATAATGTTTTTTAAAACTCTGCAAACTAGAAATAGAAGGGAACTTCCTCAATGAGATCAAGGATATGTAAGAGAAAACTATACCTTAATAGTTTAAGACTGGATACTTTCCCCTAAGACTGGGAACAAGACAAGGATGTCCCATTTTCACCAGCGCGGTAACATACAAAAAAGAAATGAAACACTGACATCAAATGTTGGTGAGATATGGAGCAAACGGAACTTTCATACATTACTGGTGGGAACAAAAAACCATTTTGGAGAAAGTCTGTAGTTTCTTAAGTTCAACATATACCTGCCCTTTGATTCAGTAATTCTACTCCTAAGGATTTATCCATGAAAAATTAAACACAAGTCAAGAAAAAGACTTGTCTGCAAAGGGTAATAGTAACTACTATATCAGATGCTTACTGTATTAGATTACTATCAAAGACCTATTTTAATGGTATCTTAATATTCCTAAAATGTATCATAAAAATCTGAAGATTTTTAATAGTTCAAAATTTATGTTATCTGGTATATTAAAAACATAGAAATAGGATTAGGTACAGAATAATAACACCTAGTACTTTACTATGTTGCATTTAAAATACTTTTGGCATAAACTAACAAGATTTAGGGGTACCTGGGTGGCTCAGTCAGCTGTGTCTGACTTTGGCTGAGATCATCATCTCAGTGTCCTGGGATGGAGCCCTAAGTTCAGCCTGCTTGTCCCTCTCCCTCTGTCTCTATCTTCTAGCTCGTGTTCTCTCTCTTTCAATGAATAAAATTAAAAAATAAAATAATATATAGGGATGCCGGGTGGCTAGGGGTTTAGCATCTGCCTTTGGTTCAGGGCATGACCCAGAGTTCCAGAATCAAATCCCACATCAGGTTCCCTGCATGGAGCCTACTTCTCCTCCCTCTGCCTATGTCTGCTTCTCTCTCTGTGTCTCTCATGAATAAATAAAACCTTTTAAAATAAAGAAATAAATAAAAATAAAATATAAAAATAAAAAATTGATTATGATTTTTAAAATAAATTACTATTTCCTTTAAATTTAAGAGAATTTTCAATTAAAAGATAGAATTGTTAAAAAAAAAACAAAAAAAGATCACAGAAACTTTACTCATGATAGCCTCAAACCAGAAACAACTCAAATATTCATCAATAGGACAATGGATTAAGTGCAATTTTAAGTACATTCATACAATGGACTACTACTCAGCAATTAAAGTGGAACCAATTTCCAGTAATCATAACAACAGGGATAGATGAGAGACATTATGTTGAGTAAAAGAAGGCAGACACAAAAGAATGATTTAATTTTTATTAAGTTCTAGAACAGGCAAAAATATCTAAGGTGAAATTACCAGAATAGTAGTTACCGAGGAGCTAGAGTTACTCAGAGGGAAATTTCTAGTCAGATGGAAACGTTCATATCTTGAAGGGCTGTGAGTTATAGGAGTTTAACCATGTCAAAAATGTAAAATTAAAATTTGTGCCTTTTGAAATATGTAAATTTTCCCTTAAAAAATTCAATTGGGCACCAAAAGGAAAATTTTGGCTATATATCTGAGTTTCCTTACCTCAAAGGATCAGCCCATAATAATCTAGTCATAGTTCTTTTCCTAACATCTAGACAAAGGCATAACATATAAAGTTAATATTATACCCAATGCACTCCAATGTTCAATCCTGCAACAAACTGGCAAAAAGTAAATAAAAATGATCACAAACCTCTAAAACAAGAACACAAGACTCATTTTAGAAAACTACAGGAATCCAAACTATCTAAGGAGTTAGATAGTCCCTGTCATTTTCCCAGGTCAAAGAGAACAGTGTAGACAAGGGAATTTCCAACATACTGAAGCTCAGTGACAGAAAATAGCATTGAAATTCTACTTCAAAGTATATATCTTGAAAAATGTTGAGATGTATGTAAAAGGGACATGTACTAATATGTACAGGGTGTTTAGTTGATTATGGGAAAAAAACTTGAAGTTTCCCATTTCTAAGTTCATTAACAGAGCAATCAAATTATGGCCTAAACTTACTATGGAAAGACAGAAGTTAAAAGAATGAGATTGGGACACCTGGGTGGTTCAGTGGTTGAGTGTCTGCCTTCGGCTCAGGGCGTGATTCCGGGATCTGGAATTGAGTCTCATATTGGGCTCCCTGCGAGAAGCCGCCTTCTCCCTCCTGCCTATGTCTCTGCCTCTCTCTGTCTCTTATTTTTTTTTTTAAAGATTTATTTATTTATTTATTTAGTCACAGAAAGAGAGAGAGAGGCAGAGAAGCAGGCTCCATGCACCGGGAGCCCAATGTGGGATTTGATCCCGGGTCTCCAGGATCGCGCCCTGGGCCAAAGGCAGGCGCCAAACCGCTGCGCAACCCAGGGATCCCTCTCTGTCTCTTATGAATAAATAAATCAATCTTTAAAAATAAATAAATAAATAAATAAATAAATAAATAAATAAATAAAGCAAAAGAATGAGATTTATATATACTGACAGGGAAAGATCTCTAAGACAAATGGCTAAATGGAAGAAAGTCACAATTGCAATATACACAGTATAATTTCATTCATGTAGCACATCATAATTAGAGGTTACCAACATTTTAAAAACTAATACAGCACTGATTTCAATTCATGTCAAAAAGACAGTCTTAAAATAGAAATAAACTAAAAAGAGATCAAGTTTTCAAAAATTTTTTAAAAGCCAAGAAACTAAAACTATTCTTACTGGAAATAAGTTCTTTCTTCCACATTAGAGCTTTATATTTCCACACAGAATAGAAATGAAACTATGTTTACCCCTCTGCTTAAGATGTTATTCATGGCTCAGTAACTCATCCAAACTCTCAGCATTTGGTTTAAAATTTTTACATATATATTTCCCCAAGTGCTTTATTTATACATTACCTCATTTTATCCTAACCACTCTGTGAGGAAGGAAAAATAACCCAAAAACCCTAAAAAAATCACTGAAGGGACTTCTAATGTTCATCCACAGAGAGTAAGTTTGCATCTCTTCCAGATACAGGAGAATCCTCACTCGGTTTTGCAGTTGAACAGAGGGCTTCAGATTAGTTCTGGCTAAAGGGATATGGGCACAGTTGATAATTCTGAGCTAGTGCAATTTATTTGTTGGGCAAGACCTTTCAGCTCTCCTCTTCCCTTGCTGTGCTGAACCCTAAAAAGCATTGTTAATTTTGTGAAGATGTAATATGGTGTAAAGTAACTAATCAGAGTAGAACCCTCCTCCACTCATTGATCTCACCTATCCAAATGGGTCACATGATCTGAGTAATAAATATATTTTGGGTAAAGTCTTCAAGACTATAGGGTTGTTTGTTATTTTTAGCATAACTTCATCTATCATGACTAACAGAATCAGAGTTAAGAAAAAGTTTCACCTGAGGAAAAAAGAAAGAAAAAGTTTCACCTGAGCAAAACCATTTAATAATTTATAATAAAACATCATAAAGTACTATCTGGAAACCTAAGCTAAGAATATTCCTGATAGCATAACTCCCCGGCCATAACTTCTGGTGATCTATAATATTGATGCAGTAAACTTTCAAATTATTAAAAAAAAAAAAAAATGTTGTTGGGGAGCCTGGCTGGCTTGGATGGAAGAGCATGTGACTTGATCTCGGGTTCACGAGTTTGAGCTATACCTACATTTGGTGTAGAGATTACTTAAATAAATAAAACTCTAATAAAAAAAAAATGTTCTCAGGGCACCTGGGTGGCTCAGTAGGTTAAATATCTGCCTTCTGCTCAGGTCATGATCACAGGGTCCTGGGATTGAGCCCCTCGTTGGGCTCCCAGCTCATTGGGAAGTCTGTTTTCCCTTTCCCTCTGTAGCTTCCCCTTCTTGTGCTCTATTTTATTTTTTTTTTAATTTTATTTATTTATGATAGTCACACAGAGAGAGAAAGAGAGAGGCAGAGACATAGGCAGAGGGAGAAGCAGGCTCCATGCAGGGAGCCCGACGTGGGATTCGATCCCCGGTCTCCAGGATCGCACCCTGGGCCAAAGGCAGGCACTAAACCACTGCACCACCCAGGGATCCCTTTCTCTCTTTAAATAAATAAATCACATCTTTAAAAAAAGTTCTCGGTGCGCCTGGGTGGCTCAGTGGTTGAGCTGCTGCCTTTGGCTCAGGTCATGATCCCGGGATTGAGTCCTGCATGGGGCTCCCTGCAGGGAGCCCACTTCTCCCTCTGCCTATGTCTCTGCCTCTCTCTCTGTGCCTCTCATGAATAAATAAATAAAATCTTTAAAAAAAAATTCTCAATTTAACTATACACAGAAATCAATGGAATGATTTCTTTACATCTAAGAGAAGTGTTAAAATTTATCCCACATTGAAGTATGATTTCATATTCTATTAATATTTTATTTTTCTTAACGGTTATAAAATGGTAAAATAGTTACGATCAAAGTTAAGATTATTGCCCCTACTAACAACCATCTCTATTTAGAGAGGAGTAACAAGTGTTACATTTGACTATACTTTTCCTAATAGATAAGTATGTAGACAAATATAAATACTAGCCTATTGCCTGAAAATGGACAGCTTTTTCTGGCATAGCAGAGGCTTTAGCAAGATAATTTGTGACCTATATAAGTTTAGAAACTATGAACAAATAACTGTCTATGGAAAAGCTAACTTAATTCCCTTCACAAATTCTTTTCCTAAGTACCACACATAAAAGACTCCTGAATATCAGTTTTTCTAGTTCAGGAAAACCTCTATCCTACAGACATGAATCACTTTAATCCTTGATGGATTTAGTTTAGAAACTCCCCTAGAATTTCAATAACCATATTTCATCTTTCCAAATGATAGACTCAATGTCATTTTACCAGGACACTGGGTTTTATGGGAATACATGAGACATGGGAATAACAGGAAACATTCATCCCCAGGACCCCAGCATGGACATTTACTAAGAGTTTACCATGTGCTAAGAACTGTGGAAAGCAAACACAAAGAATCTCATTTACTTTCTCAACAACTGTGTAATTAAAGAATCTGGCTGGCTTTTGTCCCAGGGTTCCTGGGAGGGAACTCTAAATCCTTACAATTTCCTGTGTGATAGGAGTATCTCTGTTATTCATGCTGCCCCCTTCACATGATATTTATGCTAATAAATGAAGCAGAGTGGGAACTGGCCATAACAGAAAGACAAACCATGGAGGGTTGAAGCTTTCAGTCACGTAATATTACCTCTATCTCTGGGAAGGAAGTGGAGCTGGATATTAAGTCCCATAGGCAATGATTTAGTTAGTTATGCCTACATAATGAAACCTCAATAAAAACTCTGGACACCAAAGCCTGGATGAGAGTCCCTGGTTGCCAATACCGTATGTGTATTGTCATGCATTAATGTGCCAGGAAGATAACGTGTCCCTGAGGACAACAGAAGCTTTGCACTTGGAAATCTTCCTATGTACCTCTGGCTGATTCCAATTTGTTTCCTATTGCTGTGATAAAACTTTAATCATAAATACAGCATTTTTCTCAGTTTTGGGAGTTGTTCTAATGAATTATGTAACATACAGTAATCTATGGAGACACCTGAAATTTGCAGCCAGCTGATTAGAATTGACGGAGCCTCTGGGAACCCCCAAACTTGCAGCTATTTTTGAATAGTCTTGTGAAGGACAGTACCCTTTAACCTACTGTGGTCAACTTCAGGTAACAGCAAAGTTTAGAAATATCTCTTAGGAAAGGCGCCTGGGTGGCTCAGTGGTTAAGCATCTGCCTTCGGCTCAGGTTGTGATCCTGGGGTCCTGGGATCAAGTCCAGCATCAGGCTTCCCGCAGGGAGTCTGCTTCTCCCTCTGCCTATATATCTGTCTTTCTCTGTGTCTCTCATGAATAAATAAAAAAAATATTTTTTTAAAAAAAAGAAATATCTGTTAGGAGTGGAGTCCAAACTTAGGACCTTCTGGACCCTTTATAAATTAAATCTTTCTCACCCCAGGCTAGTTAGCTATTCAGGTGCAGGTCACCAGACACTGCTTTCTTCCCTCTACAGTTCAAGTAACTAACAATCTGCCTCCTCTTTCTGGCTGCCACACACTATCATGTTATTCCTGGGTTCTTCTCTCTGTAAGGCTGGCTAAAAGATTTTCAAAACTCACCCATCATCTCCATTGCAGTTTCTGTTGTTTGTCCCCAATCCTGACTCTTTTCCTCAAACTAGCATACCATCTCCTTTTTATAAGTTTTTACTACTGATCACTCAGAGAGAAATAAATATATGATTACTTGACACAGAAATTTTACTTTCAGGAATGTATCCTGTGGATCTACTTCTACATGTGCACAAAGACACACAAAGATATTCAGTGTGGTATTATTTGTAATATTAGAAACAACCTAAATGTCTATTAATAGAAGGCTAGTAAGTAAAGGTCAGAATATCCTACAGTAGAATACTAATCAGCCATTAAAACCTAAGACAGGGACACCCAGATGGCTCAGGAGTTGAGCATCTGCCTTTGGCTCAGGTCGTGATCTTGGGGTTCTGGGATCGAGTCCTGCATCAGGTTCCCCAGAGGGAGCTTGCTTCTCCCTCTGCCTATATCTCCGCCTCTCTGTATCTCATGAATAAAATCTTTAAAAAAAACAGTAAGACAAAGTGGGTGCATACTCTCTCTCTCTAATGTTATGTAACAATTTTAAGGACAAACTTTAAATAAGGTAAAAACACAGTTTAAGTGATATGCTACCATTTACTGAATAAAATAGAAATGCTTGATATGCATAGGGTATCTGGAAGAATACACCAGAAACTACTCATGGCGGTCACTTCTGATAAGGCAACAGGGAAATTAAGGGATGGAGAAGGAAGGTTCCTTTTCATGGCATACACTTTTGTACCTTTTGAAAGATATAACCAAATGCATGTTTTGCCTGTTAGTTTTTTAATTTCTAAAAAGCGGCACCTGAGGCTGTTCTTTGTGTTCTCTATCCTTAATATACCCTTGTGGCTCTCTTTAGATGATGTCAACAAAGTGAAAATTTCCTCCTCGCAAAAGAGGCATTCCTTTCCATTGATTACATATATCCTCTCAATACACAGAATACCCAGAACAGGGACAATGGATTAACTCAAACCTTTGGACCATAGTAAAATGTAGTAAAATGAATTTATATCTCAGAGAAACTCTGGGCTGACATACCAAGTTCAAACTTGAGCACATGCACTACAGAAAAAAAATCTACTAAGATCATCTCTGACCCAGTTTTACCCACAAATCCTTTATGCACACCTAACCTTCCAATACAGGCAAATAGCTTTTCAGTGCACCATTTTCACTGAGGGAATAAATATATTCCTCCTCCTGTCATCCCACTCCACTTGTCCATACTCCCAAAAGCCTATTCCACAATCATCTTGGAAGATAAAATTCTTCTTACTTCTTCTAGTAATGGAAGATCCCACAACTCTGTCAATTTAATCAAGACCTCCTGTACCCAACATCTTCTCTGGGATGGACCCACATAGACCTATATGAATTTCTAGGACTAACAAAATTCCTGAATACTGTGCCTATAGTTAAAAGATTAAATAGGGTGGCAATAAATTCCTAAGAGAGATTAATGTGCTGTGTACCCACCTGTTGTACCAGCTGTCCTATTAATTAATTGGCTAGGTATAAGAGTGAATATTCAAAGTTGTAAAATCTAGGATGAGAAGGATCCTGTACATAATCATGAATAACATCTCCCAAAGTAGCTGGCTTACAATTAATATATTGCCACCAGACAGGTATGGAAATGGGCAAAAAAATAGGAATATTCAAGGAATTCAATTAAAGTAGTAACAGCAAAATATCTTTAAAACTGTCCTCTGTGGGATCCCTGGCTGGCTCAGCAGTTTAGCGCCTGCCTTTGGCCCAGGGCGCGATCCTGGAGCCCTGGGATCGAGTCCCACGTCGGGCTCCCGGCATGGAGCCTGCCTCTCACTCTGCCTGTGTCTGCCTCTCTCTCTCTCTATGTCTATCATAAATTAATAAAATGTTTAAAAAATTAAAAACATAAAAAAAATAAAAGTGTCCTCTGTACTTTGAACAATGTAACAGACATTTCCTCAATAAATATTTGCTGAGCAGCTAATATGTATGAAGCTATCCTAATTGTCAAACATCTGCAATAGGGAAAGAACAGCTTATAGGGCAGCTCGGGTGGCTTGGCAGTTTAGTGCTGCCTTTGGCCCGGGTTGTGATCCTGGTGACCTGGGATCGAGTCC
Organism: Canis aureus; assembly: GCF_053574225.1. Classification (NCBI taxonomy): domain Eukaryota; kingdom Metazoa; phylum Chordata; class Mammalia; order Carnivora; family Canidae; genus Canis; species Canis aureus. The sequence goes on from NC_135617.1 coordinate 61,434,842, forward strand.
CACATTGGGCTCCCTGCATGGGACCTGCTTCTCCCTCTGCCTGTGTCTCTGCCTCTCTCTCTCTCACTCTGTGTCTCTCATGAATAAATAAATAAAATCTTTTAAAAAGGAAGGAAGGAAGGAAGGAAGGAAGGAAGGAAGGAAGGAAGGAAGGAAGGAAGGGAGGGAGGGAGGGAGGGAGGGAGGGAGGGAGGGAGGGAGGGAGGGAGGGAGGGAAGGAAGGAAAGGAAGGAAAGGAAGGAAAGGAAGGAAGGAAGGAAGGAAGGAAAGGCTTATACACTAGCCTAAACTAGGGATAATGAGGTAGAAAAGGATTCAGGCCAAGTTCACAATACCAAAAGCTTTCTCCAGTCCAAATATTTTTATCTAATATTCTTTGCAGGTACTTTGTAGTACAGAAGTCATATTACAATGCAATAGGATTTTCTGCTTAGGAACCCAGAATGCCGGCATGTAATGGTTCCCAGATTTGAGTTTCAGACACCAGTGGGAATGACCACAAAAAGGACAGTGGATTTTTTTTTTTCTAAAAACATTAAAAAGCAAAACTATCTAGTTCATTGTCCTCATTTCATTCACTAATATTTTAACAATAAAGAACATCTCTCAGAATTTAGGAACTAGACAGATTTAGTCACAAGAAAAGAAGAACATTTTTCCTATTTTCCCTCTCTTTTTACTGAATTTGAATGAAAAATTCATAGGAGACCAATATATGAGGATCAATAAAGATAAAATGAAAGTATCATGGATTTGAGAATCTGAGAGCCCTGGTTTCAATTTTTATGGCTGCAGGTAAGTCACTTAACCACTCTGAGCCACAGTCTCCTTGGGGATATTATCTCAGAAGTTTGTATAAGGATTAAATATGATTTCATATGAAGCACTTGGCATTAAATGTAACACCTAAAAGGTGCTCAAAAAACATAAGCAACTTTCTCTGTTAAAATAAATACTAGGACTTCCACTTCTGGTTACAATAGAGTAACTGGTACTCAACCAGCCTCCCACTGTACACAGCCATAAAACTAGATGAATACATAAGGCTCTCTGATCGAGGGAATAAACTCCCACCTGTGGCACACTGAACTAGAATCTAAGTAGTGCAAGAAGGTCTCACTAAGCTGAGACTAGATCAAATTTGGGGCAGGTAAAAGAGCTAGAAGCCTTGGAGCAGGAAACCAGAGAGGGATTATATGCAGGACAGGGAAGACTGCGAAAGGACAGTCTATGTGGTAGTCACCTATGGATGAGTTCTTGGCTGAGGGTTGGGCTGCACATGCAGAGGGTGACACTTGTCAGAGAATGGCTGCTATGGAATCAAGAATGCCACAGAGATACCTGAAGTCCAGCAAGCAAGCAGTGTGAGAGGTCTCTGGAGTTCTGGTCAAGGCAGATACCCAGATGATTCAACATGAAGGTGTGACCATACATCTTAAAGACTTCTCTTAGATCTACCCTAACAAGTGGAGGGGGAAGGCTACCACGCCCAGCATAGGGTGTGGAGCTCAAATGAGTAAGGAGGGCAATCACATGGAGCTGGGTGGCAGTGGCAGCAACAATGAAGAATGGTTGTATATGAGGAAATGATCAAATAAATAAATATTTTTAGGACAATGAGAATCAGATTCATGAGAAAGGAAATCACAAATATGCAAAGGGAGAAAAGAGAGAAGCCTGTGGCATTCAATTGGAACTGGAGAGATTACTCTAAATGCATGTTTTCAATATTTCTTTCAGTATGTACCTATAGACATATATAAAATACAGATCCACTGCAAGGGCCTAGGATTGGTGACATACCAATAGCAACACTTAGTATTTTATTTCTTAAGACTAGTATCTACTGAAAAGGAACCAGGCTCCTTAGAGAAATGACTGATTTCAGGTCTGGGGGAGGAGAAAGTCCAAGATGTGCCCTAAATATCTTGTGTTAGAACAAGGAAGTGTTCAAAGAATAATGGGGACATGAGAACAAAGAAGATAGGGCCTCCCACTAGTTAAATCCAGAACTATTGGAACACAAGAATGTTGGGCTTCCGTGAATAATGTTGGGCTTTCATGAATATATACTGAAATAAATAAATGAATAAAACGAATGTTTGATAAGAAATAGGATATTTAAGAGCTTAGAGTATCTCTCCACAAAATTTACTGATTATAAAGGGTAAAAGAGTAACTTCACAGTAGAGAAGTCTTAATCAAATGATCTAAATTAACATCATCAGTTATCAAATAAAAATTATATGCTACTTGATAGAGTAAAATGAGAATGAGAACATGTGATTTCTGTGATATTCCTGTGAAAGATGCAACCTGACTCCAATCATAAAGTGGATCAGACAAACCCAAATGGACATTTAAAAAAGTATCAAGATCATGAAAAAAAAAAAAAAAAAAAAAAAAACCCACAAAAAACACAAACAAAAACCCTGAGATAATATTCCAGATTGAAGATTAAAAGAAATGATATTCAAATATATGTGGTGGAAATGGATACTTTTGCTACAAAAGACATTACTGGAACAAGCGGATCTCAGTTTCTTTGTCCGTTGCTTCAAACATCAATAAGAGAACTCAAAGAAGTTTTTATGAAGACAAAAATTACATCTAACCGTATTTCAAAATATAAAAAGATCTCTACTGGTATTCTAACCACGCTTATAAAAAAAAATTACCATAGAAACTTACAGGCCTTAACCAAAATTGAACTTAATAAATTTAAATCTTATAGGAAAAAGTGTTAAGAAAAAGAAATGTTACATAAGGCCTCTATAAATAGTACATCCATGCAATGGAATGTTACCTAGCTATATCAGCTGATATGGACAGAAGTCAAGATTCTGTTAAACAGAGGAAGGAAAATTTAGCCCAAAATATATGTAACACATACTCCCTTTTGTATGTATGTTTGCATATATGTGTAAGATAGCCATATATATAGGCCTAGATATGCATAAAAAATTTCTGGAAGGATACATAAGAAACTGTTGACAATGACTAGTTCTGTGAAATAGAGGAGTAAATGGTTTCAAAGGTTTCCTCTCCATCTACTGCCCTTGTATACTCAATTCTCAACATTTAAAAAAATACAAAAGGTTAAGTTATTCTATAGCAGTTAAGTACATATAGCAACCAGATAATGGTTTCTAACTACCATTCCTACCTAAAATGAAACTCCTTGTTGAAATGGCTGATTCTACATATGGTTCAGAGTAAGTACAAAGTAAGCTATGGATATCTTGTGCCAGAAAGCAAAGAAGCACTCAAAGACCAATGAAGGTGAGACACCTGGGTGGCTCAGTGGTTGAGTGTCTGCTCAGGGTGTAATCCTGGGGTCCCAGGATAGAGTCCTACATAGGGCTCCCAGCGGGGAGCCTGCTTCTCCCTCTGCCTGTCCCTCATGAATAAATAAATTAAAAAAAAAAAACACCCTAATAATGAAGGCATGTAAAAAGGATGACACTAGTGTGACAGGGCTCCCACTGGCCAAATGTAAGGTAATGTGGACATTAATAAGAATCACTAACTAGAGGGGCGTTTGGGTGTTCAGTTGGTTAAGTGTCCCACTCTTGATCTCAGCTTAGGTCTTGATCTCAGTGTCGGGAGTTCAAGCCACATGTTGAAAAGAATCACTAACTAGAAAACTATCAAGAAAAGTAAAGAAGTGACTATTACAAGTCAGGGCAGCAGTTAAATACAGGGAAGGCACAAAGCACACAGTGGTTTTCTGGAATGCTGATGATGTTCTATTTCTTGACCTGGAAAATAATTACATGAATATTTATTTCATGATTATTTAATAAACCATACGTGTTTACTGTGCAGACTTTCTTAATATAGATGTATTTTCTAATTTTAAAACAAAAACAAAGTTTTAGGGAAAAAACATAAAAACAAGAGCCTTTTAGAAAGAAAATGACAATATTTTACCTGCAAGAGTATGTAGGCTCTCCTACTTTAAAAACACGACCACAAAGATGAGAAGGTTTATTTGCTTGTTCAAGTTTTGGAAATCCAAATGCGGGATCTTCACCACAAAGGTACCATTCCATTGGTCCCAACAAAACATGCTGTGCCAGCATGTCCTCCTTCTGTGGAAAAGGGTTGGGACCCCTGCAGTAGATTTTGGGTACATAGTGGGCTAAATGCTGGTACACTTCTCTAGTGAGGTCAGTTGCTTGCAGCCATTTCTTTAAAAAAAGAAAAAAGGAAAAATAGGTTTAAACAATGTTAAACTGCTAATTTGAATAAACCTACTATATATTCTTTTAGGTACAAATATAATGATAAAAGTGTCATATATTTTGTTGATGTCACTCATAACTGTGTTTTCTTTCCAAAAAGGGTAAAAATCATTTAGAACTTTATTAAAATGCCAAGCATTTCAGAATTCTACTTTACTTCCAAGTAAAATGATCCCTCTCCTCAAAATGACTCTTGAAGCAACCTTCTGTAGGGAGTTATAGGAAAATGACCACAACAAATCATCATATAAAACACTAGCCAGGGACACCTGGGTGGCTCAGTGGTTGAGCCACTGCCTTTGGCTCAGGTTGTAATCCCTGGGTCCTGGGATGGAGTGCCACATCAGGCTCCCCACAGGGAGCCTGCTTCTCCCTCTGCCTATGTCCCTTCTTCTCTCTGTATATCTCTCATGAATAAATAAAATCTAAAAAAAAAAAAGACACTAGTCATTAGGCCCATCTGACTTCCTTTCTAATAATGCTTTGCTCAAATGATATACTGACTGTGATCTGGATCCTCATGTCAGTTTGCTGATAGGAAGAGTATGCAGTGAATACAGACAGCCAATATGCCACTTAGACTTCTCATTGATTAATGATACACCAGTCTCTTATGAATATGAGTCTACAAGAGATTTTGTTCTATCAATTACACCTTCTTTCTCTAATCAACCTGTCTATAAGCCCTTTCCCCTCTGCTCTCCCAGCCCAAAAACAAACAAAAGCCACTTTTCTGTCCTAAACTTTTATGTGATAATTAACCTCCTTTCAACTGAGCTAGAGCTGAAGTTAATGAGGTGACTTTTGGAAAGCCCCTAGGGATGGAGACCTGGTTGCCAGGGGAACAAGCCATGTGATAAGAAGGTTGGTATAGCCTCCACCCCCAGCCTCAGGGAGGGGAGAGGGGCTGGAAGTTGAGCTAATTATTAACAGACAATGCTTTATTCAAGTATGCTTACATAATTAAGCTTCCATAAAAATTTTTTTAAATTTATTTATTTATGATAGTCACACACACACACACACACACACACACACACAGAGAGAGAGAGAGAGAGAGAGAGAGAGAGAGGCAGAGACACAGGCAGAGGGAGAAGCAGGCTCCATGCACCGGGAGCCCGACGTAGGATTCGATCCCGGGTCTCCAGGATGGCGCCCTAGGCCAAAGGCAGGCGCTAAACCGCTGCGCCACCCAGGGATCCCTCCATAAAAATTTCTATGTTGGGGTTCAAAGAACTTCTGGGATGGTGAACACAGAGCTACTGGGATGATGAACACAGAAGTACTGGTGCACCCACAGCATGGAAGCTCTGCATCTCTTCCCACATACCTTGCTCTATGCATCTCTTCCATCTGCTGTGCCTAAATTGTATCATCTTACAATAAATCAATAAACTAGTAAATAGTTTCCCTGAGTTCTGTGAGCCATTCTAGCAAATTATTGAACCCAGAGGGGGGTCATGGGAACCCTCAATTCGTAGCCAAGTGAGACAGAAGTTCTAGGTAACCTGAAGACCACTGCTTGTTACTGGCATCTGAAGTAGTGAGGAGGGCAGTCTTATGGGACTGAGCCCTTAATCTGGGATCTGATGTCAACTTCAGGTGTATAGTGTCAGAATTGAATTGTAGGACACCCACTTTGTGTCTCTGTAGGGGATTAGAGAATTGCTTGGTATGGGAAAAAAAAACACATTCAGTGGCCACAAGTATTGCTAAGTGTATAGAGAAATACAAGAAAGTTTCTCCTGATTTAAACATCAGTTCAATAGGTCTAAAACTGAACTTATGATCTCCACTACCCCTCCTCAAAAACCTATTCTCTCCACTTCCCTATTTTAGATACCAGCATCTACCTAAGTATCCACACCAGAAAAACCTGAAAATCTTCCTTCTTCCTCAATCCAACATCCAATTAGTCATGTCTTATCTATTAGGCTTCCTAAATAATCTGTTGATTCCATCCATTTCTTTCTCTCCATCTCCACAGGCATCATCCCCACTACTCTGATCCAAAACCCCCACTCCTATGTTTTACTAAGATTAGTGCAAAAATGTCCTAATCAGTCACACACACACACAACCCTGCTAGTCTTGCCCTTGTACAGTCCATTTTCTAACCTCAATATCAGAGTGATTCTTGCAAAACATCAATCTGATCATGTCATTCAGCTTCCCCTAGTATTTAAGATCAAGTCAAGTCCCCTGACATGGCTTATAAGGTCCTTTGCCTCTGTCATACTATTTTTCCTCCTTGTGACCTGTAGTGCTCCTCTCTGCTCTGTAGGCTATTTTCTACTCATTCTTCAGAACCCCATGTATGTTTCACTTTCTCTAAAATGCCCGCTCTGTCCATTCCTCACTCCCACCACCCATTCCCACTTCCTCTAGGTCTAAAACAGAACCCAGCCTCGTGGGCATTTATTAAAATCTGTTAACTAAATGACTATAAATATATTTATACTACTTACTGTCATATAACATTGATAGTGTAGAAAGATGCTCCAGGTGGCTTTAATGAAAGGAGAGATAATAGATCCAGGCCTGCAGTATCTAAAAACCAAACCAAATAAGCCCTAGATAAAGCATCCTTCAAACTACCTCCTTCCTTTTCCCTTTTATCTTCAACCTTTTCCCTGTATTGTCATTTATCCCTGCCAATTCTGTATCTTTATTTGTCCACCATACTGCTTTGAGTAATTGCAACTTATTTTGGCTCTAAACCAGGGAAATATTTTAAATCAGAATACATGAAAGGACTCACTTCTACAAAAATGCAGTTAATGGAACTGCTAACTCACAGGCCCAATGTTTACCTATGGATTACAACCGAAGATCACATTACATCCTGGTTAAAAGAGTTACCGTTCCAGTAATATCTAACACCATATAAGGTCTTCATTTTAACTCTTGTACAATCTTCACCTACTTCTTTCCTTCTAAAAATAACTATAGGGGCGCCTGGGTGGCTCCGAGGTTTGGTGCCTGCCTTTGGCCCAGGGCGTGATCCTGGAGTCCCAGGATCAAGTCCCACATTGGGCTCCTTGCATGGAGCCTGCTTCTCCCTCTGCCTATGTCTCTGCCTCTCTCTGTGTCTCTCATGAATAAATAAATAAAATCTTTAAAAATAATAATAAAATAAAAATAAAAAATAAAAAATAACTATATATAGAGAGAGATTTAAATATTCCTGAGGTGATATATATATTAACTTTCTAATCAACCTCACATTTTCATGTGTACTAAAAATGTAAAAATCTTCTTTGTAAATTAAGGGACAGAATTGAAGCTTCTTAGGAACACAATGAAAAAGTTTTCACCCCTGAAGAGAAACTATCTTTTTCAAATGTTACCAATTTAGTTGTGTTTACTTTATGCAACAGTAAGAAACTAAATTACTCTTAAAACAACAGCACTTTGCAGGAGATAATCCCACAGAATTAAGGATTTATCTCTTTAGAGAAGTGACTTGAAATCAAAATTGCACACACTAAGTTCTGCAATTACAAAAGGGTATTTTTTTTTTTTAAAGTAGTCAATAGTAAAAAAAAAAAAAAAAAAAAAAAAAAAAAAAAAAAAAAGGACTCAATAGTAAAAGGCAGAGTCATCAACCAAAAAGCAACCTAGGGCAGCCCTGGTGGCGCAGCGGTTTAGCACTGCCTGCAGCCCAGGGTGTGATCCTGGAGACCCTGGATCGAGTCCCACGTCAGGCTCTCTGCATGGAGCCTGCTTCTCCCTCTGCCTGTGTCTCTGCCTCTCTCTCTCTTTCTGTGACTAAATAAATAAATAAATAAAATCTTTAAAAATATATATTTAAAAAAAAAGAAAGAAAAACCTAAAATCTAATTCTCTGAGCTAAAAAGTACTTTTTGGCCACATCTAAGGATAAATGTTTAGTTGTTCACCCACTTTTCAGAAACTCTATTTCAAAATGTGAATGAAGATACAAATTATCCTAGGCAATTTATTTCTGGATAAAAATATTAAGCTTTAAATATTCAAAGAATTCAATCCTATGATCCCAGAAAGTTATGCTTCAGGCAATGTTAATTTACAAAACATTTAAAGGTTTTAACAACCATATTTGTTTTTCTTATATTTTAAATTCTCATTTTTCTTAAAACCACTTTTGCAGGATTTTAATCCAGGGAGAATAAAAGGTGATGCTTTCTAAAAGAAATTATGTGTCTTCTTGTGGCTCTAACACTGATAGGTCAAATCTGTTCATAGATTTTTTCTTTCCCTTTTTTTTTTTTTTTTTTTTTTTTTATTAAAGAAGTTTCCATGTCTAACATGGGGCTTTTTTAACTCACGACCTTGAGATTAAGCGTTGCAGGCTCTATCAAAGGAGCCAGCAGGGCACTCCCTATTCATAAATTCCTTAAACAAAAGATTAAGAAACTAATATCAACTTATGATTAAGAAAAAAAAAATCAACCTTATATAAAATATTTTATGTTTACTAAATGTTACTATATATTTTACTCTATTACTGTAATATTTATTATATGTAACATTATATACAATATAACATATTACTAATATTTGCTAATATATTACATATTATTAGTAAAAGCATTTCATCCTAAAAACTGTTTGTAATGTATTTTTATAAATTATTAAGAAGATATAAACATCTGGTTCAAGAAAAGCAGGCATTTTCTTCAAATTTAAAACCACCCAAAAGATTTGGGATCCACAACAGGCATTTAAACTTCATTAAACACTTAATATACAAAGCAAAGTACCTTCACATAAGAACTCTATACCAGAAATAATGAATTAGTGACTGGCAACACTATAGATTAAAAGAAAATATAATTGTGAAGAGAAATTGAGCAAGGGGAAAACATTTTTTGGCTACCTATCACAAAAATGGCTTACGTATTTCTCAAAAGAATAAAAGCAATGGCTTTTCCTATCCTCAGTAACATAAGCTAACTGTAATGATTTCTTCAACAGGAAAAACCATTGAGATTTCTAATTTGGTTGCATGTTAATCTGTCCTTATTTCAGACACTTGTGGCTGTCACACCAATGTGCACAACGAAGTAATAAGCACTATCTTATTAGAAGTCCTCCATAAGGGAAGTAAAGAAACTGTCAACTCATTCCACTAAAGTAAACATGTTATGACAATGTTTCCAGGAGCTTTCCTTTTTTGAATGCTAAATTTAAGCCTTGGGATAGAGAGCAAGTACAATAAACATAAAAATGAAAGAATCCCTAGAGGTTAGCCTTTTATTACACTAATTACTATTTTATACTCAATTAAAATTGTATCCTTTAACCACATTTGATTTTGTTTTCAAACAAAGATCACCAACATGTAAGTCAATTATAAAACAATAATCACTAGTGCTGAAAGGAGGTTTTTAAGACAATATTAAGAAAAATTTTAAACAAATCGTATTAAGAGTTCCAGAAGTGAAGTAAAAGCATTCACAAATCAAAATATAGAAACTCAATAATAAAAGTCTAATTTAAAAATGGGCAAAAGACCTGAACTGACACTTCTAAAGATGTACAGCCAATAAACTCACAAAAGATATTCAGTATTAACAGTCACAAGGGAAATACAAATAAAAACTACAATGAGATACCACTTCACACTCAATAGAATGGCTATAATCAAAAAGACAAGGACACCTGGGTGGTTCAATGGTTGAACATCTGCCTTTGGCACAGGTCGTGATCCCAGGGTCCTGGGATAGAGTCCCGGCATTGGGCTCCCTGTGGGGAGCCTGCTTCTCCTTCTACCTATGTCTCTGCTTCTCTCTGTATGTCTCTCATGAATAAATAAATAAAATCTTAAGAAAAAAAAAAAAGACAATAATAGTGTTGGCAAAGATATGGATGGAAAAATTCACTGGAACTCTCACATACTGTTGGTGAAAATGTAAAATGATGCAGTCACACTGGAAAACAGTTTAGCAGTTTCCCAAGACATTAAGCATAAAATTACCATAGAACCCAGCAATTTCATGCCTGAGTATATGCCCAAGAGAAATGAAGATGTATGTCTTCACAAAAATGGACACAAATGTTCACAGCAGCATGATTCGTAATATCCAAAAAGAGGAAACAACGCAAATATCCATCAACTGACAAACGGATAAATGATATATGGTATATTCATACAATGGAAAATCATTTGGCAATAAAAAGGAATGAGGTATTGATACACGCTACAAGGATGAACCTCGAAAACATCTGCTAAATGAAAGAAACCAGTCAAAAAGACAACATATTGTTATGGTTCCATTTATATGAAATTTCCAGAATAAGCAAATCAGTGGAGACAAAAAATAGATATGTAGTTTAGTTTGGGAGTTTAGGGGAAAACAGGAAGTAACTACTGATAGGTATAGGATCTTTTTTGGGGTGATGAAAATGTTCTAAAATTGTGGTGATGCTTGCCCAAATGTGGATATGTTAAAAAACAACTGAACTGAATTTATATATGTGAATTATGTATAAAACTGTCAAAATTTAAAAGCAAAAAATATCCAATATAGACATAAAACTCTACGTATTTCTTTTATGTTTGGGGAAAAACAATGTATGTACTTCTTAAATCACAATCATCCCCTGGAACACATTATAATAAAATCCGTGGAGCAAAAAATGTAGATAGACTCAGAGAAGTGCTAGGAAACTCATATTGTGGAATCAATTCTACCAAAAAAAAGAGAAAGGGGCCACTTAAAGATAGTTGATAAGCTTATAATTATCGAAGAGAGTGCTTAAATGCTTTTATTTGTGAGGCATGCTTGTTAGAATACATAAGATGACAAAAAGTCCTTCCTCCTCATAAAAGAAATTTAAAAAGCAGTGTATAAATAAAGTGTGAGAAAAATGACACTAAGCTTACTAAGTAATTTTAAATGGATATGATCCCACAAATTACCAGTAATGAAGGTCTAAAGGCTACAATAACTGCTTTGTTTACTCTGAAACTTACTCTTCACCCAAGAAAACCTTTTTAATCCTTTTTAATTTGTGATAAAGCACTGTGCTATAGCCTAAGATGAAAGAATAGTTTTAAGTGTTATGTGGTTTTAACTAAATACAGACAATAAACCCCCAAGCAAGGCCAGGTTATATAGCTGGAAGAATCTTGTATTTTTAATATTAGTTTGCATCTTCTTTAAGGACTTTTGTTGGTCTTTAAATGTTTTTTCATCTTTTCTCAGAAAACCATCTAAAAGTAAACAGAAAAGTAAAACATAGCTCAGATTGTGATCTTCACAAACTCAAATTAAGCCCAAATCAGTACATTTTGATTGCTTTTCCCTTAATTTCTCCCACTGCGTCTGCCTGAGAATTTCACTGCATAAGAATTATTGCATTGGTCTCTAACACCGTTTATAACTAGTTTCCACAGGAACTTCAACAAGGTGGAAAAACTCCAATCACTTGATAGCTTGTAGTTTCAGAATTGGAAAAATTTAGCACACAGCCTGTGTCGCTGGCCCAACAGCAACACACAAAATTCAGTGGGAGTAAAAACAACACCACTTTGAGGTCAGACAACAAATTAAAATATCAATATGGATATTGACACAATGACAGGGAATAGCTATCATTCTGATCATTTTACCGTCTACTTGTAACACTTTCATTTATTTTACTTTTTTTCATATCTCTTTGATAAATGAAAGGCAGATGTGGGATGAAAATCCTCTGGTTGTTGCGATATTATGTAGAAAGTAAATGAAAACAGACCTAAACAAGCTTGTTTAAAAAAAAAAAAAATCCAAGAGTCATCATTCAACAACACATTAAAATTTTCACGTCTACTCCTGTCAACTGCTTCCACTCTGACTTTAGTGTCCTCATCAATTCACACAAAAATCTCCTCAGGGACCAACAACTCCAAAGGGCCCTCCTAAAATTTTGTTCATAACATTAAGATTGTTGGCATGATTTCAAAGGTCACTCCCTCCCTAGAAACTAAGTTTTTATTTATTTATTTATTTATTTATTTATTTATTTATTTATTTATTTTATTTTATTTTATTTTATTTATTTATTCATGAGAGACACACAGAGCGAGGCAGAGACACAGGCAGAGGGAGAAGCAGGCTCCATGCATCAGGAGCCCAATGTGGGATTCGATCCCAGGTCTCCAGGATCGTGCCCTGGGCCAAAGGCAGGCGCCAAACCGCTGCGCCACCCAGGGATCCCAGAAACTAAGTTTTTTAAACAGGAGACCTCAGAGGTGAGGCCTAGGTTGTTTGAGTCCATTCATAATCATTCTGGAGAATCTGTTTTTTTTTTTTTTTTTTGACAATCTGTTCTAATGGCGTTCCCTGTCCTTGAGGAAAGGTGCCATCGAATGTATTAAAGTAATCATTATACAACTCTGCTGCTTACATGAGCATATTTACCACACACTTTCACTACAAAACTCGGTTTGAATGGTTTAAGTTTTTGGTTTAACTCTTCCTACTATTGCTGTGACCAAATCTCCTATTAGTTTCTGTACGTTGACAGCCGCTCAGTGTATTAACAATTCCTTTCCATCCACCTATCCCAACTCCTAGAAGAAGTTGTTGTTGTTGTTTTAATCTCCCAGCCTCCACTACTGCTTTCTCACACTCAGTAAACATGCCCAGACACTACTTTCGGCACATTCATCAACGCTGTCGACTGACCAAACCGGTGGGAAAATGCACTGAAGGGGGGTATAGGTAGAGGGAGAAGAACACCGTCGTTTGCACCCTTTGGTGCCTTAGGTCGAGCCCAGAAACAAAGTAGGAACCCGGTTTGGGCAGCCTGTTTCGGTGGGGAGGGCAAATGCTCCGCTAATGTGAGGAAAAGGATTAGGCAGGTGAAGAGGAGGGCGATTATACCCCCAAACCAGGTAGTGTCTCCCTTTCCCCCCTTCCAAGAGCTGACAAAAAGGGCAAAGGCCCTTGTGCTGGGGACCTAATGTGAGTGTGGGGGGGGGGATAATGGAAGAGCTGTCGGTTCTCCTAGGCCGACAGGGAACGCAAGGGTGGCTAGCGCACAGAGCGGCTCTGCGGACTGTTGGAAGATAAAGACGGAAGGAGAGGGGCAGGCTCGGTGGCCTCCCCGGGTTACCCGCAAGGCGAGGCCAGAGAGCCTGGGGAGGCCGTCACCCCGTCAGGGCCGGGCTGCTCCAACATCTCCAGGGGTCGGGTCCTCCCCCGGGGGCGCGACCTGCGAGCCCCGGACGTCCCTGCCCAGGTCCTGGTACTTACCCCCGCGGTCTCCTCAGCCGAACATTCCAGCAAACTCCGGTCGATGGCCTGCACCTCGGGCTCCAGCTCCGACGCCATCTTCCTTCCTCCTCCCCAGCGCTGACGCTGCTACCGCCGCCCCGAGGGCCGCGGCCTCGCCACAGCCGCGGCCGCCGAGACCGCCACCCGTGCCTCAGGCAGTCGGTCCGGAGTTATCCAGGCGGCCGCGGGTGGGGAAGGAGGACAGGAGTGTGAGGTAAGCCGGACAGGGGCGAGAGCGGCCTCCGGCGCTCCCTCCGGGCCCGGTGCCCGAGAGTCAAGACCTGCCCTCGTCCCTGCCCCGGAGAAGGACACCCAGAGCCCAGGACCTGGCACTCTTGGCTAGCGCCTACCGCGTCCGGCACCGGGAAAGGGGGATACCACCCGAGGGCGGGAGCAGAGCAGCCTGGGAACTGTAGTCCTCCTGGACGCGGACGCGAAGGCATTGTGGGAGTTAACCGGGGGAAGGGCAGATGCAGATAGGCGGGCGGGGCTTTCCTGTACTGCGCGGACCCTGGGAAGAGACCAGCGGAAAGAAGCGCTCACCTGGGAAGAGGCCGGGGAGCAAGACATTGTGGGAACTGTAGTTCTACTCCCCCCAGCTCCTTTTGTTCCTGTTGGTATCCGCAGATACTAGAACGGTGCCCGGCACGTGGTACACATCAAGTACTTTCCAAAGCCTGTTGTGGGTAGGCCGACAGATACCGAGGAAAGAATGGGAGAATAATTGCATTCTATTCCCATAGTTCTATGGCCCTGTCATTTATCATGCCCTCCCTTTTTGGACTGTAACTGAGGTGGCCATTACCCAGATTTTTTTAAGGTTTTAAAACATACCTAAATACTGTTGGAGAAAACACATTTCCAAGTAATTTAGTTATGGCCACTTATCAAAATTTATTATAAATGTTGCTGCAAAGGAAAAGGAGCCTACCAGGCCAAGTCTGTCAAGATTTACTCTTGACAGGGACATTTTATAAAAATAGATAAGGTACAAAAGAAAATTATGTTTGGTTAGAGGTAATTAGGCTCTTGATTGACGATTGGGTGAGTGGGTTTCTTAGAACTAGTCTTCAGTTCCTTTAGAGTTTATCAGAAAATTGCTTACACATTTTATCAAGCATGCTAATTTATTCTGAGAAGGAGATTGTGAATTAGGGGAAAAAAAAAAAAAAAGATCTGACATAATCCAGGCCTGGGACGTGTTTTTGTTTTGGCAATTGTTCTAAAAATAATATTAACTAAGTGTCTTGTTTTTCCTTTTTTTATTAGGAAATAAAAATTACCCATAATCTCATAGTTCAAAATAGTCTTGCTATCACTTTTATTTTTTTTTTAAGATTTTATTTATTTACTCATGAGAGACACACACACAGAGAGAGGCAGAGACACAGGCAAAGGAGAATCAGGCTCCATGCAGGGAGCCTGACATGGGACTCGATCCCGGTTCCCCAGGATCAGGCCCTTCCTTGGCTGAAGGCAGTGCTAAACCACTGAGCCACCAGGGCTGCCCTTGCTATCACTTTTAAAGATAGGATTAGAAATTCAAACTTAATAGGAACATATTTTTTAAAAGATTTTTTATTATTATTTGAAAGAGAGTGCGCACAAGAAAGCATGAGAGAGTGTGCAGGAGTAGAGGGGAGGGGCAGAGGGAGAAGGAGGAGCAGGTTCCTCGCTGAGCAGGGAGCCTGACTTGGGGGTCCATCTCAGGACCCCAAGATCGTGACCTGAGTCAAAGACAGACGCTTAACCCATTGAGCCACCCAGGTGCCCAATAGGAATATTTTCTTCATTTATCTATTTATTTTTAAAGTAAGCTTGAACCCACAACTCCAAGATCAAGAGTCACATGCTCAACTGACAGTCTACCAGACATGAATGTAAAAATATTTTAAAAGGAAAAATGAAAACTACCCCACTTACCCCCAGTCTCCCCTCCCCCCAAATAATTTTTAATACTTCCTTATGATTCTATCTAGAAAAAAAAGTATGTATATATCTGCATAGATATCTAGAATGCGAGATCTTGAAATGTTCTGTTTTACTTTCTTCTCTGCCCAATTTCTTTGCACTGTTACCCTAACTAGTTAGAGTCAAGCTGAAGGAAAACTGGGATAGTTAGAACCTGAAAGCAAAGATAATGCCTCTTTAAGGGTCCTAACATAGAATTAAAGCCATTAAAACAGATTGTAAAGAAAATTTCTGCTGTTAACACTATTTCCTCCTATTACTTTTACATTAAATTTAATGTATTTTCTAAATTCTTTTTTTTTTTTTTTTTTTTAGACTTTATTTATTTATGATAGTCACAGAGAGAGAGAGAGAGGCAGAGACACAGGCAGAGGGAGAAGCAGGCTCCATGCACCGGGAGCCTGACGTGGGATTCGATCCTGCGTCTCCAGGATCGCGCCCTGGGCCAAAGGCAGGCGCCAAACCGCTGCGCCACCCAGGGATCCCTGTTTTTTCTAAATTCTTGAGTTGGATGTTTGTTATTAATATTTAATACATTTAATAGCAAACATTAAGCAGTTTGCAAACTTAAGCATGCATCAGAATCACCTGGAGGTCTTGATAAAATATAGATTTCTAGATACCAACTTCAAAATTTCTAATTCAATAGATTTTGGGTGGAGATAGAAAACTACATTTCTGTCAAGTTCCTGGGTCATCTTGCTGGCCTGGGGACCAACTTTAGAATCATAGATTTATTTTATTTTTTTAAAAAAGATTTATTTATTTAAGAGAGACAGAGAGAGAGCACCAGCGGGGGAAGAGGGGACAGGGAGAGGGAGAAGCAGACTTCCCACTCAGCAGGGAGCCTGATGTGGGGGCTCCATCCCAGGACTTTGGGATCATGACCCAAGCTGAGGTCAGACGCTTAACCGACTGAGCCACCCATGCACCCCAGAATCATAGATTTATTGAGGCAATACATTTCCATTATCTACTGCTTTGATTGCATTCCACAAACTTTGGTATATAGTGATTTCATTATCATTCACTGCTAAATGTGTTGTAATTTTGTTATGACTTCTTTGGCCCATATACTATATTTAAAATTTTTCAAATGTGTGTGGCATTGTTATCGTTTGTTATTGCTTTCTCATTGTATCATATTATAGGCAGAGAACATGGTCTATATGGTATACATTGTTTAGTATAAAATGACATTCATGTTGCAGTCTATGGTATACATTGTTTAGTATAAAATGACATTCACGTTGCAGACTATGGTCAACAAATTCTTCAAAGCCATTTTTTCTCCAAATAATACCTTCAAATATTTCTTCAAATATTACCAATTAGTTCTATTCTCTCCTTCTGGAACTTCTGTTTGAAACTTCTTTTCTATCCTCTATTAATCTTTTTCATTCTTCTATACTTTTAACTGTCTGTGCCATATTCTGCACGTATCTTCTAGTGTGCAAACTCTCTTCAACTGTCTAATCTGATAATGAAAAATCTACTGAGTTTTTATTTTCAGTGATTTCCTTTGTCTTTCTAGAAATTATATTTAATTCATTTCAAAGATTCCTGTTTTCTTTCATGTCTTGTTACTTATGTATGGTTCTAAATCTTTTTTGTATCTTTAATACTTTAAAATATGCATATTCAGTAGTGTTCATTAGATTGTTGTAGGTATGAAGATCTTGGGAATCTAATCTTACTTTGTGTGTGTGTGTGTTAATGATTTAAATGATTGTTTCCTTTCTGCTTTGTAATTATGAGTTTTGAGATCATCTTCATTTAACATTAGCTGTTGGAAATTTAAGAGGCCTCTGATAAGAGCATGTACCTTCAAAGCAGTTTTCCATTTGCCTCTGCAAAGTCAGGCATTCTAGAAGCATTG
The DNA here is from genome assembly GCF_053574225.1 of Canis aureus. Classification (NCBI taxonomy): domain Eukaryota; kingdom Metazoa; phylum Chordata; class Mammalia; order Carnivora; family Canidae; genus Canis; species Canis aureus. Next base: position 61,452,187 of record NC_135617.1, read on the forward strand.
TAAAGTCAGGACCAGGTACTCTGGGAGTATCATATATGTAGGACCAGTCTTTATGTTAGTTTCTTGGCTTGAGGTTCCCTAATAATATAAATTCAATTGTGTGGCATGGTCCCTGTTTATCCATTTTAAAGGGAGAATACTTTTTCCTACTTAGAGTCAAGGTTAAAAGTTTCCTTGTCAGTTTCCTCTGCAGGTCAGTACATGTTTTTCTAGTCCATCTTTTCACCAGTGTTACTCTCCTTTGAGAGCCCTGGCTTTATGTAGGGATCACAGTTTCAATTTGTGTTTCTTGGATCCAAGGTTGTCTTATGTTCCCATGTGGGTATTTAAAACATCCAGTTGAACAGGGCATATTGAATATCTCATGACAGTGAAGCATGAGGGTAGGGAAGAGACTAGGGAATCACAACATCAAAATTTTGGAAGGTGGGATTCAAATGGATGAGAAATAACTAACTTAGCAGTCAGAAAATGCTGAAACCTAAGTTAGCAGCAGAGAAGCCCAGAATCAAGGGAATTTATGAATAGAACTCTGAAAGTCTTAGAAATTTAAAGCATCATATTACTCTGAGAGTGGGTGAAGATGATGCTTCAGAGCAAGAATATTGTTTGAAAGTCTATAGAGCAAGAAGTTAGATCACCCTATCTTCCACCCTGGAAGAAGACTGGAGGCTTTTCCTCTAGACAGGCTGCATCTAAGGTCTTTAGACTGAAACACCAGGCACAGCTAAGGACAGAGACACAGTACTAAATACTAGAGCGTTAATTCAAAGTCTATACACTAAACAGGCTCACTCCCGTGCATTTCCCCACACTTGACTCTGAGAACACCAGTGGCTGGCTAGTAACTCCTGGGGAGGAGTTTGAGAGAGTCTTCTGAAGAGAAACTGACCAGCTGAAAAGAAAGAAAATCTAGGGATGCCTGGGTGGCTCAGCGATTGAGAGTCTGCCTTCAGCTCAGGGCGTGATCCTGGAGTTCTGGGATCAAGTCCCACATCGGGCTCCCTGCGAGGAGCCTGCTTCTCCCTCTGCCTGTGTCTTTGCCTTCTCTCTGTGTCTCTCATGAATAAATAAATAAAATCTTAAAAAAAAAAGAAAGAAAGAAAATCTGTCAGAGGGGTGGAACCCTGTATTAGATTCCTTGGGCTGCTATAACAGAACACCATCAACTGAGTGGCTTAAAAAACAGAAATTTATTTTCTCATAGTTCTGGACTTTTAGAACATCAGGAACAAAGAGAGAATCCTACAACTTCCAGAAAGAGAAAACACAAAGGCAAAGAATCACAATGGCACCAATCTTTAAAATATGCAGAGTAAAAACTCTGAAAAATAGGAGTTCTAGAAAGAATGACAACAAAAATGGATGAGTATAAATTATAAAGGAAAATTTTCAAGAAAACTTGCAAGAAGTGGGCAGCCCAGGTGGCTCAGTGGTTTAGCACCACCTTCAGCCCAGGGCGTGATCCTGGAGACCCGGGATCGAGTCCCACATCGGGCTTCCTGCATGGAGCCTGCTTCTCCCTCTGCCTGTGTCTCTGCCTCTCTCTCTCTCTCACTCTCTCTCTCTCTCCCCCTCTGTGTCTCTTATAAATAAATAAATATAATCTTTTTTTAAAAAAACTTGCAAGAAGTGAAATATATGAAATTCTAGACTGAGGGAGCCCATCCACTACCTAGATCAATTGCTTTAAATACAGCAATATTGGAGTGCCTGGCTGGCTTGGTTGGAAGAGCATGTGACTCTTGATCTTGGGGTTGTAGGTTCAAACTCCACATCAGGTGTAGAGATTACTTAAAAGTAGGATATTTTTTAAAAGATTTTTTAATTTATTTAAGAGAGAACACAAGAGAGAGCAAGCGAGCACAAGCATGGGGGAGAGAAAGAGTAGAGGGGGAGGCAGAAGCAGACCTCCCAGGACCTCAGGATCATTACCTGAGCCAAAGACAGATGGTTAACCAACTGAGCCACCCAGGTGCCCTGAAAATAAGCTATTTTTAAAAAAGATTTTATTTATTTATTCACGAGAAACACAGAGAGAGAGAGAGGGAGGCAGAGACACAGGCAGAGGGAGAAGCAAGCTTCATGCAGGGAGCCCGATGTGGGACTCCATCCCTGGTCTCCAGGATCATGCCCTGGGCCGAAGGCAGCGCTAAACCGCTGAGCCATCCGGGCTGCCCAAAAATAAACTATTTTTAATAAATAAATAAATAAATAAATAAATAAATAAATAAAGCAACATCATGGCAAATCATCAAGAACTTTTAGAACATTAGGATCAAAGAGAATCCTACCAACTTCCAGAGAGTAAAAACACAAAGACAACAGAATCAGAATGGCACCAATCTTTAAAATATGCATTTAAGATCATATTTATTATATTTTTATCCAACATTTCTAGATATTTGTGTTGGGAGTGGTGGTTACCTAGGTGATAAAGTTTATTATATTTTCCAGGTAACTAAAATGTGAGTTGAATGAAGCAGGGACCCTGTTTTCATGCATGTGTCCATGTTCCTAGAACAGTGTTTGGAACATAGTAGGTGCCCAATAAATTTTTACTAGATGAATGAGTAAACCACAACTCCACTTTGATCTTTTAAAAAGATTTATTTATTTATTTATTTATTTATTTATTTATTTATTTATTTATTTATTCATTTATTCATTCATTCATTTAATATATAGAGAGAAAATGTGCAGGCAGGGGAGAGGCAAAGGGAGAGGGAGAAGGAGAAAACCAGACTTTGTGCTGAGCACAGAGCCTGATGTGGGGCTCAATATCAAGATCCTGAGATGGTTACCTGAGCCAAAATCAAGAGTCAGATGCTCAACCGACTGAGCCACCCAGACTCCTCTCCACATTAATTTTCTTAATTCCATAATGCTCCGTTCTTTTTAATAGCTACATAGTATTCCATGATATGAATGCATCATAATGTATTTAGCCTTACTAATGGACTCATTGGCTTTTTTGGTGTTTTGTGTAATTAATAAATTCCTTGTTCATATAGATTGGTAAATTCTTGTAAGTGTAGGCATGTAAGGGAGCCATATGTGAGGTAGGGAAAGAATTGAGTTTAGCCCTGAGTGAAGAGTTAGTCACATGAGATCTGGGACAAGAGCATTCTAGACAAAGGCCCTGAGCAAAGGCCCTGAGGCTGAAACAGACTTGAATTAAGAATATATATAAAAGCTATGACTTTATGGCAAAACATTTTCAGATAGGGGCACCTGGGTGGCTCAGTTGGTTGGGTATCTGACTTAATTTTCAGCTTAGGTCATGATCTTGAGATTATGGGGTCGAGCCCTGCATTGGGCTCTGCCCTGGGTGTGGGGCCTGCTTGGGATTCTCTCTTGCCCTCTCCCTTTGCGCCCCCCCCCCAATATATTTTTTAAAGTTTTCAGATAAATAAATGCTGTGGTTATTAGTAACAGGTATATTATTCCTATTTACTAAAACCTTTTCAGATGCATTATTATTTTCACTTAAGACATGATGGAACTGGGGTTCATATAGATAACTTACTCAAAGTCATTGTGGCAGATTGATTGCAGTGTTATGGCCCTAATTAATGTCCCCCAAAACCAATTCCACTAAAATGTGACTCTGTCACAATCTTTGCACCTATTTTCCCATCCTTTGAAACTGGGCTGGCCTCATGACTTGCTTTAGTAACTAGAATGCAATGAAAATTACAGTATGCCAGTATGCCAAGCCTAGATCTCTAGAGGTGGTCTTGCATACTCCAACCCTCTTTCTTGGACCTCTGCTTTCTCCATGGCAGCAAGGTTGGTCTAGCCTTCTGGGATGAGAGACCACATGGAGGAGAACAGAGGTACACAGGTTAACAGCCAGCCAACTCCTGGAAGCATAGTCACCTTGCTGACCTGTGGGTAGCTGCAAGCATGTGAGGGAGTCCAAGGAGACCAGAAAAACTGGCCTAAATTCCTGACCTGTAGAATTGTGCACCAAATGATTGTTATTTTAAGCCACTGAGTTTTTAAGTGGTTTTTATATGCAAAAGTAGCTAATTGATTTTAGATTAGTAGCAGAGCTGAAAATTGAACTTAGGTCTCTCCAACTTGGAAGCTCTCATATTCTTTCCATGCTATTTTGCCCCCCTCATGTACCCATTTCTAGGAAAATTAATTTATTAGATTTCTCATAATTCAAATAACCAAACTCACAGATAATAGGAGATAATCCAGTCTCCTGTTTTCCTTGACAGATCCTAAAATAATTAGTTGGATCTTCTTAGAGGCCATGGGTAAAATATTGAGAACTTTTGTCCTTGATATATTTCAAAACATTGAACTGAGATCTTTCTATCTTAGAAGGATCACACACACTCTTGGGAACAAGGTTATCCAGCTCCCTCTTTGATAGTGAGATAATTGGCAGTGATGACAGCCTATTTTAACTTATTTTTCTCATTTGTGGTATTGTGAGTGGGTTCCCTCTAGTTTCTAAAAACATGTTATAAAGCAGCTGGTAGGTAGAGTCCTCAGGCAATAACAAAGTAAACAATATATGAATAGACAAATTAAGGTTTTGAAGAGTATTTCATTTTTTCTATATCTATCGTCACTGATGTAAGTTATCTCTGAGGAATGGAACACTAGGAGACTTGTGGTTTTCTGCTCCCTAAAGGCAGCTTATCAAGATCATCATTTTTCCAGATGTGGGAAGGATTATCACATGGCATACCGTGAAGCAGAATTGTCCAGCTAGCACATTCCACCCAATTAATTATTTCTGTTAATTGGGTGTGGAGGGGTGTGACAAAGACTCTGTCCTTTTTTTTTTTTTTTTAAGACTCTGTCCTTGACCTACCTCTAGTCAGGTTCTTCTGAGTCCTCTTTTTATTTATTATTTATTTATTTATTTTTTAATTTTTATTTATTTATGATAGTCACACACACACACAGAGAGAGAGAGAGAGAGAGGCAGAGACACAGGCAGAGGGAGAAGCAGGCTCCATGCACCGGGAGCCCGATTCGATCACGGGTCTCCAGGATCGTGCCCCGGGCCAAAGGCAGGCGCTAAACCGCTGCGCCACCCAGGGATCCCTGAGTCCTCTTTTTAACTGGGCCTTGGGATCTGTCCTTGGCCCGCTTATTCTAGTTTAGCAAGAATCATGCTGAGTCAGTTTGGCAAGAATCTCCCATCTTTGGTCTGATCACTTTGCTATTTAATCAAATTCCTCATCCCTCATCCTTGATATTTTATCACCCTAGCCTGCCTTCAGCAAGAATCTGGCTAAGTTGGTCTAGCTATCCTCTCAGCTTTGATGTTTCCTCTTAACCTCACCCTCTGACCCCATCCTGCTCCTTGGCTATAAATCTCTATTCCTTGTTGTAGTCTGAGCCTGATCTTTCTCCTCAACTACAAAACCCCATTGAATAAAGTCTTCTTTACCATCTTTAAGCAAGTATCATGAATATTTTTTTTCTTGACAGGTGCAATGTACTCTTTAAAGTGTATAAATAATTGTACTTAGTTATTATATGAGGCAAAGTGAAAGAAAGAGTCTGGTATCCGCCTGGCTTTGCAAAGACATTAGTAAACCAGTGACACCCAACCCAAAAAGGACAAAGGCGTAAGGCTGCTAGGAAGGGTACTGTTCTACTGGCCTCTCAGAACCCATCATTCACAAGTTTAGTTACTGTAGCAAATGCTGTGGATTGGCTTGCTAGCCAATTTCATCTGGGTATGCTTTCCTGTGCTACAAAGTGTGGTAAGCCAAACACTACATTTCTCACCTTCCTTTGCAAGCAGGGCTCTTAGACAAATCAGTTATATGTGCTCCGATGAGATTTAGAAGTTGAAAGTGAGGGCAGCCGGGGTGGCTCAGCGGTTTGGTGCTGCCTTCCACCTGGGATGTGATACTGGGGACCCAGGATCGAGTCCCATGTTGGGCTCCCTGCGTGGAGCCTGCTTCTCCCCCTGCCTGTGTCTCTGCCTCTCTCTCTGTGTGTCTCTCATAAATAAATAAAATCTTAAAAAAAAAAAAAAGTTGAAAGTGAGTTGGAGGCTGTCTTTCTGTCTCCATGGCTCTTATCAAGCATGATCATGGAGATGTTGAGTTGTCTGCAGCAGGATCCAGTCTATAGTTTCTAGAATATTATGAGACCATTATTATGGCAGTAGCAGTAATTTCCAGATTCTTGGATTGCAGCTGGGGGTGGGGAGGGGGCATATTCTTAAATTTAGCAGTTCCAGGATCACTTTCCCAGATGTTCATCCTAAAATTGCATCTCTACTCTAATTAACTTGTGAGAATCTACTTTCTTGTATCAATATCTACTTACTTAAAACAAAACAAAACAAAACAAAACAAAACAAAAAAACCTGCATCACAGTTTCTATTTTTTGCAACTAGACCTTTATCAATGGTTACTGTGATGGTTAATTTTAGGTGTTAACTTGGTTGAGCTATGGTGCCCAGTTGTTTGGTCAAACACTAGTATGGATATGGCTGTGCAGGTATTTTGCAGATGTGATTAACATTTACAAGCCAGTAGACTTTAAGTAAAGAAGGTTACCCTTGATACTCTAGGTGGGCCCCATCCAGGCAACTGAAGGCCTTAAGAACAAAAACTGAGGTTTCCTGGAGAAGAAGGAATTTATTTCAAACTATAACAGAGATCTTATCTGAGTTTCCAGCCTACTGGCCTGCCCTACATTTTCCAGACTTGCCAGCGCTCTTGATCGTGAGAGCCAATTCCTTACAATAATTCTCTCTCTGTATCTATAAACTGGTTCTATTTCTCTGGAGAATCCTCACTGATACAATTACTAATTAGCAAATGCACATTTATTTTGTTGTTGGGCTCCTTTAATTAACCATATAGTTTTTCCATTTCATATTAAAATTTTTCTAATTAAAAATTTATTTTTTAATAGATACTATTACCACATGGCCTATAATTTTAAAAGTATGAAAGGGTATTGTAATGAAAAGTAAATCATTCTCCTACCCCTTCTATTTAGCTATTAGGTTCTCTCTTCTGAAGACAGCTACTGTTTCCATTTTTTGATGTGTCCTTCTAGAGTTTCTGTACAAGTATTTTCTTGTTCCTATACCAATGGTAGCATACATGCACATTTTCTGTATTATTCCTTTTCATTTAGGAGATTTCTCCACATGTATATCGAGTCCCTTCTTTTTAAAAATAGGCTAGCTAGCATTCCAATAGATATGTTTTATTTATTTTAACGATCCCTTGTTGATGATGTTTAAATCATTTCCAATCTTTTGTACTTACAGACCATGCGGCAATCAATAACTGTAAAAATATCATGATGCACATGTGTGAGTCTATCTGTGGGACAGATACATTCTCAAAGCTGGAATTTCTCGATTACAGGATGTAAGTGTTTTTTAAATTTAATTTTTCTCAAAATTACTCATGCGCAAATTTCAGGAATTAAAGGCTTCTACAAAGTTTGTTAAGAAAAAAAAAAAAAGGAAGAAGAAAAAACCCAAAGCAGTCCCTAGTCTCTTTCCTCCCATTTCTCCTTCTCAGAGGCAATCACTTTGAATTATTTTAGCTGCTTCCCTATCTCAAAATAGCTTCCCTGTACTGCTTCTTGATTTTTTTTTCCATTTTAGGTATCGTTTATGCACTTCCTGTAACGAAAGATGAGGATTTGACTCTCCTTCAGTCCCTGCCCCCAGCACATACACACACCCTTCCTATTTCTCTATCCTCCTAATATAGCTATATGACAATGATTTTGTGATATTTTTCTCTAGAGAGAATAGGGAGATAATTCAATCTTTTCTTGAGCATGGTTAATCATAATTTGTTTTTATTATTGATAGTAGAGATGTATAAAATAAACAACTTTCCATACACATAGTATTGCTCTGCTATAGGTTGAAGCAGAATTCTGATAAGTTTTGTGTAAATGTTTCGCACCAAAACAAAACAAAAAACCTGTGTGGTGCATTTATAATTGTATGTGTTGCATTATCCAGTATGTTCCTGATAGGAGAAAACTGAATTGCTAAGAACTGAATCCATCACTTGCAATTTCCTGTATCTGATTAATGGAAAAAGTTTTCCACAGACTAGCTTCTGGTTCTTTACATTCAGACCTTGTTTCTCTGCTCCTACTCACCTACTTCTGCTGCTAGGCATCATAGTACATCTTGTTAGAACCTCTGACCCTGTACCCTCATGCAATAGCCCTAGGTGAGTTAGTACAGTAGGAGGTAGGAATATTCCTGAAGCAATTCCTACTGGAATTGGTTGACAATAAGCTAACTTTATACAGATGTGACTGTAAGCTACATAAATAAATCCAACTAAATCTAAATTGCATAGATCTTCAACTTACTTTCCCTTGGTTCCCAAAACTGCATATATGACAAAGGGAAAGTTGGATAGGAAAGAGACAGTGAAGTTGGCCAATCGCAGTAAAAATATCTTTTCTTGCAAATTTTACCAAATACATGATTGTGTGTAGGGCTCCTGAAGCTGAGGTTAGGGCTCCTGAAGCTGAGGCTTCATTAGCTTCACGAGCAATCCACTGCTGGCTCTAAGCCTACAGAGCAATCAACTCATTTTGGAGTAGGTCAGAAAACTCTAAGAGAGATTTCAAGATAAAATTTATAAGGAAAGATTTAGTGACTTGGTGGAGACTTAGGAATTGAACATTCTGATGTGTTCAGAGAAAACTGTAAAAATGAAAAAACAAGACAAGTATTAACTCCATGGGAAACAAAAAGCTGTGCAGGAAAAGTCACTGTAATTTACATATGGCTCAGCTATAATTAATTTTTATCAGCATAATAATATAAACTCTAAGGAATGGATAGATGGACAGATTGGTGTTTTATTTTTATTTTTATTTTTATTTTTATTTTTATTTTTTTTATTTTTTTTTAAAGATTTTATTTATTTATTCATGATAGTTACACAGAGAGAGACAGAGAGGCAGATACACAGGCAGAGGGAGAAGCAGGCTCCATGCAGGGAGCCCGACGTGGGATTCGATCCCAGGCCTCCAGGATCGTGCCCCGAGCCAAAGGCAGGCGCCAAACCGCTGCGCCACCCAGGGATCCCTATTTTTATTTTTTTAAGATTTATTTATTTATTCATGAAAGACATGGAGAGAGGCAGGGACATAGGCAGAGGGAGAAGCAGGTTCCCTGCGGGGAGCTGGATGGAAGACTTGATCCAGAACCCCGGGATAATGACCCGAGCCAAAGGCAGATACTCAACCACTGAGCCACCCAGGCACCCCTGGTGTTTTATTAAGTATAATATAATGTTAAGTGTAGAATTTGGGTGGTAGGTAGATAGTGTTTATCATGAAATTCTTGGTACTTTTCTATAGGTTTAAAATTTTTCACAATAGATTTTGGGGAGGAAAATTATGCAGCTGAAAAATATAGAGTGAAAAGACATGGATCAGCAGAACCTGGGTGGTTCAGTCACTTAAGCGTCCAACTCTTGATTTCAGCATGAGTCATGATCTCAGAGTTGTGAGATCAAGCCCCATGTTGGGCTCTGAGCTGAGAGTGGAGCCTGCTTATGTTTCTCTCTCTCCCTCCCCACCCTCCTTAGCTCAATCTGGCTCTCTCTCTTTCTCTAAATAGATAAACAAAGACATGGATCAAGCAGTTAACACAAAAAAAATTCTATTTTTCTGAATTTTGTGTTTGTAGTATTTTCCTGCTTTTATTTATTTTTTAAAAGATCTTTAAAAATTTATTTATTCATGAGAGACAGAGGGAGAGAGAGGCAGAGGCACAGGCAGAGGGAGAAGCAGGCTCCATGCAGGGAGCCTGATGTGGAACTCGATCCTGGGTCTTCAGGATCAGGCCCCGGGCTGAAGGCAGTGCTAAACCACTGAGCCACCCAGGCTGCCCCTGTATTTTCCTGCTTTTAAAAATTTATAGCTTATTATGATTTATTTTCTCATTCTACATAAGTATTCATTTTCATACTTAATTTTGTATTTGTAATTTCATATTTTATTTTCTTTTTTAAGGTTTTATTTATTTGTGTGTGTGAGAGAGAGAGAGTGCATGAGCAAGGGGGAAGAGCAAAGGGAGAGGGAGAAGCAGACTCCCTGCTGAGAAAGGAGCCTGATGTGGGACTCAATCCCAGGACCCTGCAATCACACCCTGAGCTGAAGGCAGATGTTCAACAACTGAGCCACCCAGGCACCCTGAGAAGCTCTCTTTTGAGCTTGCAATTATGGAATTATTTTTCTTTTGCTCTCCCACTTGATTCATAGTTTGCCAGAGTATAGAATTCTAGGTTGGAAATAATTTTCCTCCAGAATTTTGAAGGCAGTTCCCAATTGTCTTCTGTCTCCCAATATTTCTTTCTTTTTTTTTTCCCAATATTTCTATGAAGAAATCTAGAGCCATTCTAATTACTGATTATTTATGATCTGTTTTTCCATCTCTGGAAGCCTAAGTGATCTTTTTATGCTTGGTGTTCTGAAATTCCACAAAGAAATGATTGATGTGGATCAGTTTCCATTTATTGGTGCTGAGCAGTGAGTGAACCCTTTCAATATGAAACCTTGGAGCACCTGGGTGGCTCAGTCATTTAAGCATCTGCTTTCTGCTCAGGTCATGATCCCAGGCTCCTGAGGTTGGGCTCCTTGCTCAGTGGGGAGTCTGTTTCTCTCTTTTCCTCTGCCCTCCCCCACTTGTGCTCTCTTTTGCTCTCTCTCAAATAAATAAAATCTTTATTTATTTTTTTAAATAAAATCTTTAAAAAATATATGAAAACTCATGTTCTTAAGGTCTGAAGATTTTATTATTTTTAAAAAGATTTATTTATTTGTTTGAGGAGCTAGGGGCAGAGGGAAAGGGAGAAGGAGAGAAGTAGATTCCCACTGAGCACAGAGACTGACATGGGGCCTGATCTCATGCTGAGATCATGACCCTGAGATCAAGACCTGAGCCAATATCAAGAGTCAGACACTTAACCAATTGAACCACCCAGGCACCCTTAACATCTTGTTTTTATTTATTTATTTATTTATTTATTTATTTATTTATTTATGATAGTCACACAGAGAGAGAGAGAGGCAGAGACACAGGCAGAAGGAGAAGCAGGCTCCATGCACCGGGAGCCCGATGTGGGATTCGATCCCAGGTCTCCAGGATCGCGCCCTGGGCCAAAGGCAGGCGCCAAACCGCTGTGCCACCCAGGGATCCCTAACATCTTGTTCTTATTTTATGATTTCAATAGGTTGTCTCTGAGGATATCTATGGTATGTGTGGTGTGGTGTTTTCTTCTCTCCCATATAGTTTGTTTTACCCAGGTTCCTTTCTTTCTGTTAGTTTTGGTCTCTACTTTTGATATCAGAGGCTGTAATCTGTGGATATTGGCTCATTTTTAAGGGTGAGAGACTAAACAACTAATGAGATGCTCTGAAAATGTGGGTAAGGCATCAATTGTGAAGTTTGCTGTTGGATGATCTGCCTGGGAGGTTTTTCTGGGAAACTCTGATGTCAATATCTTTAGGTCTTTCCTCTTAGTCCAGCCTGATTTCTCACATAAGACACTTAGTCTTTTGCCTAGATGGTAAAATGGTTTTATCTTTCCCCACTATTAATGGAGTAGTCCAATATGGCATCCACTGCCAGAAACTGTAGGAACACAATGTCCAGATTCCCAAATTAGTTAAACAAACTCATTGTAGACTGGAAGGGATGAATGTGTTCATTTTTTATTATTAAAAAGGTACTACTATCCTAAAAAAAATCATGCTCTGATCTTGGATCTATATACACCAAATTACAGTTGACTTTTGTTTCCACCCATTACTTATTTTTGCCAGTGGCTACAATAGTTAAATCCTTCCATAGTTGAGCTTACTCCCATATGGTCTTCTATCTGCAAACACTCAAATAATTAAACGTTATTAATTAGAGTATGTAACTGTTCTCTATGTACATCCCATTCTGGCTTAGGAGATTCTTATGTGTTTGGTTTGTCCACAATTGATGGATGAGGAGCCAGCTCATGCTGGAGGTTGTGTTGTAGAAGGAATAAACCCACATACATCAAGGGCTGGTCTTTGACCAAAAAGAACCATAATGAAAATAAGAAGAGCAGAGGAGCTATACTAGAAAAGGAAAATTCAATCAAAGACCTCTTCATGTGATATGAGAGTGCGGAATTTGTGTTTATGATCATATTCAGTCTTTCCTGGGTTTCTCTCCTTCTCCTGTTCATGGTTTGATTCCAAGATAGTAAGTTCATAATGTACCCACCATTTGGTTGAAAGGAGTTTTCATTATTACTTTAATCTTTCTGATGAGGGCAGCCGCGATGGCCCAGCGGTTTAGTGCTGCCTGCAGCCTGGGGTGTGATCCTGGAGACCTGGGATGGAGTCCCACATTGGGTTCCCTGAATGGAGCCTGCTTCTCCTTCTGCCTGTGTCTCTGCCTCTCTTTCTCTCTATGTCTGTCATGAATAAATAAATAAAATCTTTTAAAAAACTAAAAAAAAAAAATCTTTCTGATGAATTGTGAAATCATAAGTTCCTGTCCCACTTTACCCAGTAAAGTGATTGGTCACCCACATTGTGTAAAACCCAAAAGATAGAGGAAATTTTACTTGAGACTCATATGTTTAGTTGTTATTTTCCCCAGTCCTTCACTTGTGCTTTATCAAAGCTAAGTTTATTTATTTTTTATTTTTAGAAAAATTTTATTTATTTATTTTAGAGAGACAGAGAGAAGACAGAGTGAGAGAGCATGAGCAGGGGGAGACACAAAGGAAGAGGCAGAGAATCTCAAGCAGACTCCACACTGAGCTTGATGGAGCTAGATCTCATGATCCTGAGATCAGGACCTAAGCCAAAACCAAGAGTTGGACGCTTAACCAACTGAGCCACACAGATGTCCTTATCAAAGCTAAGTTTAAAACTCCTTATTTGGGGGTGCCTGGTTGGCTCAACTGGTTAGGAATTTGACTTTGGCTCAGGTCATGATTTCAATGTCCTGGAATGGAGTCTCACATTGGGCTCTGCACTCAGCGGTGAGTCTGCTTGTCCCTCTCCCTCTGCCTCTCTCCATACTCATCCTCTCCCTCTCTCAAATAAATAAATAAAATCTTTTAAAAAACCTTATTTGTAATTATCAGGTCATTCCTCAGTACTGCCAACAAAGCAGAATATGGTAGAGAACAATTAGCACAAGAGTAACTGGCTTATATAGAATTGAGGTCTCCTCATGCATGTTCCTAACCTAATGGATATCCTCAGCAATGAAATGAGGGATTAATTCCTTTGTCTTTCCTTACCTGCTGCTTGGGAGAGATGGGCACATGCTAAGGGTTGTTTTATATTTAGCTTGTAACCCATTCTTGAATCACACAAGTTGTGAAATTGTGTTTCCAAATCAGATACTAAGAAATTAGGACTGTTGGGGTGCCCAGGTGATTCAGTCGGTTAAGCGTCTGAGTCTTGGTTTCAGCTCAGGTCATGATCTCAGGGTGGTGAGATTGAACCCCGAGTCAGGCTCAGGGCTGGGCATGGAGCCTGCTTGGAATTCTCTCTCTACTTCTGCCCAATTCCGTTTCTCCCCCTCTAAAAAAAGAAAGAAAGAAAGAAAGAAAGAAAGAAAGAAAGAAAGAAAGAAAGGAAGGAAGGAAGGAAATCAGGATTGTCATATTCCTGAAGACTTAATTCCATAATGGCTGATTTCACTTAATTAAGCATCAGTTGTTGTGACAACACACTTGTGGCTTTGATAGGCTGAGTGGGCAGTGAAACAATCTACTTTTCAGCAATGGGCAGAGCGTTATCTCTAGGAACAGTGGTAGGTAGGGGAAGACCAACCTCCTTACAGGTTGTTGAAAATAGCATGTTGCTTTTTAAATATGTTGGACCCTTGCCTTTGCCCAGGCAGTGTCCATTCTCTGAGATCACTCTGTTCGTGTGTCTGCTTGCCTGCCTCCCTCATCTTGCCAGAACAAGGATTCCTCACCAAGGATTTGGTGGCATCCACATGAAGAACCAAGAGTTTAATTTTCTCAGACTTGCCAGTCAAATGAAGCAAAGTCAATGGTCAACATTCCTTTTTTTTTTTTTTTAAGATTTTATTTATTTATTCATGAGAGACACAGAAAGAGAGGCAGAGACACAGGCAGAGGGACAAGCAGACTCCATGCAGGGAGCCCATCCGGAAACTCCGGGATCACACCCTGAGCGGAAAGCAGGTGCTCAACCGCTGAGCCACCCGGTGTCCCAATGGCCAACATTCACCACAGCCCAGGGCTTTAAATACACGAGAGAATATGCAGTTTATCTTTAGAGTCCAGAGTCATGTCATTGGCACTGCGTTTAAACGACTCAATTTGCTAAGACCCCTATTCTCCTTTCGAAGTGCAGTACCTCCCCCTCCCCGACCCCGCCAGCTATGAGTCAGATGACTGCGACCCCAGGAAGTTTTAGAACCAAGGCATCCATCCCCACGCCGGGCCCGGCCGGGTTCCGAATTCGACCGCGCATCCTCGGCAATGACGCGGGATGCCTGCAGGGGGCGCTCTTGCCCAGGGCTGGCCGCCGCCGCTCCGCTGGGAGTCGCGGGGGGAGCCGCGACCCTCCGCGGGGCTGGGCTTTCCTATCCCTGGGGTTCCTCTTCTTGAACAATGGAGCTTGCATTTGTTTGAACATGACCGATTCCCGTTGCACAGCTTGGGACCCAGAAGTACTCGGTGTGTCCCTTTGTTGTTGTACATTCAATAAGCAGCTGGTAGCAGACATTCAAAGGAGCGTGGGGTTTGGCATCTTCAGGACCGGACGCTCGGAGCCAGGTCCTTCCCCTCCCTCAGGAATCCCGGAGAGGAGCTAGCCTCCTCAGGTCAGGAGGACGCACCTCCCGTCCGGGTTGTGATGTGGACCCCGCGGAAGGGCGGCGTGGAGAGCTGTCTGTGGGGCTTCCGAAGCTCTGTGGGGTTCAGACCCTATACAGATTTCGATACTGTACCCAGATGTGCTCTCTAGAGCCCCAAATTCCCATTAATACATGTGTCTTTTTTATTGGCAGGTCGCTGGAAGAACAAAAGCCTCTGCCTGGTTCCAGGGGGAATTCCTCTGGGGTTAGAGATAGAGCCACACGGTATCATACAGGACGCCTGAGGTTTTTTGTGGTTGACAACTCATCCCCTTTCAGAGAAAAAAAAAAAAAATCAAGGGAATACAGAATTTCAGGCACAGTTGTTTCTGATTCATCCTAATTACTATGTTGTCATTGAAACGAGTGACTTCAATATCTGCATTATGCCACCTGTTGAAATCCTATCTTATCAGATTGTGGCAGAATTGTTACCAGATTGTTGGAGAATTGGTATTTCACTGCAGCGGGAATAAGGAAATTTCTGATCTTGCCCAATGAAGGCTCACTAGGAGTAGGTTGTCAGATTTTGCAAATACAAACAGAGGACATCCAGTGAAATTCGAGTTTCAGAGAAACAGCCCATAATTTTCTTTTTTTGTACAAGCGTGTCCCAAATCTTGCACAGGATGTACTTATACTAGAGATCAATTTACTCTTTCTCCGAAATTAAAAGTAAGTAGGTGTCCTGTATTTTATCTGGCAACCCTAACTGTAAAAAGAGAGTTCAAAGAATCGATAAGACCTTAGATTCTCAGTCTCATTGCGTGGAGATAACCACTATGAAGGGTTTTGGTTGGGTCTTTCCATAAACTGTTCATGAATATACACAAACATTTGTGTGTGTATCCAAATCTGATTCCTTCGATTGTTAGCTGGGTGACTTTAGAAGCGTTAGTTTCTCTGGATCTGAGTTTCCTTATATGTAAAATGAGGCTAGTGATAGTACCTACTACATAGGGTGTTAATGAAGATTAAATGAGTCTGGGACATATAAGGTACTGAATGGTTATCTATTTTCAATAATGGTGATTATTGCTATGAATATTATATGTCATGTGTTAGAAATTCAATTGGTGACATACAGTAGTCCCCCCTTATCCATGGGGGATATGTCCCATGACTCCCAATGGATGTCTAAAACCACAATAACACCAAACCCTATATATACTGTTTTTTCTTGTACATGCATACCTATGATAAAGTTTAATTTATAAATTAGGCACAATAAAAGATTAACAACAGTAATAAAATTATACAACTATAACAATTTATTGTAATAAAAGTGATGTGAATGTGGTCTCTCTCAAAATATCTTATTGTACTATATTCACCTTTTTCTTCCTGTGATGACATGAAATGATAAAATGCCTACATGATGAGAGGACGTGAGGGGAGTGATGTAGGCATTGTGATATAGCATTAGGCTACTATTGACCTTCTGACAATGTGTCAGAAAGAAGATTATTTTCTTCCAGACAGTGATTTTATGGCAGGTAACTGAAATTACAGGAAGCGAAATCCAGGATTAATGGGGGACTACTGTACTACATAAATTGTTTTATACCTTGCTTTTAATTACCTTTTATGTTTTGCTTCTTTTTTTTTCACAGATGCATGGAATTCCTTTAAAAAAAAAGATTTTATTTATTCATGAGTGATACAGAGAGAGAGGCAGAGACACAGGCAGAGGGAGAAGCAGGCTCCCTGCAGGGAGCCCCATGTGGACTCAATCCCGGGTCTCCAGCATCACACCCTGGGCTGAAGGTGGTGCTAAACCCATTTCCAGCTGCCTGCTCAGTAAGGAGTCTGCTTCTCCTTTTTCCTCTGCTTTCACCCAGTTCCTGCTCTCTTATTCTCTCAAATAAATAAATAAAATCTTAAAAAAGAAAAAGAAGGAAGGAAGGAAGGAAGGAAGGAAGGAAGGAAGGGAGGAAAAAGAAAGAAAGAAAGAAAGAAAGAAAGAAAGAAAGAAAGAAAGAAAGAAGAGAAAGAAAGAAAGAAAGAAAGAAAGAAAGAAAGAAAGAAAGAAAGAAAATGAGCCAGTCAGAACTTGGAGGTTCCTTCCACTCTACTACTAGTGGGCAGGGCTGTACCTGAACTCACCAGCAGAACTGGGGAAGCTCCCTCATCCAGGTGTGGGGTACAGGGGGTTGCTGGGCTAGCTTTCCCAGACAACACAATCAACAATGGCAAAAGGGCTGAGACTGTAGTGCTTGGACGCAACATTTAAGAGGACTCTCAAATCTCAGTAATCAAGAAAAAATAATATTTAATGTGATTGCAAAAAAACCATGATGAACAAAATATCAACATTTTAAGTAAAGACAATCAGTAACAGTGCTGTGCCAACTCATACTGGCTTCTATCTTGATTTTTATTTTTAAAAATTTCATTAAAATATAAATTATCTTGATTACTGTGTTTTGGGTGGCTTCTGAAATTTTGTGCCAGAAATAAGTGCCTCATGTGCCTCACCTTGTGTCTAAACTGGCTGGCACCATATCTAGATGGCACAACGCTCAAGCTTGTGCTTCATTGATAAGGTGGTTCTCATGTTTGCCCTAAAAGAAGGGGTTCTGTCAAGGAACTGGGGTCCCTCTCATGAAACACAAACCCACATCGCATATACAGTAGACTGCCTGGTCCTAGCACATTTCTCCAGGGGCAAATAGATTGATGGAGATCATGGGCCTTCTCTTGTTGACACCAATCTTTCTTCATTAAAGTCTATTCTTGGGCAGCCCAGGTGGCTCAGTGGTTTAGCGCCACCTTCAGTCCAGGGTGTGATCCTGGAGACCTGGGGTGGAGTCCCACATCGGGCTCCCTGCAAGGAGCCTGTTTCTCCTTCTGCCTCTCTCTCTCTGTCTCTCACGAATAAATAAATAAAATCTTTAAAAATAAATAAATAAAGTCTATTGTATTATTGTTTGTTTGTTTGTTTGTTTGTTTGAGAGAGAGAGCAGGGGGAGGAGCAGATGGAGAAGGACAGGGGGAGAATCTCCAGCAGACTCCCTGCTGAGTTTGGAGCCTGACACAGGGCTGGATCTCATGACTCTAAGATCATGACCTGAGTCAAAATCAAGAGTTGGACACCCAACCAACTGCCCCTAAAGTCTATTCTTTAATCCACATTATGCCACTTGTGAAATTTATCTTGAATCCTAGTACACTGCAGGAGTCAATCCTGAAGTGATCTAACATGACAGATCTTGTATATATGATTTGGTAAACATATAAGAATATATGTTTAGTATAAATTTCTAGAAGTAGAATTGCTAGTCCAAACAGTATTTACACTACAAGTTTAAAAAAAAATTTTTTTTTTAAGAAATGCACATGAGAAAATGCTCTGCATCACTTGCCATCAGGGAAATGCATTTCTTTTTTTTTTTTTAAGATTTTATTTATTTATTCATAGAGACAGAGAGATAGAGAGGTGCAGAGACACAGGCAGAGGCAGAAACAGGCTCCATGCAGGGAGCCTGATGTGGAACTCGATCCAGGGTCTCCAGGATCACACCCCGGGCTGCAGGCGGCGCTAAACTGCTGCACCACCAGGGCTGCCCAAGTTTTAAAAAAATTTTTTAAAATTTTTATTTATTCATGAGAGCCACACACAGAGAGGAACAGACAGAGGTAAAGGGACAAGCAGACTCCCCCTGAGCAGGGAGCCCAATGCCTTATCCCAGGACCCTGGGATCATGACCTGAGCTGAAGGCAGACACTTAACCGAGGGATGCACCCAGGCACCGCCCCCCAAGTTAAATTTTAAATTATCATGTGTATGTGGAACTTTTCCTAAACCCTTTAATTTATTATAATTGTTTGTGTATTCCTGAACCAGCCCCAAATTGTTTCAAATAGGTAGACTTATAATGTGTTTTAGTATTCAGCCTTCATTTTCTCTTTTTCTTCTTTTAAAGATTTTATTTATTTATTCATGAAAGATACAGAGAGAGAGAGGCAGAGACACAGGCAGAGGGAGAAGCAGGCTCCATGCAAGGAGCCCGACGTGGGACTCGATCCTGGGACTTTGGGATCACGCCCTGGGACGAAGGCAGAAACTCAATTGCTGAGCCACTTAGGCGTCCCCAGTCTTCATTTTCCCTGGAAAATTGTTTCTTTCCCAGTTTGTTTAGTTGTTTTTCTTAATGTTTTTATAATTAATTCCACTTCAAATTCTTTACTAGTTTATAAATCTCTTCTCAAGAGTTACTATTTTATCAATTTTATCTTCCTGAAAAACATCTGGACTTGTTCTGTATGCCTGGTGCATGTTTGCCTCCTTTTGTCCTTTGTCCTGGGGATTCCCTCAGCCTGTCTCCTGTGATAGAACTCCAGTTTTGAGGACATTAGGTCTTCCTTTTTTCTTTTTCTTTTCTTTTCTTTTTTTTTGTTTACTATCACGTTTTGGTGAAGCATATCCTTCAATTGCTTTATAAGGAAGAGTGCTTTGGAGGTACATTTTTTCACATCTACAAATGTCTCTATCTGACTCCCATACTTGAGTAATGGTATTAGGAGCATAAAACTCTTAAGTTGAAAGCCACTCTAGAATTTCGATAACATTGTTCTGTTGCCGTCTAGCTTCCTGTGGTAGGAGTCAGAAACCATCTTTATTCCCTGATCTTTTATATGGGTCTTTTGTTTTCCTCACTAGAAATTTGGAGGATTTTTTGTTTGCTTGTTTGTCTTCATTGCCTGAAATTTTACAATGATATATGTAAGTACAGGTATATTTTAATTCTTCGTGTTGAACACTTTTCATTTGGAAACTCATGCTCTCCAGGTCTGGAAAATTTTTTCAATAAGTTCTGGGAATATTTCTTCAATAATTCCCTCCCTTTTATGTTCACTGTTTATTCTTTCTGGAATCCTGTGGTTCTGTATTGGACCTCTGGGACGAGGGTTCTAACTTTCTTATATTTCCTCTCATATTTGCCATCTACTTTTGTCTTTGGGCTTTACACTCTTGGAGGTTTTCTCCATACCATCTTTTTTTTTTTTTTAATTAAAATTTTTTTTAAAGATTTTATTTATTTATTCATGAGAGACACACACAGAGAGAGAGAGAGAGAGGCAGAGACACAGGCAGAGAGAGCAGCAGGCTCCACGCAGGGAACCCGATGTGGGACTTGATCCTGGGTCTCCAGGATCACACCCTGGGCTGAAGGCAGCGCTAAACCGCTAAACCGCTGAGCCACCCAGGCTGCCCTCCATACCATCTTCCAAAGCTTCTGTAAATTAAAAACAAATCTCTGATAGCATGTCTTTAAATTCCAAAAGCTCTGGGGTGCCTGGGTGGCTCAGTTGGTTAAACATCTGCCTTCGGCTCAGGTCATGATCTCTGGGATCCGAGTCCTGGGATTCAGGCCTGCATGGGGCTCCCCACTCAGTGGGAAGTCTGCTTGTCCCTCTGTCCCCCTCACCCCTTGCTCACGGGTATGCATTCTGTCTCAAATAAAATCTTTAAAAAAAATTCCCAAAGCTCTTCTTTTTCTATTTTTTAGAGCATTCTATTCTTATTTTGTGGATGCAATGTCACAATAGTTTCTTATTTTCTAAGGATATTAATAATGGTTTTTATTGTCCTTGTTTTCATGTTTCTCTTCTTACATAATGGCATAATCCATTTCCTCTGACTTCCTTTTTCTGTTTGCACATTTGGTTTTCATGCTGCATGTTAGTTTTCCTCAGATGCCTGGCGATCTTTGGTCATCTGCTCCTATTTAAGCTGATTGGAAGCTTTGCAGGTGTAGGGAAGGATTTGTAGCATGTTCTGGCTGGATGGTTTCACTGGGGAAGACCCTTGTCTATAGCTTTATGTCTTTCCTTGTGAGCTGGTTGGATTCCCCAGGTTAGTCTTTTCCAACTTTCTGGAAAGAATAAAGCCAGGTTGCTATCTTCTAGGAGCAGAGGTGAAAGAAAGCAGAAGTTTCAGCAACTAATACTTACATTTAGTCTGGTTTTCTCTCTGGCACCCTTGCCCTCAAGTGTGCCTAATGCCCTCCAAGCTAGAGACCTCCCCGGTTTTCCCTTTCCAGAGTATAAACCTCCAGTCTTCTGCTATGGCGAGGCAGGCAATTGGGAGGACATTTAAGGGCTCTAACTGCTTCCCAAACAGTATTTCAATCAGTTCTCTTTGCTTTAATACTTCCTTCATTTCCAAAGGGAACGGGTCCCACCAATTCCTGAGCCTGTGGGGGATTCTGCAGTGCAAATTGGTTTGATTCTTATCTTTCCCACTACCACCTTGGACTTCTATTTTCTCGGATCTGAGTCATTTACTGATAGGAGGGCTACCCATTTTGGTATATTTATTTTGCATTTAGACACTGTAGTGCATTTTTTTACCTTTAAGGTTTCAAGGTGTAAAATCATAAATCTGCAAATAATGAACATTTTCTTTCCCTTACTAATTTTTATACTTCTTATTTCTTTCCCTTCTGTAATTGTATTGGTTTATACCTCCACTACAACATGAAATTTATAATAGCGGCGGTGAGGGCATCTTTGTCTTTTTCTTAGATTTACTGGATGTCCTTTTAGTATTTCACGATTAAGCATGATGCTGGCTCGGGGCACCTGGGTGGCTCAGTGGTTGAGCATCTGCCTTTGGCTCAGATAGTGGTCCTGTGGTCCTGTGGATCGAGTCCCCTCTGCAGGGAGCCTGCTTCTCCCTCTGCCTGTGTCTCTGCCTGAGTCTCTCATGAATAAATAAATAAAATCTTAAAAAAAAAAAAGTCTGATGCTGGCTCTGGTGTGACTGCATACATATGTTAAGAAGATATTCCTCTTTTTTACGGAAATATTTTATCAGAAATTAATGTTGGCTCTTTCAGATTTTTTTTTCTTTCAGATTTTTAAAATCCATATTCAAGAGTGAAATTTGTAGTTTTCTTTTGGGTGCTGTGTTTTTCAGCTTTTGCTATCAATATAACACTACTTTTGCAAAAAAGGATCTGAAAGCTTGCTTTTTCTCTGATGCTTTTGAATAGTTTCACAGCACTGGCAAGTATATTTGAAAAATAAGTGTCCAGCACTTGGACAGATTGGCCCTTCACCATCTTTCAAATCCAATCATAGTTGGTAGGGTGAGGCCTATCTCTAAGCAGACGCACGCTAGTCTCAGCAGGCACAGAAGTGATATTGAATGAAAGATGTAAAATTTACTTTCTGGAAGCTTCAGGGAGCCGGAAAAGGAGGAGAAGGAAAAGGAAAAGGAGGAGGAGGAAGTTAATTGTATTGTTTGGATAAGAATTTAGTTCAACAGACCATGTTTCTCTTCAGCCGGCCTGATAAAATAGGATAAAATAAAAGGAATTTCTACCACTCCTTTCTCCACAGTTCTCAGACTTGGCCCCATAATTCTGTGGTCTCCCTAGTCACCTTTGTAGAGACTTCCCTAGAGGAAATACGTGAGGCCCTCTCTGCACCACTGGAAGGAGGTCTGGAGTTGCCACTTGCTGATAAACAGAAAAGCCCTGTGTTGGTTTAGGGACTTGCTGATATCTTTTTCTGATGAAAGATGGTGTTGAGTTCACTGTACCAGCTTGATTTGCCTCATCTAATTCAAGACCTAATGGTTTCTCAGGGTTTATCTACCATCAGGAAAAATGCTGGGGTGGAAGGTTCTGGAAAGAGTTCAGGACATTATAAATGAGAAACATCTGGCAATGTTTACAAGTGAAAGTTGCTGCCTCTAGGTGCTTGACTTCACCATCGGTTGCCAAATGGGTGCCTGGATTACCCTTGTAATTTCCCAAGTCCACAACTCTATGAAATGGGGATATTTTGAACATGTTTTCATATGGTAAATGGAGTTTTAAATTTAGATCATCTCTATACTACCTTTTTTACATTTTCATTTTAAGATTTTAATTATTTATTCATGAGAGACACAGAGAAAGAGGCAGAGACATAGGTAGAGAGAGAAGCAGGCTCTCTGTGGGGATCCCAGAGCCCCGGGATCATGACCTGAGCCAAAGGCAGATGCTCAACCACCGAGCCACCCAAGTGCCCCCCTATACTACCTTTTAATATTACAATTGATTAGAGTCAGTATGACTCAAGTGACCAAGAACAGACTCTGGATTCAGACAGATACTGTGGAAATCCCATTTCTACTCCAATTAGTTCTATGATATCGGTCAAATTAATGAGCCTCTCTAAGCATCAGCTTATCTGTAATGTGAGGACAGTCTTAGCACCCACTTCATAAGGCTGATGTAAAAATGAAATGAGATAATGGGTTTGAGGCTTATGACATGGTATCCGGCCCGCATTAAGGACTTCCCACATACTCGCTATTGTTATTATTCTTATGTCACTAAATAGGGACAGATATTTGGGAGACACGTGTAAAATCCAGGCTTATCTGGGAGTTAGGTGGTAGCTGGGGACTTGTATCAACCAGTCAGCCCACTGCTCACAGAAAGCTGCTGATCCTTGACTCTCCTGTTCCTGCTTCTACATCTCTTGTCTTAGGGGAAATGGTGGGGACTTTTGGGATGCCTGAGTTCTGTCTCCTGAAAGTGCACTGTTATCTTTATTCTTGTTCCAGATGGAAAGACTGGACTCCAGGTGGGCAAATCTAGTTACTACTTCTGATTGGCCATCAACAGAGCAAAGGCCACTTCGGGGGAGTCACCTGCTTCCTGCACCATCTGGCTGGCTCTGGTCATCACACTGACCCCTGAGCACCTTCTGGACAATGCTGTGCTGCTCAGCTTCCCTTTCCTCTGACTCTGGCCACCAGTTGGGTCCTCTTTCTGACCAGTCAGTCGAACATTCCAGGAATAGTCTAGACTCACTACTAATAAAAAGGTCTGTTCCCATCTCCCCCTCCCTCTTTGCAATGTCTTTCCTCTCTCTTCCTTCCCCGGGGATTCCCCCAGTCTCCACTTCATTCAATCACCTGTTTTCACTCTTCCCATTAAAATCAGATTTTAAATTATTTGGTCACAAAATGTAATAACTGGGAGCATGTGTTAGACTCTTTTGCTTGTGATGAAGTCTTTTTTTCTTTTTTTGATGAAGTCTTTTTTGATTTACCTTAAATAATTCCCTTCCCTTATTGGGGAGGGCACACAATTATCAAGAAGAGTCCCCAGAGTAATTGTGGGGATCAGGGCTCTGGAGGCACCTAGAGTGGCTTTCCAGCTGAGTGTCACTGGAACACAGTTCAGAGCCCAGGAGGGGGCCCAGGACCCAGAGCTCAGAGGACAGTGACTTGATCCGACCTTGGCAGGAGAGTGCCTACTTCTTAGCATGACACAGCCCTCTTCTGCTTCTGCTTCTGATACTTCTGTTGCTGTCAGTTCACCTCTCCTCTTCTTTTTTCTGCCTCATGGCTTCTGTCCTCTCCCAGCTGCCACTTTTTGAGGGTTCTGGGCCTCTACAGCCTCTATGTCTCAGGGTACTGCCTCCTGTCTAATGAGCAGGGGTTTTTATAGCAGAGCTCCTCGTAGGCTGCTGGCTTGGCCACTTACTGGCTGGCCTTGCATTAGCTTCCTTGGTCCTTTGCCAGTGGCCATGGAAGACATGTGGCTCTGTCTGGGGTCTTGCTCCTCAGCATGGGAATCTGGCAGGGCTGCGAGTGTGCCCAGTGCTCTGAGCTTGGCTTTATCTAGAAAACACTGTTGTCCTTTCCACAAGTACAAAAGGGTTAAATCAGAATTTTGAGGATTCTCCATCGAAGTGAGAGAATCTCATGGGCAAATTTTTACACATGAAAATTTTACTTATTTGTAAAATGGAGACCATAATAACACTTACTTCATGAGATTGATGTGACCTTTTTCCCCCAGAAAATTTTTTTTGCTATATTTGCCTGAAAAAGTCAGAAATTGAGTGCCCTTAAAATACGAAATTGTTAAATCAGTGGTTCTTAAGGTCTCTGGGAAGAGGGAAGAGGAGAGAGGGATAATATATTAAGAATTGTTTGTAGAGCTGTATCTCTGATCTACGTCATCAGAATAGAGGCAAGGATTGAACTTTCCAGACTATATGATACACCAGCTGCAACCCACACTCCCAAAAGCACTGTACTAAGTGACCTACAGTAGTATCTCCTTAAAATGAAGTCTCATGTAATGAATTAGAATGATCTTGCAGAAGTGCATTTTTTTTTTAATGCAAAGGAGGTCATAATGAACCACTGATCTTTAAAAAGCAGGTTATAAAAACAGGACTATGGTAAGAATTTTTAGAGAAAAAAGTACATCAAGGGCTCCTGGGTGGCTCAGCCAGTTGAGCATCTGTCTTTGGCTTGGGTCCTGGGATAGAGCCCCATGTAGGGCTCCCTGGCTTGGGCGGTGGGGGGGGGGAACCTGCTTGTCCCTCTGCCCTTCCCCCTGCTCCTGGTCTCTTTCATTCTCTCTCTCTCCCTTCTCTCTCAAATAAATGAATAAAATCTTTAAAAAAGAAAGAAAGCACATCTAGATATCTAGGCATGGCTAAGAGTCTGGAATATTAAAAATATGGTTGGTAGACCTACTGCTACAGCATCACTTTTAATAGGAATTAGAATCTGGGGCCCCACTCCAGACCTATTCAATCAGAATCTGCATTTTGAGGCATCTAGGTGGCTCAGTGGTTGAGCATCTGCCTTTGGCTCAGGACACAATCACGGGGTCCTGGGATTAAGTCCCACATCAGGTTCCCCAGAGGGAGCCTGCTTCTCCCTCTGCCTATGTCTCTGTCCGTCTGTCTCTCTCTCTCTCTCATGAATAAATAAACAAAATCTTAAAAAAAAAAAAAAAAAGAAAGAAAGAATCTACATTTTGATGAGGTCACCATGATTGGCATGAGCATTGAAACCTGAGACTTGCAGCTCTAGAACACTGGTTCTCACCTTGGGTGCTAATTAGAATTCACCTGGGGAGCATTTATTTATTTTTTATTTTTTTAAGATTTTATTTTTAGGGGCACCTGGGTGGCTCAGTGGTTGAGCATCTGTCTTTGGCTCAGGTTGTGATCTCGGGGTCCTGGCATCAAATCCCACATCAGGCTCCCCATGGGGAGCCTGCTTCTCCCTCTGCCTATGTCCTTGCCTCTCTCACTGTGTCTCTCATGAATAAATAAATAAAATCTTTTTTTAAATTTTTATTATTTTTAAAATTTTTATTTACTTATGATAGTCACACAGAGAGAGAGAGGCAGAGACACAGGAGGAGGGAGAAGCAGGCTCCATGCACCGGGAGCTCGACGCGGGACTCGATCCCGGGTCTCCAGGATCGTGCCCTGGGTCAAAGGCAGGCGCTAAACCGCTGCGTCACCCAGGTTTCCCTTTTTTTTTTTTTAAAGAGAAATTTGGCACCTAGGGGGTTCATTGGGGTCAAGCTGCTGCCTCTGCCCCTCCCCCCTGCTCAAGTGCTCCCTCTCTCTCTCAAATAAATAAAATCTAAAAAAAAAAAAAAAATTTTTTTTTCTTTTCAAACTAATCTCTATACCCAGTGTAGGACTCGAGCTTACAACCCCAAGATCAAGAGTTGCATGCTCCACCAACTGAGCCAGTCAGGTGCATTAAAATCAAATCCTGGTGCCCAGGTGGCACCCAGTCCAATTTAATCCCAGTCTCTGGGGATGGGGATGGGCATCATGTAGCTTAGAATGCTCAGGTGATCCCAATGAACAGCCAGGATTGGAAACAGCTGCTCCAAGGATCAACCCCAGGTATTAGTGTGCTTATTCTGTGGATGGCGCAGATCTGGTGGTTCCAATTTGTGCTGTTTTTCTGTATTTTCTGATTTTCACTGAGGGAACATACATTTTTGTAATGATAAATAAATGACTTTAAACTTAAAAACCTCACATGAACATAAGGCTCATCTGAAGTTTATACAGCAGCCTGGAAATGAGAAAGGTGTTTTAGAGCAGAATTTACAATAGGAAGGGGAGGGAGGGCACATACCTCTAGGTTGGAGGAGGGAGAGTGACAGCAAAGCAATTTTTGTGCTATTTCTTCTATTTTTAGTCATGATATTGAATTTTTAATTGTATTTTGAAATAAAAAATATCACAGAAGGAAAGCATGAGCTTTTTGTGGTTAGCAAAAGGGAAGATGGGTTAAGCATATTGAAAATAACCCTGTTTTATTTATTTTTAAATATTTTATTTATTTATTTGACAGAGAGAGTGAGTGCACAAGCAGGAGCAGCAGAGGGAGAGGGAGAAGCAGACTCCCCGCTGAGCAGGGAGCCCCAGGGCAGGGGGCTCAATCCCAGGACCCCAGGATCATGACTTGAGCAGAAGACAGATGGTCAACCATCTGAGCCACCCAGGCATCCCCCCCAAAAAATCCTGTTTTAGAGAGATAAGAGGAGTTATTTCATCTACCACCTAACCCTATGCGTCTCTTCCCCTTAGCACAGGAGAAACTACACATTGCTGAGAGTTCACTAACACCAGCACTGTAATAGGTATTTCATTGATCCTTGTGGCAAAGTCAAGGAGCAGCACTACAAATATCTCCATTTTAAGGGAGCCTGAGCCCTACCAAGTTATTTCATTTGCATTTAATCCCTAGCCCTGTGCTGTCCAATATGGCAGCCACTAGCCACACATGGCTCTTGAACCTTCAAATGGCTTGTCTAGTTGATATATACTTTGAGTGTAAAATATCACCAGATTTTGAAGACCTCCTGTGAAAAAAAAGTAAAAGAGCTCATTAATAATGTTGCATATTAATTACACACTGAAATGATTTTAGTTTGGGGACACCTTGGTGGCTCAGTTGGTTAAGTGTCTGCCTTCGGCTCAAGTCATGATCCCGGGGTCCTGGGATTGAGCCCCGCATCGGGTTCCCTGCTCTAAAGGGAGCCTGCTGCTCTCTCTCTCTCTGCCCCTCCCCTTGCTTTTGCTCTTTCTCTCTCTTTCAAATAAATAAAATCTTGAAAGAAATGATATTGTTTTGGATATGTTTGGGTTAAATTTTAAAAATTATTAAAATTATTTCACCTGTTTCTTTTTCCCTTGTTAAATGTGGCTAACCAGAAAAATTTAAATTACTTATGTGGCTCACACTTTATTTCTAACCAGGTAGAGGCAATGGGAGGTTAGACCCAGAGGAGTTATTCATGCTTGTTGTTTATTCTCTTTGGAATTCTCCTATGAGGAGAGGCATTGGTGAGAGAGGAAGCAACTTCTCCATAGCCCGTCCGGTTGAAGAATAAATGGAAAAGAGGTTAAGAGGAATTTGAGGTCATTCTTGCCAACTGTCTCTAGCCTCAGCTGAACATTAGAATTTCCTAGACAGCCTTTTAAAATTCTGATACTCAGCCATACTACTGTCTGATTAAACCAGAATCTCTGGAGAATCTCTATTTTTCAGGATACTGAGGTTTAGGGGATCCCTGGGTGGCTCAGTGGTTGAGTGCCTGCCTTAGGCCCAGGGTGTGATCCTGGACTCCTGGGATCGAGTCCCACGTTGGGCTCCCTGTGTGGAGCCTGCTTCTCCTTCTGCCTGTGTCCCTGCCTCTCTCTCTCTCTCTCTCTCTCTCTCTCTGTCTCTCTCATGAATAAATGAATAAAATCCTTACAAAAAAAAAAGGATACTGAGGCTTAGCAAAGATTGAGAACCACTGCTTTAGCCAGATTTATTCTTCTTCACCAGGGACAAACTACAGCTATCTGGGAAAGTAAGCTAGCAACTCTGAAGGCAGAGACCTGAGATGATCTTGAAGGTGTTACTTGGGCCACTACAAATTTTCTTTTTTTTTTTTTTTAATTTTTATTTATTTATGATAGTTACACACACACAGAGAGAGAGAGAGAGGCGCAGAGACACAGGCAGAGGGAGAAGCAGGCTCCATGCACCGGGAGCCTGACGTGGGATTCGATCCCGGGTCTCCAGGATCGCGCCCTGGGCCAAAGGCAGGCGCTAAACCGCTGCGCCACCCAGGGATCCCCAAATTTTCTATTAAAAAAAAAAAAAGTGGAGGGCAGCCCTGGTGGCTCAGCGGTTTAGCGCCACCTTCAACCCAGGGTGTGATCCTGGAGACCGGGGATTGAGTCCCACGTCGGGCTCCCTGCAGGGCGCCTGCTTTTCCCTCTGCCTGTGTCTCTGCCTCTCTCTCTCTCTGTGTCTCTCATGAATAAATAAATAAAATCTTTAAAAATAAATAAAATAAAAATTAAAAAAATTCGAAGTTGTTTTATTTCCCTTTGTGAATTAACCTTGAAAGAACAGGGTTAGTTATCTTGAATATTCAGTCTCGTGGCCACTAGGGGGACTAGATTAAAACACTCTTGGAAGGATAGGCTGACATTGGTGGGGACATTGCTCAGTATCATTGTGGTGGGCAAAGAACCAGTACATACTGATACTTTTATTTTATTCATTTATTTATTAAATATTTTATTTATTTATTCATGAGAGACAGAGAGAGAGACAGAGACATAGAGGAAGACACAGGCTCCTCGACGCAGCCTGATGTGGAACTCGATCCCGAGACTCCAGGACCATGCCCTGAGCCCAAGGCAGATGCTCAACCCCTGAGCAACCCAGGCATCCTGATACTTTTTAACTTTTGTTTGAGTTAAATCCTATCAGCTCCCTCAAAGGCCATGACTTTTGTATCAGTAAAAATTGCTATTATCTTTCTGGATATCCTTTAGCAAAATAATTGTAGAATATATTTAGTGCTCATTTTGTGTCAGATACTGTGCTATGTGCTTCCCATACGTCATCTCACTTAAATCCTCACAACAGCCCTATGCAGTGGGTACAATTGTGGTCTTAATTTCGGATGAAAAACAAGGGTTGGAAGGATGAAAGAAAAGACTCATGACCACAGAGGTGGAAAATAGAGGATTTGAACCTCGGCAATTTGTCCCAAGAACTGGCCTTTTAATCTATAAATGATATTATATAAAATACATTTAGACTTTGATTTTAGTCTAAATTTTAGCCCAGTGATTTTAGTTTTAGGACTTGATTCAAGGAAATGACCAGACAACTGCAGAATGCAGAACAAAACTAGGCCGAGAGAAATCTCAATGGTCCTATTGTTGTAGGAGACTAGTTAAATAAATTAGTGTATCACCATGAAGTGAAATGATATGTAACAGCTAAAGAGTGCTGCTACAGAAGCAATTTATTGAAATGGAAAGACCTTGATGAAGTATTAAGTTTAAAAAGCAAGTTAGAAAACATTCAGGGGTGCCTGGGTGGCTCAGTTGGTTAAGTGTTTGCCTTTGGCTCAGGTCATGATCTCAGGGTCCTGGGATAGACCTGAGCCAGGCCCCCCGCCCACTGCACATGGGCTTCAGGCTCTCTGCTCAGCGAAGACTCTGCTTCTCTCTCTGCCCTTCCCTCTGCTAATGTGCACTCTCTCTCTCTCAAATAAATAATGTTAAACAACAACAAAAAGAAGAAAACATATTTAGTTCAATATCCAGAAAGAATACATTGGTGGGCGTGTAGGGTGGGGAGAGAACATTAAAACATTAACAGTGGCTATATTTAAAGGGAATATCAGAAATTTTAACTTTCTTCGCCTTTTTCTCTATATTCTAATTTTTTCATAACGTGTTTTTCAGGTAGTACTTTTTTTAAAGATTTATTTTTATTTTATTTTTAAAGATTTTATTTATTTATTCATGAGACACACACACACACAGAGAGAGAGAGAGAGAGAGAGAGGCAGAGACACAGACAGAGAGAGAAGCAGGCTCCATGCCAGGAGCCCGATGTGGGACTGGATCCCCGGACTCTAGGATCACACCCCAGGTTGAAGGCGGCGCTAAACTGCTGAGCCACCAATGCCACCCAAGATTTTTTTTTTTTATGTAATCTCTCTCTACAGCCAACATGGGGCTCAAACTTACAACCCTGAGATCAAGAGTCATGTGCTCCAGCAACTGAGCCAATCAGGTGTCCCCCACCCCACCCGTAGAAATATTTTTCTTTTTTTTTTTTTAAAGATTTTATTTAGGGATCCCTGGGTGGCGAAGCGGTTTGGCGCCTGCCTTTGGCCCAGGGCGTGATCCTGGAGACCCGGGATCGAATCCCACATCAGGCTCCCGGTGCATGGAGCCTGCTTCTCCCTCTGCCTGTGTCTCTGCCTCTCTCTCTCTCTCTCTCTGTGACTATCATAAATAAATAAAAAATTAAAAAAAATAAATAAAGATTTTATTTATTTATTCATGAGAGATACAGAGAGAGAGAGAGGCAGAGACATAGGCAGAGGGAGAAGCAGGCTCCCTGCTGGGAGCCCCATGCGGACTGAATCCCAGGGTCCCAGGATCTCGACTTGAGTCGAAGGCAGACACTCAACCATTGAACCACCCAGGAGTCCCAGAAATGTTTTTTTATTTTAAGCAATGCAAACTATGATATATCAATGATATGAAGGAACAATGTCTGATTAAAGGAAGTGGAAGGAGTAAATGGGAACTAGTTCTTAAAGTTGTGGTGGGCACTAAATTTAGCATCAAAATTCTCACTGCGAAATGAAATAGAGAAACATATTGGTTGTATAAATTTCACATTATTTCATTTATAAGAGAGCCTTTTAGGTGGTGCTCTGCATTTCCAGTTGTTCAGTCTTGTGAACTTCAGAGTGTGCAACCCTAAACGGACAGACACTCCATGTATACCCCAGCTCTGAGTAATTAGGTACATCAAACTCGAATAAACTTGTGTTCATTGAGCACCTCCCTTGTGTGAGGCTGGGGGCAGAATGCTCAATCATATCTTCCATGCAATAACACTCTGATTCTTACCTTGTGTTCACTCCGCATCTGGAGTCCCATCCTACACATATGCTCTGGTTCATATGTCTAGTTCAGGCACCTCCAGTAGAGTCTCCAGCCCAAACCAGTCATCCTTCTTTGAGAGTCCTATTGCTCCACTAGTCCTCATGGAGCAATTGAGTATGTACACATTTCCTCACCATGTTATAGGCAAACACTAGATCTCCACTACCACTAGACTGGAAACACTTTGTGAGCGAGGGCCTGTTCTGTCTCTGGAATTATAGCGTCTCAGAGTTCTAAGGGGATGCCTGCCAGCTAAGATGACCAATGCATCCTGGTCTGCTGGGACTTTCCTGGTTTTAGCACTGAAGGTAACATGTCCAGAAAAAAACCACTTAGCCCTGGCGAAATAGTTGAGCACTTTACTGGGTAATTATTTACTGATTGGTTAGATTGTTTTATATGGTAAAATCCCTCCTACGCACATTACCATTGTTAGATATATATTGACCAAACATCACCCCTGTATTAACATGGCTCTCTCTACTGCAGTACTTGTGTGATCTCACACCAACTCTGAAAGTAGGAAAAGGTAGGGGTTATTAGTCCAGTTGAGGAAACTGAGGGTGAATAAAGTCTTGTGAATTTTTCCAAGTATTAAGTGAATAGCTAAAACCTATCTTTTAAGGATTTTTTCTTTAAGATTTTGTTTTATTTAATTAATTAGCTAGTTAATTAAAAGTAGTCTCTACACCCAAGGTGGGGCTTGAACTCCCAACTCTGAGATCAAAAGTTGCATGTTCTATTGACTGAGCCAGCCTACTACCTCAGGATTTTACTTTTTTTTTTTTAAGATTTTATTTATTTATTCATGAGAGACACACACAGAGGGAGAGGCAGAGACACAGGCAGAGGGAGAAGCAGGCTCCCTGCAGGGAGTCTGACATGAGACTTGATCCGGCGTCTCCAGGATCACGCCCTGGGCTGAAGGCGGCGCTAAACCGCTGAACCACCCAGGCTGCCCAGGATTTTACTTTATTTTAAGTAATCCCTACACTCAATGTGGGGCTTGAACTTACAACTCCAAGATCAAAAGTCACATACTTTACTAACTGAGCCAGCCTCTTTTAGGTCTTTTGATTCTTTTTTTTTTTTTTTTAAGATTTTATTTATTTATTCATGAGAGACACAGAGAGAGAGGCAGAGACACAGGCAGAGGGAGAAGCAGGCTCCAGGCAGGGAGCCTGATGTGGGACTTGATCCTGGGACTCCCAAGATCACAACCTGAGCCAAAGGCGGATGCTTTAACCACTGAGCGACTCACGTGTCCCAGGTCTTTTGATTCCTAATCAGGGCTCCCTGGAATTTGAAAGTATCCACAATAGAGCTTCAATTTCCCATATCTTCCAGCATTTAAAGTAATTGCAAAAGATTTTTGTGAAGAAAATACAAATTGAGGGCAGCCCCGGTGGCGCGGCGGTTTAGCGCCGCCTGCAGCCCGGGGTGTGATCCTTAGAGACCCCGGATCGAGTCCCGCGTCAGACTCCCTGCGTGGAGTCTGCTTCTCTTTCTGTCTGTGTCTCTGCCTCTCTCTCTCTCTCCCTCTGTGTCTCTATGAATAAATAAATAAAATCTTAAAAAAAAAAAAAAAGAAAAGAAAATACAAATTGTACTTTCATTCCCAAAGGGTCTGTATAAGTGGAACATGGAATATTGTCTTCTACATGGAACAATTCAATATTGTAAAGATAGCTTTCTCAAAACTACTTAATACATTGAATGCAGTTTAAACTTAAAATTTCAGGGAGTGCCTGGTGACTCAGTCGATTGAGCACCCTACTCTCAGTTTTGGTTTGGTCAAAATCTCAGGGTTGTGAGACGGATCTCCACATTGGGTCCACACTCAGTGAGGAGTCAGCTGGAGATTCTTTCCCCCTTCTTCTCCCTCTTTGCTCCTTCCCCATGCTTGCGCGCTCTCTCTCAAATAAATAAATTAATTAAATATTTAAAAATAAAATAAAATTTAAAATATAATAATAATAATTAAATCTTAGTATTTTAAGCAGTGAGGTGTTGGCACAGAATTATCCAATCAATGAAACAAAATTAAAAGTCCAGGAAATATACAAGAATTTGGCATATGATAAAGGTGGTTCAGATCAATTAGGGAATGATGGTTTACTTCATAAATGATGCTGAGAGAATAAGCTGATCATTTGAACACAACTTAAGCTAGGCTCCTATCTCTCCTAAAATACCAAAATAAACTTCAGATGGCTTACTAACTGTAACATAAAAAAATAAAAAAAATTTTTTTAAGTAAATTTATGAGAGAATTAGATGAAGAATCAATGATTATGTGATTTGGGGGTGAAGAAAATCTTTCTAAATATAACACGAAAAGCAGACACCATAAAAGTAAAAACATTAAATTTGACTGCATGAAAAATCCATTTTAAAAAAGTACAATAGAAATGACAATGTGGAAAAAACCTTTGCTACATATATGACAATTTAAGAGAATTCTTACAAATCATAAAGAAAAAATAAACATGCTAAAAGAAAAACGGGAAAGTACATAATTTGCCACAGAAGTACAAATGACAACAAAATTAGGAAAAGTTCTATCTCCTTAGTTAGCAAATGAAAGTAAATAAAGACCAAAAAGATCTCCTCCTCCTCCTTTTTTTTACCTAATCATACTGGCAAAAAAATTTTAAACAATAATATCCTTTGTTGGTGGGGACTAAATTGGCAGCCTCTCTGTAGGGCTGGTTGTATTATAAATCAAAGGCCTTATCAACGTGCATTCATTTGGATCCAGCAATTCTTTAGCCAGAAATATTTTTAAAGGAATAATCAGAACTATGTGCAAATATCTCTTTATAACTTTGTCCATGGGAATTTTATTTATTGTAGCCAAAAAGGGGAAACAACTTAAATATCTACTTCTAGGGAACTGGTTGCAAATGACAGTGAATTATATTATTCAGTAGAATACAAGGTAGTTATAGAAGTAAGACGCAGCTGATATTGTAGAAGAATATTCAATGACATGATAAATATTCATAACAATGTGTATTGCAAAGTGAAAAATGCATGTTACTAGGTTGTATCACAATATGGTCCTATATTTGTTTACACACACAGCATGAATTGTGCATTACAAATGATTTTTTTCCTTTTCCTTTTCTACATTTCCACAGAACACACTTGCTGGTTTTCCAAAAAGAAACAATAATAATTATTATTAATTGTTCTTAAAGAGAACTTAACAAATCCTGGGTCGATGGTTTTCTCAGAGCATGGAATTATAGAGTTGTTCATGTCCTACAATACACACTTCTGCAGTGCTTGAATTGTGCTTATCAAATCTGTTATTTTTGGATGCCTGGATGGCTCAGCGGTTGAACCCTGCTTTC
Source organism: Canis aureus (assembly GCF_053574225.1). NCBI lineage: Eukaryota > Metazoa > Chordata > Mammalia > Carnivora > Canidae > Canis > Canis aureus. The sequence goes on from NC_135617.1 coordinate 61,487,198, forward strand.
GGCTCGGGGCCTGATCCTGGGGTTCAGGGATCGAGTCCCACATCAGGCTCCCTAGGGGTAGCTTGCTTCTCCTTCTGCCTATGTCTCTGCCTCTCTCTCTCTCTGTGTCTTTCATGAATAAATAAAATCTTAAAAAAAAATCTGGTTATTTTTATAGTCAAAAAGAAACAATTTTAAAAACGAAGAAAGGGTTGGAGAACAGACATTTATGTTCTTTAATTCAATAATTTCACTTTTAAAAGTGCTCTTAAAAAAATAAATAAATAAAATGTTCTTAACCCTGGGGCACCTGGGTGGGGCAGTCAGTTAAGCATTTGACTCTTGGTTTTTGCTCAGGTCCTGATCTCAGTATCATGAGATCAAGCCCAGGTCTGGCTCTGTGCTCAGCGTGGAGTCTGCTTAATACTCTCTCTCCCTCTGCTCCTCTACCTTGTGCATTTTTTTCCTCTCTATCTCTCAAATAAATAAATAAATCTTTAAAAAGTAATGTTCTTGGGATCCCTGGGTGGCGCAGCGGTTTGGCGCCTGCCTTTGGCCCAGGGCACGATCCTGGAGACCCGGGATCGAATCCCACATCGGGCTCCCTGTGCATGGAGCCTGCTTCTCCCTCTGCCTATGTCTCTGTCTCTCTCTATTTCTCTCTCTGTGACTATCATAAATAAATAAAAATCTAAAAAAAAAAAAAAAGTAATGTTCTTTATCCTGAAAATGAGCAAATATTTATGCAGCGATTGCTCACAACAGAAGTATGTACAACAGAAAAACAAACAAAAAACCTGATAGCAAACATATACGCACCATCTGAATGTCTGACAATAAGGAGCTAGTTAAATAAACTATGATAAGCCCATTAGGTAGACCTGTAGTCACAGAGTGAAGTCCGCATGGATCCACTTGGCTTCAAATCTCTGCCACTTACTGTGTGGCCTTGTAAAGTTCCAGTGTCGTTAGTGAAGTGATGATTGCAATAGTACCTACCTCATGGGATAGTCTCATGAGCATGTTTATCAGAGTCCACAGAGGAGACCAATGACACACTGAAACTGGGTAATTTGAGTAGAATTTAACAAAGGGACTCTTTACAGAGATGGGGGGGGGGCAGGATGTAGGGCAATTAGCAAGCATAGTGCGGGATTTGAGCTAGTACAGTAGGGAATAATAGGAAGTAGTTGGGCGGCTATTAGAATGTGGAGAGAGAGAAAAGGGGGGAAAGAAAGGAAGAGGGAGAAAGTCCTCACTCCGAGGAGGAGCTGTGCTGTTTGATGAAAGCCCACTGAGCTTGCATAAACACCTTGACCTAACTCTAGGATCTTTCTGAGACACCTGTGAATAGCCTGACATTGCTGCAATAGTGCTATATACAAACAGTTCTAAATCTCAATGGTTATCAACTGCAAACATTTGTTTTTCTCACTCCTAGAATGACTGGGCAGCTCTTCTTCAGGCTCTGGATTGGTTGGGTTCTGGTTAGCTTTGAGGGCCTTTTATTTTGGGGCCAGCACTCAAAAGGCCAAACCAGACAGGCAAGTCCTTTTCAGGCTTCTGATCACTGCAAGCCTACAACTATTCCATTGGCCAAAGTATGTCACATGGCTGAGCCTAATATAAATGGAGTAGAAATATTCCTTTTCTATATACTCTACTAGAAGGCACATTCACATGGCAAATGCTAACATAGGGAGAAAGGGAGAGAGTAGAGTTGGGGATGACAATCCAATCTACCACAATGTGTTACGGGCCAAACCCAAGGAAATGAGAGGGGACAGAAAGTCGTTGACATAGTCTATGCAGGTCCACCTCTCGGGGCGCAGAGAAGGGTGGAAGAGGGTAGAGGTGTTTGAAGAGGCAAACAAAGATAGCTGTGCAGGATTACGTGAGTTAGTATTTTTAATGAGTTTAGGATAGTGATTGGCATGTAGAAAATACTAGAAAGGGGCAACTTCGTGGCTCAGTTGTTAAGTGTCTGACTCTTGATTTTGGCTTGGGTCATGATCTCTGGGTTGTGGGATTGAGCCCTGAACTGGGCTCCACACTCAGCACAGATTCTGCTCAAGATTCTCTCTCTCTCCTTCTGCCCCCCACCCCCCTTGCTTGTGTTCTATCTCTTTCAAAAAATTTTAAGGAAATACTATGCAGTTAACCCTTGAACAATATGGGTTTGAACTGCAGGGGTCCACTTATACACAGATTAAAAAAAAAAGATTTTATCCATTCATTCATGAGACACAGAGAGAGAGAGAGAGAGAGAGAGAGAGGCAGAGACACAGGCAGAGGGAAAAGCAGGCTCCCTGCATTGTGGGACTCAATCCCTGGAATCACGACCTGAGCAGAAGGCAGATGCTCAACCACTGAACCACCCAGGTGCCCCGATTTTTTGTTTTGATGAATACTGCACTGTACTGTAAAAGTATTCTCTTTTGTGTGAGTTTCTTAATAACATTTTCTTTCTCTAGCTTACTTTATTGTAAGAATACACATAACGTACAAAATATGTGTTGTTTACGTTATTAGTAAGGTTCTCTGTCAACAGTAGGCTATTAGCAGTTAAGTTTTTGGGGAGTCAAAAGTTATATGAGAATTTTCAACTACACAGGGGAATTGGGCCCCAAATTGTTCAAGGGTCAACTGTGTTTTTGTTAAATGAAATAATAAAATATGATACAATTGAGAATTATATATATTTTTAAAGATTTTATTTATTTATTATTGAGAAGCACAGAGACAGAGAGGCAGAGACACAGGCAGAGGGAGAGGCAGGCTCCATGCAGGGAGCCCGATGTGGGACTCGATCCCGGATCTCCAGGATCACACCGTGGGCTGCAGGCGGGGATAACCGCTGAGCCACCCAGGCTGCCCTGATAATGATATATTTTTTTTTTTTTTTTGAGAATGATATTTTTAAGAATATTTAAATACCGTGAAAAAAGAAAGAGAAAAAAAGAATATTTAAATACTTAAAAGTTCACAATTAATTGTTAAGTGAAGGAGGTTATAAAGCAGATGTATGTTAAATATAATTTAAAAAAGCAATGTACCTAGAGAAAGTACTGGAAGGAAACTCAGAAAAATATTAATATTGTTGCTGGTAGGTAGACTCATGCGGAATTTTTTCTTTTATGCGCTATGTGTTCAGAAATAAGTTGCCATATGCAGTCTCATAGGATGTGCACTGCATAACTCCAGGGAGTGGTCTTTATCCCTCTTCACGTTTTTGGCTTATACAACCTCCTTTATTGTCTATAGCTTCTAAAATGTACATGTATTACTCTGTGTAATCAAACAAATGCAGTTTTAATATACTGCAACCTTGCTTTTTCTCCCTAACACATGTACAAGACAACTGAAGTTGAACTAGCTTGGCATTTTTATTAAAGTAGGAAATAAATGATCTTGCTACTCCAAAATGATTGTTGCAGGCGCACTTAACAATGCTTGAGATAAGCGGGGCATTCAGTCACCTCTGCAGAACTGAAAGTTTCTTCAGGCATGTAGTGTAAAGAAAAGAAATGGATTTGGCCTGAGTGTGTTATTAAAATAATAAAAATTAAAATAATAATAAGCAAAATAACAACAAACCACGAAATGTATTTTAGTCACAGGAGAAATCCAGAACAACTGGATCAGAAATGATGACTGTGAGAATGGAACTTTCATATTAAATCCACAATGGAGAAGATTTAAAGTAAGTGAAGACTTCTTACTCCATGGTCAGGACAAAAGGAAAGTGTTTGTTTGTTTGTTTGTTTGTTTGTTTGTTTGTTTTGGGGGTTTTTTGGGAACCTGGTTCTTTTTTTTTTTTTGGGAACCTGGTTCTTAATGGCATCCAGACCAACCCTGCACTTCCTGGTCTCTGCATTTCTTGTTACATGAGAAGATAAACACCTTTACTACTTAGACTATATAGTTGGATATTCTATTACTCAAAGACAAAAAATATTTATATGCTCTTTGAAGCCCCTCCCTCCCTAGAGTTAAAAATCCTGTCTTGTGTGTGTCCACAACCTCTTGCGTGTACCTTTATTTTAGTCTTGTTTATGAAATCATCCAAAGAATTTGTGAATTTTCTTTTATTTTGTAACCTCAGGATCCTTCCAGGTATCTAACACAGAAACATTTGTGTAGTAGATACCAGTCAGGATCCCACGAATTTACTGTTCTGGGAGGTGTAGAGGATGCTCTTTCTTGAGAGTGTGGAGAAGTGGTGGACTCAGCCTGTGCACAAACAAACATGAGTAATCTCATTGCCTGGGTGAGGCTGTCGGTAAAGGCTGAGTCAGAAATAGCCTGGTGAACTCTTGCCTCGAGCCCTGAGCCCCTGGCAGTGCACTCCCGAAAACTGGTAGACCGAAGCAAAAGTCACTGTAGATAAAAGATGACAGCAGAAGAGTACATCTCTTCTTCTATTTAAATTTTTAGGATTATTTTTAGATATTAATTACATTTTATTTTTTAAGAAATAATTTTGGAGATTAAAATGTTGGCTTCATTACAAAAGTGGGTTGGAGAATGTGCTCTAGTTGTGAAGTCAAATGGGCTTGGTAATACTCTCCTATTTTGAACTTATCTTCTAAAATGTCATCCTCCATTCCTGCTGGGATGGAGGCTATCCTGTTTGGCTTATCATATGGCTGGGAGAACAGACCAGAATATACCTGCACTCCATAGAGCAGGTTGCCAACCACTGGCTCAGGCAAAAGTGGATTCAGAAAGCCAGCCTGCCAGGGGAACAAGTGCAACAGTCCACCTAACCCATCCATTTCCGTGGTTTCTATTACTTGAGGTCAACAGTGGTCTGGAAGCACATAATCCTCCTTCTGACGTTTGGTAGCTTAAGGCTACATCACAGTATTTATGTACCTATGTCACTCTCTTCATTTCATCTCATATGTAGGTATTTTATCATCTCAAGTCATCATAAGAAGAAAGGGGAGTACAGGACAGCAAGATATTTTGAGAGAGAGAACACGTTCATGTAACTTTTATTATAGTACACTGCTATAATTGTCCTGTTTTATTATTAGTTGTTGTTAATCTCTTACTGTGCCTATTCTCTATATTTTGTGCCTAATTTTTAAAAAAAGATTTCTTTAAAGATTTTATTTTATTATTTATTCATGAGAGACAGAGACAGAGAGAGGGAAAGAGAGGCAGAGACACAGGCAGAGGGAGAAGCAGGCTCCATGCCGGGAGCCTGACATGGGACTCGATCCCGGGGCTCCAGGATCACTCCCTGGGCCGAAGGCAGGCGCCAAACCACTGAGCCACCCAGGGATCCGCTAAAAAAAAGATTTTATTCATTTGAGAGAGAGAGAGAGAGCGCTGTGCCTGGTGGGAGAAAGGGTAGAGGGAGACGGAGAAGCAGGCTTCCTGCTGAGCAGGGCTCAGTCCCAGGACCCTGAGATTATGACCTGCTCCAAAGGCAGACTGAGTCACCCAGGTACCCCTTACTGTGCCGAATTTATAAACTATCATAAGTATGTATGTATAGAAGAAACCCAGTATCTATAGGCTTCAGTACTATCAACAGTTTCAGGAATCCACTGGGGGTCTAGGAATGTATCCCCCTCAGAGAAGGGGGGACTCCTGTATAAAGACATGAACTTCCTTACTGCTAATCTGCTACTCTGCATTCTTTATAATCTCTCTCGCTTTCCTGCCCTTGTTTGTATCATTGGGAGGTCAGAGTATATAAACATTTTTCCCAATCTTGGTTTGGCTTTTGCCTTCTTACAACATGAAGAACACAGCCTTTGAACTAGTGCAAGAATATGGGCTGCAAAGCGTGGACTGTTTTATGTTTAGTATCATGATTCCATACTTTCTACACAAAATCTCAATGTGGTGGCTGGAATTATGACTGGCAAAAATATGCAGGAATCTGAGTCTGAAAATCTGGGCTCCAGGCTGCAGTAAAAGTAACCAGGCCAAAGTGCTATTTTCAGAGTTCAAATGTCCCAACGGGCAGATCTTATCAATGATTTGAAAGGCATTAACGGCTGAGAATAGGTTTATTTGTTAGATGACCCAAACCTCATTCGCTTTTTAGCAGCCACTTTCAGTGCCTTACCTTGAAGGAGATGTCCTGTAGGAATGTCCTCAGGGAACAGGGCTTTATCTAGCACCCCTAAATCATGGCATATAGGAAGCTCCTACTTTATTCTTCCACACATGAGACTGATGCTTATAAGAATGTGGTAGGAAACAGGAAGGTTTTCAGGTTTAATTTAGAAGGAACAAAATACCAGTGGCCCCAGAGCAGGAGACCCTCCTTGGATCCCCACCACATCAGGGTATACCTCACCGGCTTGGGCAGAAACAGAAAGTAGGTCAACATGGAGCCCCGTCAATGTGACCAGGACACCATTTCTGGGTTCTATAGGGTAAGTTGACTTCATCAGGCTCCAACCAACCAGTCTGAGACTCAGCCTCTCCTAGCTTCTTCAGCCTAGTACAACTTGGGACCCGAAGATTCATGGCCTACCTGTCCCCCCAGCTCCACTCCAGAGCCACAGTCCCTACATTGCTAATCCTGGCCCATTGTCAAGTAAATAATCTCCTGGATTCTTAAGGGCCTGGGGGAGAGTGTAGATGACTCAGTGTGGCCCATCCCCACTATTAGAGAACAGCTCAAAGCAAATAGTTTGTGGCAGTGAGTTACTAATGTCAGCTTCATCAGAGAGTATTCTGTGAAAGCTGCAACAGTGAAATAGCCCTTGCAAACCCTGTAAGACTAATTTTGTGTCATGAAAGGAAGGGGAAGTTAGAATAAATAGAGTGAGACTCAGATGATTTATTTTTCAGTTTAGACTTGTGTGTTTCATTCATTCCCCGAACATAGGTTCTTGTCTACCTGCCTTTGGGGATCAGCACTGAAAGAGGAGTGAGTCATCAATTGGCTACGCCTTTTCTGTCTTTAATCCTTTAATGTAAAGGAGAATTAGGCAAGAAGATTAAGCGAGGTTAAACAAGATTCATTAATGAATTATTAAAAATCAAGCTCTAGCTTAAAACAACACAAGTAGAGATGTGTACAACTAAGTAAGGCACTGAAAAACTGTTCAAACATAAGAGATGTTATCCATTTCCTCTGTGAGAAAAGTCAGTCATTAATAACAATAATATGCTCAGAAGATATCATGATGTTTCTTCCTCCACACAGAGGCCCTACTGGCCATCTCCTGGGAGATGATAGACTTAGAAGACTAGTCCTGCAATGGGTTACCTGATACTTCTCCCTATCTGCCATAGGACTAGGTCTGCTTATGCAGTGAGCACTCAGTTTCCAGCTGCTGTACCATCAAATAAACGCTCATAGGTTGGTAAGCCTCTAGATAATACTCAGGCCAGGGCTTGAGTGAGAAACTGAAAATTTGCAAAGTTCCCCTCCTCCTTTTTAATGACGGACATGGCTTCCAAGTTCAGCTTCTCAATCTATTCATGCTTTCTAGTCTCTGTGGGAGAACAGAGTGAAGATCCAGGGGAAATTCTGGGGGTGGGGTGGGGCGGGGGGGAATTGGGTTTTTCTCAGAGAACTTCTAAAAAAAAATATTTAGATTATAGAAAGATGACTAAAATGGCAAAGGTAAGATGGTCATGTGTTGCTTATTCAGTTTTATTTCTCCCAAGGTATTTCTTAGAGCCACAAAATAGGAAAATTTCTGTAGAGCTGGCTCAGTCTCAGAAGATTGCACTTCCAGGAGCACCTGGGTGGCTCAGCGGTTGAGTGTCTGTCTGCCTTTGGCTCAGGTCGTGATCCCGGGGCCCTAGGATCGAGTCCCCCATTAGGCTCCCCAGAGGGAGCCTACTTCTCCCTCTGCCTATCTCTGTGTGTCTATCATCAATCAATAAATAAAATCTTAAAAAAAAAAAAAAGAAGATTGCACTTCCAGACATCAAAGTTAGACTGAGATTCTCAAAAAACACAGGGCATATTTGCCTCTGGAGCTGCTGCAGTTTTCATGAGGGCGAGTCTCTGCTTTTCCTTTGTAGGCTTCTTGCTGTTGCGTTTCAACTAGAGCCAGGGCTTGGAACTCCCTAGAAGAACCATGAATGAGCAACTGGGGGTCTGTGAATCCCATGAACTTGTAGTCACATTTTCATTATATGCACACAGGTTGGGGGAATATAGAGGATCCAAAGCTCTCATTAGATTCTCAGAAGTCTGTGACCTTGGAAGTGAAGGCTCCTGGTCCAAGCCTGGAGCAGCTGTATATCTTCTGGATCAGCAGCAGGACCCATGCCTTAAATGTAGGTAATATTGTTATCCCCACTGTGCAGATGAAAAAACAGACCAACAGAGTTTAAATGACTCATCCGTGAGTCATATGGCTGGTGAATGGTGAATCCAGGTAATAAATCCAAATCTGTCTGACTTCAGAAATGGAGCATTTCATTAGTGGGCAAAGCTTTGTCTACTTTGAACAGGTTTAAAACAATAAGATCTGAAATTTGTTAGGGTTTTTCCAACTTCCCCAAATCCTAACAGCAGCATCTGTGGCAGGTGACCCGGTTCTGTACAAACCCTTCTGGGGATGGGAGCTTCCTACTTCATCAGGAGTCAGCAACATTGTTGGACTTCACGAATGCTTTTAAAGTAGTAAACTCTGATTTACCTTGGGATTGGATGCTGGCAAGGTGCCTTCAAATGTAAAATGCAAAACATCTTCAGGTGTGTTGTCTAGGACTAGGATCTGAAATTCTGCAGCATGGAACCTCTACTTCAAAGTGGGGCACATGGGGGGAAGTGGACTGCATTGGGAAATATAAGCATGCACATCCAGAAATAATCTAACATGTAGAATGGTGGGCAAGGCAATCTTTCAAAAGCATCACAAGATATGCTTTGAAAATGGAAATGGTTGATAATTTCCATATACAGCAAAATTTTTCTTAGCTGTCATAGGGGTCTTTTTTTCTCTAGCTCCTTTTGTAAGAATGATCCTTTTTTATTTAAAAAAGACTTTATTTACTTATTTGAGAGAGAGGGAGAGAGTACAAGCAGGGAAAGAGGCAGAGGGAGGGGGAGAAGCAGAATCCCCACTGAGTAGGGAGCCCAATGCGAGGCTGGATCCCAGGACCCTAGATTGTGACCTGTGCCAAAGACAGACACTTAACCGACTAAGCCACCCCAGCATCCCAGTATGATCCTTTTTATATTTCCTTTACACTTGAGAGAACAAGAAATCTGGAAGGTGGGAAGGATGTTTTCTTAGAATATCCATTGTTTCTTGCTAAACCAAGATCTTTCCTGCTTCCTAAAAGGTCCTGAATGATAGATGCCAGAAATGCCTTAAAAACTGAAAGTATATAACAGTGATGTTAGTAAATTAGAACATTTGTTGTTATTATTATAACTGAGTAAGCTATTCTTTTTGCAGTAGCTAGACTACAAAGGTGGTCCTCTGGGATCTGCACCTCACAGGACTCATCCCTGGGAGTCTAGACTGGCCCAGATTCTCTTCAATCAATACAGTATTGTGGAAGTGATGCTGTGCCATTTCTAGGCCTAAACTTTAGGAAGGTCTCAAGGTTTCCACTTTGGACTTTTGGGAGCTCTGTGCTAACATGTATGAAGTCCTTTCTACTCTGCTAGAAAGGGTATGCAGAGAGAGGGGGCGGGTGGGGGGGGGAGGAGAGAGATAGAGGCCCTCAGATAATGTGGAGAGAAAGAGTCCCTGCTGCCCAAGTATTCCAGCTAAGTCCAGCCTGCCAGCCATCTCCAAGATGATGCTAGACATGGTGATGAACTATATTGGATACTCCTGTGCAGTCAAGCCCCAGGTGACTGTAGAGACAGCAGACATCACAAAGAGCAGAAAAATCACCCAGCTGACCCTTGTCAACCTACAGACTCATGAGAGTAGTCATGAGTCTGTAGTCATAAAATGGTTATTATTTTAAGCCCCTGACATATAGCAATACATAGCCGAACACTCTCCATTTTCCTGTATCAAACTTGATTATTTTTATGGATAAACAAGGTCAATAACAATGCAAAGTAATTAAAAACATTTCTTTAGGGGCAGCCCTGGTGGCTCAGCAGTTTAGCTCCGCCTTCGGCCCAGGGCCTGATCCTGGAGACCCAGGATCAAGTCCCACATCGGCCTCCCTGTATGGAGCCTGCTTCTCCCTCTGCCTGTGTCTCTGCCTCAATCCCTCTCTGTGTGTGTCTCTCGTGAATAAATAAAATCTTAAAAAAAAAAAAATTTCTTGGGGATCCCTGGGTGGCTCAGTGGTTTGGCGCCACCTTCGGCCCAGGGTGTGATCCTGGAGACCCGGGGTCAAGTCCCACATCAGGCTCCCTGCATGGAGCCTGCTTCTTCCTCTGCCTGTGTCTCGGCCTCTCTCTCTCTGTCTGTCTTTCATGAATAAATAAATAAAATCTTAACAAAACAAAACATTTCTTTATCTTGTGAAGTACCCAATCAAAAATAAGTCTTAGTAAAGCAACATTCAGACCCCAGTGAAATGGCACTCTATGCCCATCGTGATGGCTACAATTATACAGATAGATGATAGCAAGTGTTGACAGATATGTGGGGAAATTGAAACCCTTATACACTGTTGGTGGAATGCAAAATGGTGCAGCTGCTTTGGAAAGTAATCTGGCCATTCCTCTTAGAGTTAGCATGTGACCCAGCAATTCCATTACCATATACTCAAGAGAAATGAAAATGTACATCCCCCCCCACAAAAAAAAGAAAACGTACATCACCATAAAAACTTGTACAGGATCGATTGCTCATAGCAACATTATTCATTATAGCTGAAAACCAGAAACAACCCAGATGTCCATCAAGTGATGAATGAATAAATAATATCTGTTATTATCTAATCACTGGAGTATTATTTGGCAATGAAAAGGAATAAAGTACTGACACATGCTACAACGTGAATGAACTTTGAAAATGTTATGTCAGGGACACCTGGGCTGCCACAGTATGTAGATCATGCGACTCTTGATCTTCGGGTTGTGAGTTGGAGCCCCACACTGGGTATGGAGATGACTTAAAATTTTTTTAGTAAAAATAAATTAAAAAAAAACGTGTTAAATGAAAGAAGCCAGTCACAAAGACCACATATTGTATGTTCCTACTTACACGAAATGTCCAGAATAGGCAAATCTATAGAGGTAGAGAGTAGATTAGGGATTGACTTGGGCTGAGAACAATAAAAAGCAAGTGTTAATAGGTACTGAATTTGTTTTGGGGCTAATGAGCATATTCTAAAATTGATTGCTTTGATGATTTCAAACTGTAGATACACTACAAACATTGAATTGTACACTTTAAAAGGGTGAACTGTATGGTATGAATTATATCTCAATAAAGACGTTTTAAAACTTTTTTTTGTTAGGATATTTTTAAGTAATCTCTAACCCAATATTGGGCTTGAACTCATGACTCTGAGATCAAGAGTCACACTCTCTACTGACTGAGCCAGCGAGACACCCCAAAGGTGTTTTTTTTAAAGGCAATATTCTATAAGACTAATGTCTTTTTTTTTTTTTTACTACTTTGGACACCAGACTCCTGTCTATCATCAGATAAGGCAAAATCAACCCAGATAGCTAACTATAATGACACTGCAATTTGCTTTTGATAGAGGAGTTTATAGGACCAACATATGAAATGAGAGCTGAATGTCAGTTCATTATACAGTTAATATAGTTTTTATTATACTGTTAATACAGTGTAATATTACAGTTAATATTATTGTTATATTCCTCTTATCAGTGAGGTGAAGATCAGTACGGAGACTTGATCTGAATTCTTACATTCTCTGTTCATGAAGTTTAAGCTTCCTCTTAGGATCTGCTGTATTTGGATTATGAAGTGATAGTAGCTTGTCAGGGTGAAGAAAAGGGGAGAGGGAAGTATTGCTTCTTCCTCAACTTCCCAGAAAACAAAAGAGTGTTCACAACTACATTTCCAAGAACCACCGAAAGTATTTGAATTCATTATTTACATAGCAAGAAAACAAGTTATGTGGGATGCCTGGGTGGCTCAGCGGTTCTCTGCTTCTCTCTCTGTGTGTCTCTCATAAATAAACGAATAAAATCTTAAAAAAAAAAAACAGGAAAGAAAACAAGTTACAGTTTGACTCTCCTGCAACAGTGTGATAACACATTTTTTATTGCCTAATGGTTTCTCCATGGTTGACCTTCACAGATGTTTCACATGGTTTTGAAAAAAGTATGTATGTGGGGCGCCTGGGTGGCACACTTGGTTGAGCATCTGACTCTTGGTTTCATTTCAGGGCGTGATCTTGGGGGGAGGGTGAGATGGAGCCCCTCATTGGGCTCCATGCTTAGCACGGAGCCTGCTGAAGTTTCTCTCTCTCCCTCTGCCCCTTTGCCCTATCTAAAATCAATCAATCAATCAATGTCTGTTTGTTTCAAAGATTTTATTTATTCATAAGAGACACAGAGAGAGGCAGGGACACAGACAGAGGGAGAAGCAGGCTCCCTGCGGGGAGTCCAATGCGGGACTAGATCCCAGGACCCTGGGATCACGACCTGAGCCAAAGGCAGATGCTCAACCACTGACCTACCCAGGTGCCCCTAAATAAACAAACCTTAAAAACAAGGTATGTATGCTCTGTTTGTTGTTAGGTGCAGTTTTATATGCATCCATTAATGCAAGCCTGTTAATTGTGCATTTATATGCTCTATGGCCTTACAAATGTTTTCGCTACTTTATTGAGAATTAAAAAAATAAAATAATAAATGTTTATTTGTTGATAAACCAAAATGTAAGGCCCCATGCTAGGCTCTGATGGATCAGTCTTGAATTTTGCTCTTTAGGGAGCTCACAGTAGATGACAAATGTCTCAATCCATGAGGATATAGGACCTGCAATGTCAGCTTTTATTTTGAATTTATATTTTTGATTTATATTTTATGACTGTTTCAGTTTAAAGCCTTGACTTTCTACTTATCAGATTTTGATAAAACAATGTTAAAATCTCTCACCATGGAGACGCCTGGGTGGCTCAGTGGTTGATCGTCTGCCTTTGGCTCAGGTCGTGGTCCTGGGGTCCTGGAATCGAGTCCCAGGTTGGGCTCCCCACAAGGAGCCTGCTTCTTCCTCTGCCTGTGTCTCTGCCTCTCTCTCTCTCTGTCTCTCATGAATAAATAATTAAAATCTTAAAAAAAAAACAAACTCACTATGGTCATGAAGTCATTACATCCTCCTTTAGATCTGTCCAGTTTTGTTTCATATACTTCAAGACTTCATTGTTAGGTGCATGCTTGTTCAGGATTTTTATAACTTTCTTTTCTTTAATTTTTATTTTTATAACTTTCTAATGAATTTTCTTTTATCTCCTGCAGTGGCCAATCTGCTGTTCAACCATCCAGTGAAATTTATCCCAGGATGTTTTATCTCTAGAGGTTCAATTTGGGTCTTTTTTTTTTTTTTTAAGATTTTATTTATTTATTTGAGAGAGAGAGTGAGTGAGAGAGCATGAACTGGGGAGCGGTGGAGGGAGAAGCAGACTCCCAGTTAAGCAAGGAGCCTGATGCAGGGTTCCATCCCCATGACCTGAACCAAAGGCAGATACTTAACCGAATGAGCCTCCCAAGCACCGCAAATTTGGATCTTTTTTATATCTCTCATCTCTCTGCTTAACATGTGCAATCTTTCCTCTACCTTCTTGAACTTAATGGAATATGGTTAAAATAACTTCGTGTCCTTATCTACTAATTCTGTCATCGGTGCTTTTTCTGGATGATTTGTTTATTAATTGATTTTTCTCCTTATGGGTTGTAGCTTCCTGCTGCCTGCTTCTTTGCATGCTGGGTAAGTTTTGATTAGTTTCCAGACAATGTATATCTTATGATATCTTGTGAGATGCTGGGTGTTTTGTGTTTCTGTAAATGTTCTTGAGCTTGGGTTCCCTGGGTGGCGCAGCAGTTTGGCGCCTGCCTTTGGCCCAGGGCGCGATCCTGGAGACCCGGGATTGAGTCCCACGTCGGGCTCCCGGTGCATGGAGCCTGCTTCTCCCTCTGCCTGTGTCTCTGCGCCTCTCTCTCTCTCTGTGACTATCATAAATAAATAAAAAAAAATTTTAAAAAATGTTCTTGAGCTTTGTTCCAGGACATAAGTTAAATTATGAGTAAACAGATGATCATTTTAAGGATTTTTTAAAAGATTTATTTATTTATTTGAGAGAGAGAGAGAGAGCAGGGGGAGGAGCAGAGGCAGAGGGAAAGGGGGAGATCTCAAGCAGACTCCTCCCATGACCTGAGCCAAAACCAACAGTCAGATGTTTAACTGACTGCACCACCCAGGTGCCCCAGAATTTTTTATTTTTAACCTTTCTTTACTGAGACTCTAGTAGTCTTTAGTCTAGGGCTAATATTCCCCCACTACTGAGGCAGTATCCTAATTACTCAGTGCTCTGTGAATTACAAGGCTTTCCATTTCGTCTGATGGGAACCCAACAATTCTTAGCCCTTTGTCATCTCCTGGATTATTTCCTCTGCTCCTTTGGGTCATTTCTTCTCTGGCTTTCGATAGCTTCCTCTCCATCATGTGCTGGTGAGCACTCAGCCAAAGACTTGAAGGGGATCCTGTGAGGATCTCCGGAACCATCTTTCTCTGTGTGCAATTCTCTGCTGTCCAGTACTGTGCCTGCAAACTGTAGCAGCTTTGCCTCCCTGCCTCAGACTCCCAGATTTATCTCTTCAACTCAGGGAGACCACGGGTTGGCCTGGATTCTCCCTGTCTGTGCTATGTCCTGGGAACTCTCCAGGCTCTACACTGGAACAATCATGCAGCTTGCCAAATTTGTTTCCCTTCTCAGGGATCACTCTCTGTGCCATCTGATGTCTAAAGTGTGAAAATCCATCTTTTCAATTAGTCTGCCCACTTTTTCAGTTGTCTCAGGTGAGAGGGTAATTCTGAGCCCTGTTACTCTAGCTTTGCTGGAAGCTGAAGTCTAATTAATTTCCAATAATGCTTTTTGCCTGATATTGGCATTGCCACACCAGATATCCTTCCTCTAGTATTTGCCTTGTGTAAATACTGCCATTTATTTCCTTTGAAAATTCTTATATCATTATGTCTCAGATTTGTCTCTCTCTTTTTTTTTTTAGATTTTATTTATTTATTTGAGAGAGTGCATATGCACAAGCAGGAGCAGCGGTAGGGGCAGGAGCAGAAGGAAGGGGAGGAGCAGAGAGAAAGGGAGAAGCAGGCTCCCTGCTGAGCAGGGAGCCCAATGCAAGGCTTGAACCCAGGATGCTAGATCATGACCTGAGCCCAAGGCAGACAACGTAAAAGACTGAGTCACCCAGGCACCCCTCAGGTTTGTTTCTTTAAAAGGAACATAATGGTTGGATTTTATTTCCTGGTCTGAGAATTTTTGCTTTTTAACACTGGATTTAATTGTTTAAATTTGGTGAAGAAAAATAAAATGATAAATAAATAAATAAATTGATTGATTGATTGATTGATTGATTGGGACTAGCAGTCTATTTGGATTTAGGCTTCTGTCCTGTTTTTGTGCTTTTCCTTTTTCAAGCTTTTTCTTTATCTAAACTGTTTTTATTGTATTAATAAAGCTTTTCTGGGACGCCTGGATGGCTCAGTGGTTGAGCATCTGCCTTTAGCTCAGGGCGTGATCCTGGGGTCCTAGGATCAAGTCCCACATTGGGGTCCCCACAGGGAGTGGACTTCTCCCTCTGCCTATGTCTCTGCTTTTTTCTGTGTATCTCTCATGAATAAATAAATAAGATCTTAAAAAAATAAAGTTTTTCTTATGGTCCCCCTTTTTATTTCTATGGGTTTGGAAATTATGTATTCTAATTTTTTAATGATTTTATTCATTTATTTGGGAGAGCGTGAGTGAGCACTAGTGAGAGAGTGCATGAGCAGGGGGAGGGGCAGAGGGAGAGAATCTTCAAGCAGACTCCCCGCTGAGGAGGGAGCCAGATGCTCTGTCTGGTGTTGGCGTCCTCTGAGATCATGACCTGAGCTGAAACCAAGAGTTGGATGCTCAACTGACTGAGCTATCACCCAGGTGCCCAAAGATTCATAGTGGATCCCTCTTCAGGGCTGAAGGGCCTAATCCTAATCCTAATTCTCCAGATGCTAGAAACGGGAGATACCTCTGACAGACAATGCTCAATGTCAACCCCTCTCTAGAAATTGCCCTCAGCTGAATAGGGTTGCTTCACCCGCAATGTCCCATCCTTTCCTGAGTGTAGCCTGTATCTAATGATTGGTTGGTGCAGGGGTGTAAAGAGCCAGCCCTCTTGTGTCAACATGGGACAATTCTAAAGGTCCATCTGAGATTCCCCGGGTCCCATGGAAAGGTGATCAACTCATCCAAGTTTGCCAGTTATTTGTGTCTCTGAAACCCCTCCATTTTGCCTCCTGGGAAATCTTCCGATCCCAGGCAATCCAGGACAATTGGTCATTCTTCCCATGAAGTTGAGTGAAGTCTTTATTGAGACTGCAATGAAGGCTCACCTTCTCATTCTACCTGGTCCTGCTTCCATCCCTTCCACTGGTATTGATCCCAAAAGTATTCCATAATAAGCCACCAACGTCTGACTCAATCTACTTCCCTAGGAACCCAAACTGCAACACTAATGTCTCTCTAAATTTAATTATAGAAAATTCTTGGATATTTTCCTGAAATATCTCTTATTCATGAGAGACACAGAGAGAGAGGCAGAGACACAGGCAGAGGGAGAAGCAGACTCCCTGTGGGGAGCCCGATGCAGGACTCAATCCTAGGACTCCAGGATCACGCCCTGAGCCAAAGGCAGACAACCACTGAGCCACCCAGGCACCCTAAATAAAATCTTTAAAAAAAAAAAAAGAAATATCACTCTTCGCATTCTCTATTCTTTCTTTGTGGTACATTCACTATATACATGTTAAATGTCTTCATTCTATCCTGCATTTCTTATAATCATTCTTTTAAATTTTTTTCATCTTTCTATCTCTGTCTCTTTGAATTTGCTAATTTTATCTTCCTGTGGGTCTAAACTGCTGTTGAACCCATCTATGGACTTGTATACCTTAATAACTTCCTTCAGTTGGCTTTGAAGACACATACTCATCTGGTTTTCTTCCTGTATTTCTGGTTGCTCTGTTTCAGTCTTGTTTGCTGGTTCCTCTTCATTGTCCCTACTTCTAAATGATGAAGTCCCTGGGTCTCGGTTCTTGAACCTCTTCTCTTTTTCACAATTGAAACCACTTTCCAGATGAAGTCATCAGTCTTGTGACTTCAAATACCACAGATATGCTAATAACTTCCAAATTTATATCTCCCCTAAACTCCTGACCTGTATCTAACTGGCTATGAGGCACTTGAAAGTTTGGAATCTAAGCTCCTGATCTTCATTCCCAAATCCTGCAGGGTTGTTTTGTTTGTTTGTTTTCTATCTCAGTTAATGGTAATTGTTATTATAGGTGTTCAGGTTGAACTCCTTGAATCATCTTTGTCTCCTCTCTTTGTCTCACACTGTAAATACTATAAATCCTATTGATTTATCTAAAAATAGATCCAGAATTTGGCCACTTAAAAAAAAAGATTTTATTTATTTATTTGAGAGAGAGAGAGAGAGGGATGGGGGTGTGTAGCAGAGGGAGAGGGACAGTCAGACTCCGTGGTGAGCAAAGAGCCTGACACAGGACTTGATCACACAACCCTGAGATTATGACCTGAGCCGAAATCAAGGGTTGGATGATTGATTAACTGACTGAGCTAGTCAGGTGCCCTAGAATTTGGCCACTTTTCAACAATTCACACTGTTGCCCCTGTTCGTCCAAGTCACTGTCATTTCTTGCCTGGATTATTGCAATAACCTCCTGACTGGTCTGTCTGCAGCTTCTTTTCAACATGGCAGCCAGAGTAATCCTGCCAAAATGTTAGCCGACCCTTACTTCCTTCTGCCAAGAACCCAGCAGGACTCCCTTGTCATTCAAAGTAAAACCAAAGGCCTTACTATGATCTGCAAGTTCCTACATGATCCAACCCCATTACTTCCTGGCCTCACCTCCCACTGCTTCTCCGTCTCTCTTTTTTCCACTCTCACCTACACTGGGCTCTTTGCTGTTACTTAAAAACACCAGGCATATTCCCGCTGCAGGGCCTTTGCTCTGGTTGTTTCCTCTATTTGGAAAGTTCTTCCTTACACATCTGTATGGTTTGCTCTCTCACTTCTTCAGGTCTTAAATAAAACTCATTTGCTCAATGAGGCTTTCCTTGATACCTTATCTAAAGTTTCACTCACTCCTTCTTGATATTTTTATCCCCTTTACCCCTACTTTATTTTTTTCTGCTTATCCCTACCTCATATGCTGTATTTATTATCTGTCTTCATCACTAAAATGTAAGCTCTGTTAGAATGAAGCTTTTTGTCTATTTTGTTCACTGTAATATTCCCAGAGTCCACGTCTGCCATATAATACGGGCTCAATAAATATTTGGTAAATGAATGAATGACCCTATTTTGTACTTCTAGAAAGTTGATTCAGTTATTCCTTCAATCTCCCTGTTCTAGATGTGGTATATGTATACAATGGAATATTACTCAGCCATTAGAAATGACAAATACCCACCTTTTGCTTTGACATGGATGGAACTGGAGGGTATTATGCTGAGTGAAATAAGTCCATCGGAAAAGGACAAACATTATATGGTCTCATTCATTTGGGGAATATAAAAATTAGTGAAAGGGAATAAAGAGAAAGGAGAGAAAATGAGTGAAAATATCAGTGAAGGTGACAAAACATGAGAGACACCTAACTCTGGGAAATGAACAAGGGGTAATGGTGGGGGAGATGGGCAGGGGGTTGGGGTGACTGGGTGATGGGCACTGAGGGGGGCACTTGGCAGGATGAGCACTGGGTGTCATGCTATATGTTGGCAAATTGAACTCCAATAAAAAATAAATAAATTTTTTAAAAAAAGAACGATGCTAGTTGAAAGCTGAAAAAAAATTTAAAAAATCTCCCTGTTCTTATTTAAACTTACTTATTTATTTATTATTATTATTTTTAAAACGATTTTATTTATTTATTCATGAGAGACACACAGAGAGAGGTAGAGACACAGGCAGAGGGAGAAGCAGACTCCAGGCAGGGAGCCCAACGTCGGACTCGATCCCGGGACTCCAGGATTAACCCCCAGGCGGAAAACAGGCGCCAAACTGCTGAGCCACCCAGGGATTCCCTCCCTGTTCTTATTTAATAGTGTCCTGTTACTTTCCATTTGTAGTGATGAATAGCATGTGCTCTGGCACTAGACTGCTTGGGTTCAGATCCCAGCTCTGACACCCTAATAGCTGTGTGACCATGAGTAAATTTCCTAATATCTCATTTGTAAAATGGAGAAAGTAGTAGTATTTATTTCACAGGGATTTCTTGAAGACAGGAGACATTAACATTCTGTGAAGTGCTTTGAACAGTGATCGCTATCTTTACCACTATTTTCTTTTTTTTTTTTTTAAAGATTTTATTTATTTATTCATGAGAGACACAGAGAGAGAGAGGCAGAGACATAGGCAGAGGGAGAAGCAGGCTCCATGCAGGAGCCCGATGTGGGACTTGATCCCAGGGCTCCCAGTATCACGCCCTGAGCCGAAGACAGACACCCAACTGCTGAGCCATCCAGACATCCCTACCACTATTTTCATCATTTAAAATCTGCTTATGATTTATAGTTTCTTTCAGATTTTCTATTATTTTAACTTTTGAAGAGGGGCCTATTTTTCCATTTCTTGGATATACAAACTCTCTACTGATAAAGTCTAATCAGCTACAGACCACCAGGAGCAAGTGTGTCATCTAACTACGTCAGTTACTGACTCAATACAGCAAAGGAGGGCACTCCAGGGGAACTATGGAAAATGTCACTCCACAAGAGGGAGGAGGGGGGTATCTTTTGTAAGGTTCAGGTCCCACTGAAGGATTCTGAGGATGCCAAGGGAAGTGAGTGTCAATTCTGGATTGGTTGGTGTTGCTGAGTGGGTATTAGGAGAAGTGTGGATTAAGTAGGGATTAGGTGCCATCATGAGGAGAAGGTGGCTTAGCAATTGGGTCCCACCCAGGGATCCCCACCTAAGCCAATTTTTATGTCAAATTTTCATCTCAGAATTTGCACCATGCAGGTAGCTTAATTTAGACCTCCACTCCTGCACACGGTATAGGCCTAGGGCTTAGATTTCTCATGGATGACATGTTTGTTCCACATCTAAGAACTATGACAAGTGGTAAGCTTCCTGGCAAATTTATAGGGCCCATGTGCAATTTTTCTACCCCTATGTCAGAAGGAAGAGTTCTTTAAGACCTTCGATTTTTTTTCTGTTTGAACTCATAACCCTGAAATCAAGGCATGAGCTGAAGTCAAAAGTCAGAAGCTTAACTGAGCTACCCAGGCGCCCCAAGATCTTAGATTTTGAGCAGAGAGTACAATCATGGCTTGTCACCTTCCTCTTGCTCTTTATGGGCATTAACCCCTGGCCTGAACTCTACACCCAAATCCTTGTGGGCTGTTGGGACATTATTAGTTCACCTGATGCCTGCTCTGCCTTTAATGGCTCTCTTCATTCCTAGTATTTGGATTTGGCCAAATTCCTAGTATTTGGCTCTCTTCATTCCTAGTATTTTCCTTTATTTTTTTCAACTTATTTACATACATATATATTTCAAATATATTTTATTTAGCATCTTCTACATATTTGTAATAGAACTGAGCCCACATCCATATTTGCTCAGATCACTCTAATGATGCTAGGATGTCAGCAGTTATCTGGAGTCACACCTGGCTTTAAATCCAAGAGTTCAGGATGCCTGAGTGGCTCAGTGGCTGAGCATCTGCCTTTGGCTCAAGGTGTGATCCCAGAGTCCCAGGATCAAGTCCCACATCGGGCTCCCTGCATGGAGCCTGCTTCTACCTCTGCTTGTGTCTCTGCATCTATCTCTCTCTGTGTCTCTCATGAAGAAACAAATAAATAATTTTTAAAAAGCAGAAGAAAGAAAGAAAGAAAGAAAGAAAGAAAGAAAGAAAGAAAGAAAGAAAGAAAGAAAGAAAATATTTTAAAAAATAAATAGGGATCCCTGGGTGGCTCAGCGGTTTAGCGCCTGCCTTTGGCCCAGGGTGTGATCCTGGAGTCCCAGGATCGAGTCCCACATCCGGCTCCCGGCATGGATCCTGCTTCTCCCTCCTCCTGTGTCTCTGCCTCTCTCTCTCTCTCTCTCTCTCTCTGTCTATCATAAATAAATAAATAAATCTTAAATAAATACATAAATAAATAAATAAATCCCAGAGTCCATGCTTATATTTTGTTTGACTCTGGTAAACTTTTTTTTCTTTTAGAAGATTTTTTGTTTATTTATTCCTGAGAGACACAGAGGGAGGCAGAGGGAGAAGCAGGTTCCATGCAGGAAGCCCGATATGGGACTCGATCCCGGGTCTCCAGGATCATGCCCTGGGCCAAAAGCGGCGCAAAACCGCTGAGCCACCCGGGCTGCCTGACTTTGATAAACTCTTTAAGCCTCCATCTTCTATGTATAAAAGGGAATGATAATAAGACATACCTATAAATGAGGTAATAGACACAAAATACAGATAAAGAATTCAGTAGAGGGGCACCTGGGTCGCTCTGTGGTTGAGCATCTGCCTTTGGCTCAGGTCTTGATCCTGGGGTCCTGGAATCCCCACAGGGAGCCTGCTTCTCCCCCTGCCTATGTCTCTGCTTCTGTCTGTGTGTCTCTCATGAATAAATAAATAAAATCTTAAAAAAAAAAAAAGAACTTGGTAGATAACACATTAATGCTATCAATAGAGGCAATTTAAAAAAAATTTTAAAGGATAAGGAAAAACATAGTTTGTGCCTTTTTGTGACAAGATCTACCTCTTATCAACTATACTTCAACAATGAAAGGCCTGGGTGGCTCAAGGGTCAGGATGAATCCCACATCGGGCTCCTTGCAGGGAGCCTGCTTCTCCTCCTTCTTCCTATGTCTCTGCCTCTCTCTCTGTGTCTCTCATGAATAAATAAATAAAACCTTAAAAAAATTTTTTTTAAAAAGACCTGCCTCCTAAAACCAAAAATCTATCTCTGTCCAGTTTTGATATATATTTTGTCTATGAACAGAGAACATTTACTCTTTTTTTTTTTTTCATCGAAAAGCCTTTGATTTCCTCGAGAGGATTCTGAAAAATACCTTCCTATAGTTGTTCTACCCAGGATATGGCTTGAGTCTTTGGCTGCTGGTTGTAGCAGATACTCCTTTTCATATGAGAGCTCTGACCTGCTCCCTCTGTGTTTTATGACTTGTGCCTGTGGGCTAGTGGTTTTCTGGAAGAAAAACTTTCTCTTCCGTGTCTTTTGAAGCAGAATCCTTCCCTGTCACCTCACCACACATGCGCACCCCAGCCAGGCAGAAACTCCAAGGTCCTAACACTTCTTTTGCGACACCATTAACTTAAAGTTAGGATTAACTTCAGCAGTCCAAGGTCATGTGGGTTAGATGTACCTTTAAATTTCCATACACATTTCTGGTTTTGGAAATCTGACAACTTCTCTAAATGGTTTTACCTAGCTTTCAACTCTCATTTCTCTAGTAAAGATAAATGAGTTGCCTCTACACGTACTGTTTCTACCACCACCTTGCCCCCTCCAGGAAATTCAATAACTTTTTAATATATGTAATATGTCTCATATCTCTGGAATTCTGAATTCATGGGTTATGAAGATTAAATGAAAAAGAAATATGGAAGTATTTCTTGGTACCTAGTAGGTTCACAACAAATAGATGCTGTGAATTGAACACATCTTTAACCTTATATATATTGTATTGGCCTGCCAATCTGAGTGTGTCTTCCTATTTTTCAGATGAGACGGTGTAAGCTCTAGGTAGCCAGTTGTGATTTATGCTCTGAACTCTGAGTCCTCCCCTACCAGAAGGCCTTATGCTCTACATGGCTTCTTTTTTTTTTCTTTTTAAAATATTTATTTAATTTCTTTTTTTGTATATTTTTTATTGGAGTTTGATTTGCCAACATATTGTACAATACCAGTGCTCATCCTGTCAAGTGCCCATCACCCAGTCACCCCAACTCCCCCGCCCACCTCCCCTTCTACTACCCCTTGTTCATTTCCCAGAGTTAGGAGTCTCTCATGTTCTGTCTCCCTCTCTGATATTTCCCACTCATTTTCTCTCCTTTCCCCTATAATCCCTTTCATTATTTTTTATATTCCCTGTATGTCTGCATGGCTTCTTATACACATGGTGATGTTCATGGCTGGCCTTGGTGTATGAGAGTAAACTTCCAGGGGCCTTGGGGAAAATGAAGTTCTTCTCCCTCCCTACTTTCATGTCAAATATTACAGATACACTCACTCAGCTCCATTCCAACTCCCTTGTAATATGCCTTGCTAAATGCTCCAGATAAAAAGTAAAATATTACATATTTTCTTTCCTTCTTTTTTTTTTT
Source organism: Canis aureus (assembly GCF_053574225.1). Lineage (NCBI taxonomy): Eukaryota > Metazoa > Chordata > Mammalia > Carnivora > Canidae > Canis > Canis aureus. The sequence goes on from NC_135617.1 coordinate 61,510,661, forward strand.
AGATTACATATTTTCTAGAGTCCTTGACAACTGGAGTTCCAAGCCCATCATGGAAACACACCTGGGATTTGAAAGTCAGGAAGAGGTGGAGGCCATGCTTTTGTTGGTTTTGTCATTTCTGCTGGCTTGCATGCAAGTAGAGAGGAGTTGGATACTTCTGTCAAAGTGGCAGAAGTGTCAGAGTCTGGTTCTTAGCTCTGTGGGTGTCAGGATGTAGCAGTAGCCAGTAGCTGATGACACTGGCTTCATCTTTGGCCTCTGTCATGTTCATGCCCACACCATGACCTTCCTCAAGGCCATCTGTTACAGGCCCCTTGGAGCTTGACACATGCCCTGACTGGAATGTGAAGAGGCTGCTCTGATCTTCCCTAAAGCGGCACACAAAAGGAATCACTGTAGGTAACCAGTGGAGATCACTGACACGCAGGAGGCCCACTGGAGAGGACAAGTAGAGATCCTCTGGTGCATAACTGGTGCTATTTTAGGTAACTAACTTTCACCTCACCAAGGATCCTTAAGGACCCCCTTGCTACATAAAACCTGTGGGTTAAGGGAACACCTGGATGGCTCACTGGTTGAGTGTCTGCCTTTGGCTCTTGTCATGATCCTGGAGTCCTAGGATGGAGTCCCGCATCAGGCTCCCCATAGGGAGCCTGTCTCTGCCTCTCTCTGTGTGTCTCTCACGAATAAATAAAATCTCAAAAAAAACAAAAACAAAACCTGTAGGTTAGGGTCCCAACGGGGCTGGAGAATGGTTGTGTGGCACCAGGATGGTCTGTCTGCCCAGCCCCTGCACTGTCCCACAGGGTATTCAAGTTAGCCTGAATAAAACTCTGTGTGAATGGTAGAGAGTGGCTTGCCTCACTTTACCGTCTCAAAGTGCCTTCTCAGTCTGGAGGGTACTTGACTGTCCCTCCTCCACCTTCTAACACATGAGCAAACATGGACCTAGAGCTTCCGGATTCCTGAACTTACTACTATTGACAGTAACAGCTCCCTTTGTGGGCCGCTGCTACCATCGTGTTCTGGGGAGTCATTCCTGGAAGCTCTTCCTATAGCCTTCAGACAATTTTGTAAGCATCTAACTCCATTATTTAAGGGTTATTTAAACTAGCCAAATTGGTTTCCGTTATTTGCAGCTGGATCCTGGCTGATAGACCCTACAAATACCCCCTCCTTTCATACCCCCATATTCCCTCACCAAGGCTGGCAGCCATAATTCTTGTTGGAAAGCGTATTCCATTTGTTTGAGCCTTTGAATCCTATAAAAGCTTACCGAACCTGGGAAGATACAACCTATTGTAGGATCTTCTCAATCCCTTATAGCTCAGAACAATATATTCAGAAGATTTCTCCAGGCACCTGATGGTTCAGTGGTTGAGCGTCTGCCTTCAGCTCAGGGCATGATCCCAGGGTCCTGGGATCGAGTCTTCAATCAGGATCCCCGCAGGGAACCTGCTTCTCCCTCTGCCTATGTCTCTGACTCTCTCTCTGTGTCTCTCATGAATAAATAAATAAATAAATCCTAAAAAAAAGATGTTTCCTGATAAAAAGTGTGGAGAAAAAGTAAAGAAAAAAAGGAAGGAGCAAAGAAAGGGAGGAAGAGAGAGACAGAGAAAGGAAGTGAGGGAGAAAGGAGGAAAGGAAAGGGAAGAAAGAAAGAATAAAAAGGAAGAAAGAAAGAATAAAAGGAAGGAAGGGGAAAGAAGGTGGGGAGGGAGGGTGGGGAGGGAAGGAGAGAGGGAGGCAGGCGGGGAGGAAGGAATGGTGAACGACAGACTCCAGATGGGTAAGTCACCTTTGGAGAGGACTTGCCACTGAGTGAGGAAAACCGGATACTGAGCTAGAAGATAAATTTTGTGCCCCCTCCCATTTTTACCCCCAGCTTCTCCTAATGATGAAGGGTTGGCTTTAGCACAGAGTGTGGCCATCAGGAAAAACAAGCAGCTGAGGAAGGGCTGGAGAAGTCACCCATTGCCACATTCTCCTCTCTTCAGTCTGCATTCGTGATGCACATTTCCCAAAATGCTGTTTAGCAAATTGAGAGTTGGCTGTGGGATGTAAAGGAAAATCCCTGACACTATGTTTGTACCCATCCCAAGTACTCTTTCAGAAGAATTTTTTTTAATTTAAAAGTAAAATGTAGTTATTTTTATTTAAGACAGTTCCCCATTTTGAACACATTTACATTTTTTCTTCCCCCATTTACAGCCTATTTCCTGAAAAATGTTGAGCAGATTTAAGTGTCTAATATCTTCCAAGGCCATCTCATGATTCATCAGTTTATTGTTTGTTAAAATATCAACCTCAAGAAACTGGTTTAAATTTTATTTTAAGATTTTATTTATTTATTCATGAGAGACACAGACTGAGAGAGACAGAGGCAGAGACACAGGCAGAAGCAGAAGCAGGCCCCATGCAGGGAACCCGATTCAGGATTCGATCCCGGGACCCCAGGATCACGCCCTGGGCCAGAGGCAGATGCTAAACCATTGAGCCACCCAGGGATCCCCAAGAAACTGGTTTAAATGGGAATGCTTTTATGGATTTTTCTCTTCTGATTTATTTCAAAGATGACCCTAGAATGAATGAAAAGATTAAAGTCAACATTGTGCTAAATCCCTTGAATAACCAACCATGAGGCCCTATAAGAACCAACTGAGCTATCACTAGCACGGTTGGTCCTATAATATAGAACCATATATTAGTAGAATTTGTAACCCTAGGGGCCTTAGATCTGTCACCTCATTTCACAGAGGAAGAAACTGGGCCTGCAGAAGGGAAATGACTAACCCAGGATCATACCCTTAGCCAACAGCAGAGCAAGGACTAGAGCTCAGGTCTCCTGAGATTCACCCTCCAGTGCCCTCCCCAGCTCCAAGCTGATTTTCAAATGTGTGCTTTTGATCTTTTTTCTCTTCCTGCTCTCCAGCTGTTTCTTTCTTTCTTTCTTAAAAAAAAAAAAAAAAAGATTATATTTATTTATTCATGAGAGACACACTCAGAGAGAGGCAGAGACATAGGCAGAGGCCAGAAGCAAGCTCCTTGCAGGGAGCCCCATGCGGGACTCAATCCGGGTCTCCAGGATCACGCCCTGGGCCGAAGGCAGACTCTCAACCACTGAGCCACCCAGGCGCTCCTCAGCTGTTTCTACTGTAGCAGGAGTCAGACCCCTTTCTGAGTGTCCCTACTTCTGTGAAATGACAGATCATTTGTCTAGCCGAGAATTTCCTTCTCCTGTAGAGCATAGGTCTGCAGAAATTAGGACTCCCATCCCCCTTGGGCGGATCAGAAAGATAAAGTTCAGACCCGGAGTTTGATTGCCTGGGAACACACAGCTACGCCTTGACCTCGGCCTCTTAACACCTATGCCGGTGTCCTTCCCAGCACACGACAGTAAGTGGCCTGGTACCGGAAGCCAAGGCGCTGTGCTTTTGTGTTAAGAAGCATACAGTAAGCAGAGTTTGGTCGAGTTAAAGGCCATCCAAAGGAGATTAATGAAGTTTCTACAAAAAGGGCCTACAAAAAGGAACTGTTCTCTAAAAGGCAAGCCCATGGCAGTTATCTTCCCTAAGCAAACAGTAGAGACCAGTCCTTGTGGAGGCATCTGGAGGGGCTCAGTCCGATGAGCATCAGACTCTTGGTTTCAGCTCAGATCACAATGTCGGGGTGGTGAGATTCCAGCCCGGCATCAGGCTCCACACTGGGTGAGGATCCAGCTTGAGAGTCTCCCTTCCCTCTGCTCCGCCCCTAGCTAGTGCTCCAGTGCTCTCTTTCTCTCTCTCTCTCAAAAAAGAAAAAAAAAATTTATCTATAGAGTATGTGGGGTTCTGCGTGTCTTTTTATTTTTATTTATTTATTAAGATTTTATTTATTTATTCATGAGAGACTCAGACAGAGGCAGAGACATAGGCAGAAGGAGAAGCAGGCCCCCTGTAAGGGAGCTTGATGCCAGACTTGATCCTAGGACCCCAAGATCATGACCTGAGCCCAAGGCAGATGCTCAACCATTGAGCCACCCAGGTGCTCCTGTGTGTCCTTTTATGATGACCTGAATCAAGGTTTACTTAAATAGAAAGTTGCTAAAGGACAATCATCATGAGCTCATTAGTCCCTTTCTTCTTGTATGATTATTTAAATTATGAAGGTAGTATAAGCACATTACAGATCTTTAAGAAATTTTGGAAAGAAGAAATATAATTTCTCCATCTGTCATGTTATTATTATTTTGAATATTTCCTGTCTTTTCTATAGAAGTGATTTTACATCATTTTACACATTTTCTCATTTCTGTAGCATACCTACAAACTTATACACTGCTTCCCTCATGACATTATATCATAAATATTTTTCATGTAATACATTTTCTTTATGAGCATCATGTTTAATGGTTGCAAAACATTCCATCTCACGGGGGTCCCATAAAGTGTCTGTGATCCTCTGCAAGATCAATGAACATTATTCCAGGGAATCCCAGAGAATGTAGAACATTATTTCCCTTTCAAAGATACCAATGGCATTTGTTTGGATTTCAAAAATGAAAAGTAGTTCAATTAATTTTCAAAAACATTTGCCCTTTAACACTGAGTAGTGAGAGAACCTCTGGGTATGGGCACCTGTGTGGCTCAGTTGGTTAAGCGTCTGCCTTCTCAGCTTAAGATCCTCAGGTCCTGGAAATGGGCCCACTGCTCAGCAGGGAGTCTACTTCTGCCTCTCTCTCTGCCCTTTCCCCGCTCCTTTTCTCTCTCTCTCTAAAACAAACAAACAAACAAATCAATAAATAAATAAAATCTTAAAAAAAAAAAAAAAAAAGAGCCTCTGGGTGTATATGGACGGAGACTGCCCAGACAGGGTTAGTGGAGATCGTGAAGCAGTCCCGCAGACCTTATCCTGCTCAGTATAACACCATGGGCCCTAATACCTAAGAAACCTATGGGGTGGTTGTAAATTGTCTTTATTCCTATTGTATTATTTAATCTACACACAGAATAGATTATAGACTAACAACGGAATGAATAAGGAATACTGTTATATTAAAACTTAGTAAGTTAATGGGAAGCATTAAAATTATAATTCTGGTTTAGCGCTGCCTTCAGCCCAGGGCATGATCCTGGAGACCCAGGATCGAGTCCCACATCAGGCTCCCTGCATGGAACCTGCTTCTCCCTCTGCCTGTGTCTCTGCCTCTCTCTCTCTCTCTCTCTCTCTCTCATGAATAAATAAATAAAATCTTTAAAAAAATTATAATTCTGTATTGATACATACCAGGAAACAAGAGCCTCTTGAAAATATACTAAATGAAAGAGGCCGAGTGCAAGAGGCCACATACTGTATGATTCTGTTTTATGAAATATTCAGAATAAGCAAATGCATAAAAACAGAAAGCAGATTAGTGGTTTTGGAGGCTGGGAGAGAGGAGAAAAGGGGGTGACTGCTTAACGGGAATGGGGTTTCCTTTTTTAGGTGATGAAAATACTCTGAACCTAGATAGCAGTGGTGGTTGCACAACACAATGAATGTACTAAATGCCACTAATGGCAAATTTTATGTTATGTGTATATTGCTGAAATAAAAAATTACAATTCTGAAATTTTTTCCCTGAAATAGTTCTCATCAGCTATGCAAGTTGTATTTATTTCATCGTTCCAATAACATGAATTTAAACATCAAACCATGTCTGATACTTTAAAGTCTATTTTAAAAGTGAGAGAGGTGGTACACCTGGGTGGCTCAGCTGTTAAGCGTCTGCCTTTGGCTCAGAGTGTGATCCTGGACTCTTGGGATCGAGTCCCACATGGGGCTCCCTGCGTGGGGCCTGCTTCTCCCTCTGCCTGTGTCTCTGAGTCTCTCATGAATAAATAAATAAAATATTTAAAAATTTTTTTTAAAAAGTGAGGGGGCACTCAGCTGGCTCAGTCAGTGGAACGTGGGACTCTTGATCTTGGGGTCATTAGTTGGAGCCCCACACTGGGCATAGAGATTACTTAAAAATAAAATAAAATAAAATCTAAGGGACTCTTGGTGGCTCTCGGGATTGAGTCCCACATTGGGCTCCTTGCCTGGAGCCTCTTTTGCTCTCTTTCTGTGTCTCTCGTAAATAAATAAAATCTTAAAAAAAAAAAAATCTAAAACAAAATAAAATAAAAGTGGGAAGGAGTAATTCATTTACTAGGCAAAATGATTATCTGCACTCAATTTCCATTTCCAAATGTGTTTGTAGAGAAGTATTTTACAAATGAGAGTCTAAAGTCTCCCTCATCTCTTCATTTGGGAACAAAATATGAAAATTATAAAGAGAAAATAGTTGATTTTTTAAGCTGAAATGCAAGAATTCTAAACATTAGGCAATGAAAACTATTTTTACCCATCTTAATGCCATAGCATGTAGCTTCTTTCTATCAAAATATAGATTTTGTCCCTAAACATATTAAGCAATTCCATTTCAAAACGTATACTACAAATTATGCTTTTTAATATAATTAAAATGTAATTATGTAATTATTTAAAGTATGCATCACATGTTAATAGGAAGTTACATTTTGTCTTAATATAGATATTAATAACTTGTATGAAAACAATCTATCATATAATTTTAATACTATTTTATTAAATATAAAATAGCTTACAAAAAGCTTTAAAAATATGTCAATGAGTTAATATTTATAAATGTTACATTTTATTTTATTTATTTATTTATTTTGGGGGCACCTGGGTAGCTCAGTTGGTTGAGCATCTGACTCTAGGTTTTGGCTCAGGTCATGATCTCAGGGTCATGGGATCAAGCCCCCACATTGGGCTCCACTCAGCATAGAGTCTACTTCCCATTCACTCTCCCTCTACCCATCCCCTTGTACCTGTCCGTGCATGTGTGTGTGCACTCTGTATCTCTCTCTCCCTTTCTAAATACGCACATACATACATAAAATATTTTTTTAAGAATTTTTTAAAGATTATTTATTTATTTATTCACGAGAGACCCACAGAGAGAGAGGCAGAGATACAGGTAGAGGGAGAAGCAGGCTCCATGAAGGGAGCCCGACGTGGGACTCGATCCAGGATCTCCAGGATCACGCCCTGGGCTGAAGGCTGCGCTAAACCACTGAGCCACCGGGGCTGCCCCTTTTTAAGAATTTTTTTAAGAATCTTTTTTTTTTTTTAAATTTATTTATGATAGTCACAGAGAGAGAGAGAGAGGCAGAGACATAGGCAGAGGGAGAAGCAGGCTCCATGCACCGGGAGCCTGACGTGGGATTCGATCCTCGGTCTCCAGGATCACACCCTGGGCCAAAGGCAGGCGCTAAACCGCTGCGCCACCCAGGGATCCCCTAAGAATCTTTTTAAAACAATATCTACACCCAATGTGGGGCTCGAACTCACAGCCCCTAGATTAAGAGTGGCATGCTCCACTTACTAAGCCAGCCAGGCACCCCTAAGCGTGACATTTTATTTATTTATTTATTTATTTATTTATTTATTTATTTATTTATTTATAAATATTTTTATTTATTTATTCATGAGAGACACAGAGAAACAAAGGCAGAGACATAGACAGAGGGAGAAGCAAGAGCCTCGCAGGGAGCCTGATGCAGGACTCGATCCCAGATGCCGGGATCAGGCCCTGAGCCTAAGGCAGGCGCTCAACCACAGAGCCACCAAGGCATCCCTAAGTGTAACATTTTAAAATACTTTTGAAGTTCTTAGAACAGTGCCTGGCACATATTAAGCACTATATGTGCTTGCTAAATAAAAATAATACAATTACAAAATAGTTTTTTTAAATGCTATGAATTTTATGAGATACTATATGACTGGGCAAAAGAGTCTTGGATTACCACCAGTCTTGCTTTAATAAGGACTACTATGATGATCCCTGAAAGTATAGTCTTAATAAGGATTACTATGATGAACATTTTTCAAGCATAAAGATGGTTCTGTAGTTTGTTGTTTTCTTGAGGTATATTAACAGAATTAAGGTTATTAGTTCAAATGTCAAGATAACACATATTACTTTTGATATGTGTCATCATGCTAATCTTCTCTATGTGGCACTTACCATAATGGAAAATACAATGCCCTGACTTTTACAGCCCTTTGTGTCAACCTTATTTTTTTTACTCTTCATAATAACTCTGTAGGGTAGAAGGTATTATTATTCCTATTTTCCAGATGAGTAAATTATGATGTGAAGAGTTAAATCTTTATGACCTGATATCTAGGAGGACATAATGAGTTTCAACTGCAGGGTAAGTTTCTTGTCTTGTATGGTAAATTTCTTTTGGCTGAAGTGGGTAGGGAGGGGATGGTGGTCACCTACAAAGGAAATAAAAAGGACTTCCATTGTGAAACTGACCATCTCGTAGTTGAAGACTGGAAAGATGCAAAATGGGTTGGAGAGGGGACTGAGGATGATTGGAGGGGTACAAGGTGTATTCATTTCCTGGAGCTGCTGGAACACATTACCACAAACTGGGTGACTTTAAACAACAGATTTTTAAAAATTTTTCCCTTTCCCAGTTTTGGAGGCTACAAGTCTGAAATTAAGGTGTCAGCGGGGTCATTCTCCCTCTGAAGGCCCTGGGGGGAGGACTTTGCCTCTTTTAGTTTCTGGTAGTTGCTGACAATCTTTGCCATTCCTTAGTTTACAGGTACATCCTTCTAATCTTGGTGTCTGCCTTCACATGGCCTTCGCCAGGTGTTTGTGTCTTTGCATCCAAATTTTCCTCTTCTTTTAAGAATGCCAGTCATCTTGGATTTATTTACCCTAATCCAACATGGCCTCATTTTAGCTTGACGACATCTGCATTTGGGCCTTGTTTTCAAATAAGGTCTTATTCATAGGTTCTAGATGCACATGGATTTTTTGTGGGGGGAGGGATGGACACTACTCAATCCAGTACACTTAGGTAGGAGGAGACTGATAACTATGTTTCTCACCACTTTCCACTTTGCATCATATAGTGGTGAGCAAAGGTGTCTGCCCACAAATAGTGAGAAGAAACCTTTGGGTGTAAGAGGCAAGGTAGCATCTTTAGGGGCTGCTGCTACCCAGAGAGAGACAGCAGCTCCACACTCAGAAGGTCCACCCCAACTTTCCTACCCAACAGTTACTGGAAGTGGGTTTCTTTTTTTTTTTTTTTTTTTTTTTATTGGTGTTCAATTTACTAACATACAGAATAACACCCAGTGCCCGTCACCCATTCACTCCCACCCCCCGCCCTCCTCCCCTTCTACCACCCCTAGTTCGTTTCCCAGAGTTAGCAGTCTTTACGTTCTGTCTCCCTTTCTGATATTTCCCACACATTTCTTCTCCCTTCCCTTATTTTCCCTTTCACTATTATTTATATTCCCCAAATGAATGAGAACATATAATGTTTGTCCTTCTCCGACTGACTTACTTCACTCAGCTGGAAGTGGGTTTCAATAAGCAGCTCCCACAGGCAGGATTAACAGAGAATCGTAAAGGGAAAGATGTGCACAGAAGTACATATTACTAATACATCATCAATGAGAAGCACAAAATGTAACACATGATGGATATCTAAGAAACAGTTAATAGAAGTCACAGGTGATTTTAAGGGAAATATAGTAAAGATCTTCATAGGTGTAAGAAATGTAATTGAAACCATGAGACAAAAAGGAAGTATGAAAAAGGACTGAATACCAAGGACCTAAGGACCAAGAATCAAGATCTTGGAAACAAAAAGTATTCAGAAGGGGAAATAGCAGACTGAATATAGATGAAGAACTGTTTAGTGAGCTAGAAACAACAGCCAAGGGATTCTCCCAGAGTGAGTATGAAAGGACAGAAAGTGTGAAAGAAATGTTTAGAAACATGGACAGTAGAGCCAGCACCTCCCAGACCTGACCATGCATGTTCTAGAAGAAAAGTATTATGCTGAGTGAAGTAAGTCAATTGGAGAAGGACAAGCATTATATGGTTTCATTCATTCGGGAATATAAAAAATAGTGAAAGGGATTAAAGGGAAAAGGAGAGAAAATGAGTGGGAAATATCAGTGAGGGTGATAGAACATGAGAGACTCCTAACTCTGGGAAATGAACAAGGGGTAGTGGAAGGGGAGTTGTGTGGGGGGATGGGGTGACTGGGTGACAGGCCTTGAGGGGGGCACTTGATGGGATGAGCATTGGGTGTTATACTATATGTTGGCAAATCAAACTCCAATAAAAAATATACAAAAATTTTTTAAAAATAAATTAATTAAAAGCAGAGAAAATGAAAAGGAAGAAAAATTAAAAATATAATAAAAGAAAAATCTCCAGAGTTGAATAAAGACACAATACTTCAGGTTGAGAATGGAGTAGGATGAATAATAAATGACTACATCTTTGGGGTGCTTGGGGGGCTCAGTCAGTTGAGCATCTCTGGCTCCTGGTTTTGGCTCAGGTTGTGATCTCAGGGTCCTGGGACTGAGCCCTGAATCAGGCTCTGCACTCAATGTGGAGTCTGCTTGGAATTCTCTTTCTCACTCTCTCTGCCCTCCCCCCCACATTTGCGAGCACGCACGCGTGCTCTCTCTCTCTCTCATAAATCTTTAAAAAAAAAAAAGAAAGAACTACATCTTCTAAAAAGAGAGGAAGGAAGAAAGAAAGAAATAACTACATCTAGATATGTCGAATGAAATTTTATTTTATTATTTTATTTTTTTTTGTCGAGTGAAATTTTAAAGCAATAGGCTTATTAAGGAGAATCCCTGATAGCATCCAAAGATTCTTCTTCCTTTTTTTTTTAAGATTTTATTTATTTATTCATGAGAGACACAGAGAGAGAGAGAGAGGCAGAGAGAGGCAGAAGCAGAGGGAGAAGCAGGCTCCATGCAGGGAGCCCAATGTGGGACTGGATCCTGGGACTCCAGGATCACGCCCTGGGCCGGAGGCGGGCGCTAAACCGCTGAGCCACCCAGGGATCCCGCCTTCAAAGATTCTTAAAAGCATTTCTACGAACACCGATATCAGAATTTTCAATAAGAACATTTTGAAAACAAGAAGACAATAGAAATATACCTTCAAATTTTTGAGATGAAAAAAATTTTTTTGAGAGGATAATGGTTACAAATCTAGAATTCTATACTCAGAGAATATTCAGGTATGAATGCAAAATAAATACATTTGCAGGTAGTCAAGGACTCAGAAAATTTATCATCCACAAATAATTAATAGACAATGTACTTACTTAGGAAAAATTTTAATTTAAGTGTAATCCCACAGAGACATATTAAGCAGTATCTTATTAAAGAAGTTAGTGAAACTTATTGTAAAGTCCATATAAATCAGGGTAACCACTGGAAGAAATAGCAGATACATGTTCCAAATTTTTAAAAAATTGATTTATTTATTCATGAGAGACACAGAGAAAGAGATTGGCAGAGATATAGGTAGAGGGAGAAGCTGGCTCTTCGCAGAGAGCCCCAGGTGGGACTCCATCCCAGATCCCGGGATCACGCCCTGAGCCGAAGGTAGACGCTCAACCGCTGAGCCACCCAGGCATCCCAACATGTTCCAAATTTTAAGGGGAAAATAGGACAAAGAAAATTCAATAAATCTTACAAAAGGTAAAAAGAAACAACAAAAATCCATAATAAGTAGAAAAGGCAAAATAAGATGAGATCTCAGCTGTGTCAATATCACATTGCATGTGATTGGGCTGCAATGTGATGAAAAGAGAATTATTATATTGGATTTTTAAAAATCTAGCCATTAGAAGAGACACCAGTAAAATAAAGCCACCTATGAATGTTGAAAACAAAATGATGGAAAAACATATTCAAAGAAGAAATAAATGGAAAGAAACTTTGTATGAGTATGTTTAAAGCAAATAAAAATTCAAGGAAGGTCTAGAAAACAGATTCATCCAGTAGTAGTGAGCATCCCTCGTACCTCAATAGTTGTCTCTAAACATTGTTTCCCACTGAAAGGAATCAGGTTCACTTGAAAAAAGGCTGATTCCAGGTCAGGGGCAGGAAATGTACAAGATGAGCCTAAAACAAGTTGTCCTATCAGAAGTAAGAAAACAGGATTAGAGAGAGTGTCAAAACCACTTCGGAACCAACAGAAAGAGGCTCCTCCTGGCTAAAGATGTGACAGTTTTGCACTAATAAAAATAATACATGCACTAGATTAAAATAGTTGAAATATAAGTAAATGAGTGTGTGATAATGAAAACAAATGAACAATTCTTATTGGCTGCTTTCTACGAGAAATAAGAGACAGTGAAGAGATTAAACAACACTACAGGATATAATCTATAAAGTCTAGACTGTATGAAGTTCTACAGAACAATTGACTCAGTTCTTTCAACAAATAAATTCTCAGGCAATAAGAAAAGTGTGGATAGGGTGAAGGCAGGATTAAAAAGACATCTCATATTTTAGAGATATGTTCTGAAATATTTTTAGGTGGAATGTTATGTCAGAGACTTCCTTCAAAATAATAATTGCTACTTGTCAATCATTTTTGGCTATGAGTTAGTAAGTGGGGGGTTTATATTATTTCTTGCATTTTAATAAAGTTAAAAAATAAGCCTAAGAAGTTTTATGGCTGAGTACTATAAAACTTTCCAAAAAAAATATAACTTCTATGTTATAGACATTATTCTAGTGTTGGAAGCTCTCAGATTCATTTTGTAAGACCAGCAAACCATGGATGCTGAAACTGAATAAAATCAACTATACTTGGAACATAGATGCAAATATCCTTTTTAAATTTCAGCAGAGCAAACACAACACTGTATCAAAGGGATCTATCATGACAATAGGAGGTTAATTACAGATGTCCATGATTCTAATTTTAACTTAGAAAGCTTATCTAATTCACAGGATGCCTGAGTAGCTCAGTAGGTTGGGTCCAATTCTCAATATCAGCTCAGGTCTTGCATTGGGCTACACAGTAGATGTAGAGCCTACTTTAAAAAAAAAGTTTGGGATCCCTGGGTGATTCAGTGGTTGAGCACCTGCCTTTGACTCAGGTGTGATCCTGGAATTCAGGGATCAAGTTCCGCCATCAGGCTCCCTGCATGGAGCCTGCTTCTCAGTAAGAGAAGTGACACAATGCCTATGTCTCTGAATCTGTGTCTTTGTGTCTCTCATGAATAAATGAATAAAATCTTCAAAAAAAGTCATATGATTCACTACATTCACAGAATAAAGCATCTAATTACATCAATAAATACTGAAAAAATAATTGATAACATTTAACATCTATTAAGGATTTAAAAAGACCTGTAAGCAGCTAGCTGTAGAAGGGAAATTTCTTATCTTAATAAAGGAACTACCAAAAATCTACAGCTATCATAATAGAGATGATTTTAGAGGTAACCCTATTAAGTCAGGAATAAGACAGGGATGCCTGCTTTCATGCTACTATACATTACACTGGGAGATCTAGTCAATGCAATAAAATAAGAAAAATGAGTAAGAAACCTATAAATGAGTAAGTTTCCATCTACAAATACTAACAGAAAACCTAATTTGGGAAACTTATAAAATAAATGTTATTGTCTCATGTAATAAGAAATCCTGAGGTAAGAAGTCTCCAGAGTTAGCTAATTCAGTGGCTTACTGACATCATGAAGAATCCAGGTTCTATTTTTAGCTCTACCATATCCAGGAGGTCAGACATGTAGTCTCTCAAGCTTGCCCCATACCACTAGGCATCCTGTGGAAACCTGTGAGAGAAGTGATGTCTTCCTGTTTGACTCCTCTTAAGAGTGAGGAAATGTTTGTCAGAAATGCTCCAGGAGGGATCCCTGGGTGGCTCAGCGGTTTGGCGCCTGCCTTTGGCCCAGGGCGCAATCCTGGAGACCTGGGATCAAATCCCACGTCGGGCTCCCGGTGCATGGAGCCTGCTTCTCCCTCTGCCTGTGTCTCTGCCTCTCTCTCTCTGTGACTATCATAAATAAATAAAAATTAAAAAAAAAAAAGAAAAGAAATGCTCCAGGATATTTTGTCACATCTCATTGGTGCAAACTAGGTCTTATGCTCATCCCAGAACTATGGGATAGAGTTCCCAGTGTGCCCATGACAGACATTTAGCAGGAGAAAGAAAGAAAATCTTGGTGGTTAGGGGCACCTGGGAGGCTTGGTTGGTTAAGTGTCTGCCTTAGACTCAGGGTCATGATCCCAGTGTCCTGGGATTGAGGCCTCATCTGGCTTCCTGCTCAGCGGAGCCTGCTTCTTCCTCTGCCTGCCCCCCACCCCTCTTCATGCTCTCTGGCTCTTGCTCTGTTCTGTCAAATTAAAGAAAGAAAAGAAAGAAAAAGAAAGAAAGAAAGAAAGAAAGAAAGAAAGAAAGAAAGAAAGAAAGAAAGAAAGAAAGAAAGAAAGAAAAAGAAGAAAAGAAAAGAGAAAATCTTGGTGGTTAGACTTCCGAGATTTTGGTGTGTTCGTTACTGAGACATACAAAAACAAACCTGTCCTGACTCGAATTAACAAAATCTAAAGGTAATCAACATCTTTATCCTAACAATGAATCCAGTCACTCCCTTCCCTACTGATATGCTACCTTCCACTCACTCCTTTCTGCAGTTGAGCACTTTTATCAATTTCCCTTAAATACTTCCAATATTCTTTATGCAGATACAAACAAATAAGAGTATATATATATATATATATATATATATATATATATATATATAGACCCTCTTTCTTACAAAAAAAGGCAGAAAATTATAAATTACTATTCTATACCTTCTTTTTGTTACTTAAAGTAGATCTTCTAGCTCTTTCACAGCAGAACCACAAAAAACTTCCTTTTTTTTTTTTTTTAACAGCTGTATTGTGTTCCATTGTGTGAACAGGGTATAGTTTATATAAGCAGTTCCTTATTGGTGGGCACTTGTTTCCGATCTTTTCCTATTGCAGTCGATGATGCAGTGATGAATTACCCCATACATACATCATTTTGTCAATGAGTAGGGGAACATATAAAATCTCCAGAAGTGAAAATGCCAGGTCAAAGGGTAAATGCTTTTAAATTTGGGAAATATTGCCAATTGTTTTCCACTATGGTTGTACCGTTTTTTACTACTAGTGCCAACGTCTAAAAGGATCTGGTGTGCCACAGCCTTGCTAACAGAAACTGCCGCTCAATTTTTGGATTTTTCATAATTTAAGAATTACTGGGACGCCTGGGTAGTTCAGCGGCTGAGTGTCTGCCTTCGGCTCAGGGCGTGATCCGAGGTCCCTGGATCAAGTCCTGCATCGGGCTCCTGCGTGGAGCCTGCTTCTCCCTCTG
The DNA here is from genome assembly GCF_053574225.1 of Canis aureus. NCBI lineage: Eukaryota > Metazoa > Chordata > Mammalia > Carnivora > Canidae > Canis > Canis aureus. The sequence goes on from NC_135617.1 coordinate 61,525,908, forward strand.
CCTGTTTCTCTGCCTCTCTCTGTGTCTCTCATGAATACATAAGTAAATTCTTTTAAAAAAAAATATTTAAGAATTACCTTGGTTTAGTTTCAATTTGAATTTCTCTTTTGAGTTAAAGAAAGCTTACTTTTTAAAAAATATGCGTTAGGGCCATTTGTCTATCCTTTTCTTTCTTTTTTTTTTTTTTTTCAAGATTTTATTTATTCATAGAGAGAGAGAGTGGATAAGCAGGCATCATACAGAGAGAGCCTGACATGGGACTCGATCCAGGGTCTCCAGGATCACACCCTGAGCTGCAGGCGGCCGTAAACCGCTGCGCCACCAGGGCTGCCCTGTCTATCCTTTTCTGAGAACTTTCTGTTCCATGTAGTTTGTTAACTTTCCTTAAAAGTACTGATCTTTATTGGTCTTTTTAATATTGATTTACTGTTATTCCTTACATATTTGGATAATTTCCTCTTTGGCTATGACGTAAGTTGCAAATATATTTTCCCAATTTGTCCTTTGTCTTTCAACATTGCTTTTGGCATATTTTCCCATGAACTTAAAAAACTTTGTTATGTAGTCAAAATCACTAAGCTTTTTGTAAAGCTTATTTTATTTTCTTCTGTATTTTATTTTATTTTATTTTATTTTATTTTTATTTATTTATTTATTTTTGTCTTCTGTATTTTAGGTCATAGTTCCTAAAGAAATTCACTCACATTTTCTGATAGTTATGTTTCATTTTTTAATATTACGACTTTTTTAGTTTATGTTTTTTTTTTTTTTTTTTTTTTTCAGTATCTCTCAACGTGAGTTGAGAGTACACTCAATGTGAGGCTTAAACTCACCTTCCCCAAATCCAGAGACGGATGTTTTTCCAATTGAGCCAGCTAGGTGCCCTTTTTAATATTAAGATTTTAAAGGTAATTACTTTTTTCCTGGTATATGAGAGTCTTGATTCAACATTATTTTTTCCAGGTGGCTACCCAGTTATTTACTTAAAATATTTATTTAAAATTCTTTCTTGTCACTCTGATTTGAATTGCCATGTTTTCATATATTAAGTTTTTAGGTATATTTTGCTCTATTTCAGTATTTTATATTTTCCACCTTTAGTCTGTTTAGTCATGTAACATTATCACACTGTTTTATTTTATTTTTTTATCACACTGTTTTAATTTGAGGGAAATCTTGGTATATTTTAATATCTGTTGGATAAATACACCATATCTTCGTTTCCAGAGTGTTTATGGTCACTCTTTTTTTTTTTTTTTTAAGTTTTTAATTTAGGTAAGTAATCTCTACCCCCGTGGGGCTCGAACTCACAACCCTGAGAGCAAGAGTTGCATGCACTTCCAACTGAGCCACCTGGGTGCCCGCTGGTTATCCCTGTTTATAAAATTTTTGAATGAATTTAAAACCAATTTATCCATTTCCTGGGGGGAAAAATCCACTGGTAATCTTATTAAGATTAAATTTATAAATTGGCTCAGGACACATTTTTTGCCATGCTGGCTTTTTCTACTAACGGACAGGGCATATATCTCTATTATTCAGTTCTGTTTTAGTGTCCAAAGGTGGTGTTTGAAAATTTTCCTAACAGAGTGCATATTTCCTATGAAGTCTATTCCTAAGTAGTGTATCCATTTGTTGTTCTTCCCATTGCAGATGTGGTCTTTTTTTCCATTGTATTTTTTAACTGGTATTGTTTTACATAAGAAAGGTATTCATTGCTTTATATTAATTTTATACCTTGCCTTTTACTGGATCCTTTTATTATTTGTGTTCTTATTTTTCAGTTGATTTTCTTAAATATAAAATCAAATCATTTGAAAATAGTGACATTTTTGCCATTTCTTTTAAAATTCCTGTGGAAAGGGAGGTGGGCGGGCCTGGGGGTGACTGTGTGACAGGCACTGATGGGGGTACTTGATGGGATGAGCACTGGGTATTATGCTATATGTTGGCAAATTGAACTCCAATTAAAAATATATGTAAAAAGAAATAAATAAAATAAAATTCCTTACTTTTGGAGCACCTGAGTGGCTTAGTCAGTTAAGCCTCTGACTCTTGGTTTCAGCTCAGGTCATGATCTCAGGGTTGTGAGATGAAGCCCCACATGCGGCTCTGTGCTGGGCAGGGAACCTGCTTAAGATTCTTTCTGTTTCCCTCTGAATACCCCCCAGCCTGCTGTGCTCACTCCCACACACACTTGGGCTAACGCTTTCTCTCTCTCTCAAGAAAATAAATAAATAAATAAATAAATAAATAAATAAATAAATAAATAGAAAATTCCTCACTTTCTCATATCTAATTATATTTGTTTCTATCTTCAAGACAATATTAAAAAACAGTGGTGATAGCCGGCAACTTAGTTTCATTTCTTATTTCAGCATTTTTGAAAAAGATTTCATTTATTTGAGATAGCAAGAGAGTACATGAGTGGAGGCGGGGGTGTGTATGTGGGAAGGGTGGGGAGAGGGAGAAGCCGACTCTGAGCTGAGCAAGGAACCCAAAATGGGGCTCGATTTCAGGATCCAGAGATCATTGACTTGAGCCAAAGGCAGATGCTCAAACACTGAGCCACCCAGGTGCCCCTCTAACACATCTTTTTGTATGTTAGCTTTATGCATGGGTCTTCTATCCATTTTCCTTGCTTTGGAAGAACTTCAATGCTGTAGTCCTTGGGAGGATGTCAAAATGGAAACTTGATTAAGGTCATAAAAGAGGATGATAAGGCACCTGGCATTCCACTTGGATTTCGCCTTTCACTCATTTGGCCTATGTAACTTTTTGCAATTTCCTTGCTAACTTATTTTTTAAATTGAAAAGAAATCTATTCTGTTCAGAATTTTTACTTGTCTTGCTCCAAGAAAGCTGTTCAGGGTATCTGGTCTACTATACTCCTGGAAACAGACATTAGGACTTGCCATATCAAATATAAAAACATTTAACGATACTAAAGCAATTAAAATTGTGTGGTTTTGGCATAGAAATACATAAAGAGATTAATGGAGATTAATGGGCAGAATGGAGACTATAGAAGTAGATTTGTCTATACGTGAGAGGTTAGTAGTATATGATATTATGTTATTTTAAATTCAATTGTGTTAGAATAATTGGGAGAAAAAAGCTACATCTCTGCCATATACCATTCCCCAAATTAAATCCCAAATGGATTAAAGGGCTAAGCTTAAAAACATAAAACCCATAAGCAATGAGAGTCTTAGGTGAAAACACAGACAAATATATATATAACTACTGACAGGGAAGGATATTCTAAGTCAAGCACATACACATACACAATCATAGGAATATGAAAGCAAATACTTACAACACATGAAATAGGGAAAATTCTGTAAAGCAAGAAAGACTCAAACAAAAAGCTTTACAGGAGGGGCACCTGCGTTGCTCAATGGTTGAACGTCTGCCTTCAACTCAGTTCATGATCCTGGAGTCCTGGGATCGAGTCCTGCATCGGAGTCCCTGCAGGGAGTCTGCTTCTCCCTCTCCCCACCTTTCCCACTAAGCAGGGAGGCCAGCTCAGGGCTTGATCCCAGGACCCCAGGATCACAACCTGAGCTGAAGGCAGGCACGTAATCTACTGAGCCACACTTGAGCCCTGGGGACATGCAAATCTTAACAATGAGATACTATTTCTTAACTGTGTTATAGAGAAAAATTTCATATTGATTATATCAAGTACAGGCAAATGTGTAGAAAATTGATGTCTTATGTTCAGTTGTTGGGGATTTATTTATTTATTTATTTATTTATTTAATTTTTATTTATGATAGTCACACAGAGAGAGAGAGAGAGAGAGGCAGAGACACAGGCACAGGGAGAAGCAGGCTCCATGCACCGGGAGCCCGATGTGGGATTTGATCCCGGGTCTCCAGGATCGCGCCCTGGGCCAAAGGCAGGCGCTAAACCGCTGCGCCACCCAGGGATCCCAATTGGGGATTTAAATTGATATAATCTTTTGGAAGATAATATAGTGATATCAAAATTCTAAAATGCATACAGTTCTATGTAAGAATGCTGCTTATACAACATTTGCTAGAGGATTAAATGCATATATGACAAAAGAGATCTGTAATAATAAAAATTTATAACAAACTAAATATCCATCAGTGATATGATTAAATAATTATGTATTGTACCTATACAGAAGGAGATATGTACAATAATATTCATTGAATCACTATTCATGATAGCAAATTGTCAAAAACAACCTAAATGACAGCTACGGGGGAATGGATAGATAAAATGTGGTCTAATCATATGATAGATTGCCATACAGCAGTTCAGAGGAATAAACAAACATTTATCAACATGGATGAATCTTAAATATAATTTACATGATTAAAGCAAGTTGTAGAGACATATAGCATGATACCATTTTTATAAAAAAGCCTACACTCACTAAAAATGATGTATATTATGTAAGAAAAATACGGCAAGTGGATTAGAAAGATACACATTAAACATCTGAAAGTAGATGTCTATGGTGAAGGGAGAAGAATGGAAGCAAAGGAATAAAACCCCAAATTGGCTATAAATGAATAATCAAATCACGTCAATCTATCTGTACAACTGGGTCTAACATAATTAGAAAAACAAAACCAAAATGAACAGAACTATGATACAACCGTACCAGTACTTAGGTGAGTGTTAAGAGAAAATAATTAACTTGAGCTATATTTTTTAGATGTGGAAAGGTCTCCAAGATATTTGGTAAGTGAAAAAAGTAAGTCAGAGAACCAGATGTACAATGTTACAATATTTATGTAAAACAAAGCAGCAAATAGAACTTTTTACACATGCACACACATATGCAAACACATAGAGAAAGTTTTGGAAAAAATAACTATGGAAAAAATATAAACAGTGATTGATGTGGGAAAATTTCCTACATTATTTATATAATTTACAAATAGTGCGGAATAAAAAAAAGTAGGTAGAAATTTTAGGAAAAACAAAAAGCAAGGAGAGAGGAAATGTAACTCTAATGATCACTGATTCTGCAGTGAGCAATATTTCCGGTCATAATAATGTAGAAGTTTTTATTTTTGTTTTTCTTTGCTCTCTCTCATTCTACCCAGGTATGTGTGAATGATGTATATATGCATTTTTATGTATACAAGTATTTTGACTTATACAAGTATTTTATGCTCACAAGTACTCATGCTATGATAAAACTTTGTTCATTTATGGTGTTAAATGTAACTCCCAATCGGACCATATCCTTGCTTCTTATAATCACATCAGCCTTGTCTGTTTGCCTCTCTCTGTCTCCGTGTCTCTGTCTCTGTCTCCATTCTACCTCTGTGTATCTCAGCTACACAGCAAGTCAAATTTTTAGGGACTTTCATAGAGTTAAAATGAGAGTAGATGGAGGATGATACTATCTTTTAAAATCATTTATTTATTTATTTATTTATTTATTTATTTATTTATTTATTTATTTATTTATGTATTTGGGTGGGGAGAGGGAGAGAGAGAATCTCAAGCAGGCTCCTTGGTGAGTGTGAAGCCCAACAGCCCAACAGCTTGATTTCAGGATCCTGAGATCATGGCCAGAGCCTAAAGAGTCGGATGCTTAACTGACTGAGCCCCCCAGGTGCACCAGATGATGATACTATTGAACAGTGTTTCCCTGCCATCATGGTGCATTCATTACCAATAGCAATGAGTTTTCACTGGTTTTTTGTTCATAAGCAATCTATAGATAAATCTTAGACCATTTAGTTATAGTGTAAACATTATCAACCTTGATAATGCAAAAGTTGAGTATGGATGTCAGAAGGTACAAAGTGAAGGGTAGAATTACTGAGTAGGGACACATGGGTGGCTCAGTGGTTGAGCATCTGCTGTCAGCTTGTCCTGGGATCGAGTCTTGCATCGGGCTTCCAGCAGGGAGCCTGTTTCTCCCTCTGCCTGTGTCTCTGCCTCTCTGTGTCTCTCACGAATAAATAAATAAAATCTTAAAAAAGAAAAAGTATTACTGAGTGGACTACTTGAGGCTAATATCTTAATTTTATAAGGAACATTAAAAGACAGTTGATGGATCAAAAAAATAAAGTTGTTAGGATGATCTTTACAGTTATAAAGGTAACCAATAGAGGGGCTGAAAGAGGAGATAAAGAAGGTGTTTAAAAAAGTCTACTTTTTCATTTATCATATGACAGATTAAATAGATATTATCTATGATAAACCAAGAAATGGCAGTATAAGTATAGTTAGGAACATGGACGTATACCAGGGTGCTTTTTCCCAATAACAAAAATAACCCTAATACAATTTTACTTGGATTGTAAGGGAATGTTTTGGCTCTCATAACTAAATTCAAGAGGTAAGGTAAGTTTAAAATTGATCCAACCCAGTATCTCTAGCTCTGTTTCCTTGCACTTCTCTTGGCTCTGAATTTATTGGTTGTCTTCATCTTATTGGCATCAAAGTGGCTAGCATTCCAAGGCTTTCCACATTTCCAAGTCCTAGAAAAATGGATCTCTAACCCTCAAAAGGAAAATAAAATTTTCCTTTCCCTTTCTCATTTAAGAGTCTCCTTACATTTTTATATTCTAACTGCAAATGAACCAATTTACAGCATGATTCATAATGGGAACATTATTCTATGAAGAATATATTCTTCATAGAAAGGAAAGATTTGAAGCACTCTTGTGGTAGAGGGCGAGCTGCTTAGGGTCAGGCTGGGAGAATGGCCAGGAAGTTATCTAGGCTTAGAAAGTAATTATAACTGGTTTTTGGTTTGTTTGTTTGTTTGTTTGTTTGTTTTTAGAGAGAAAGAGAGAAAAAGCAAGTGGGTGGGGGTAGGGGCAGAGGGAGAAAATATTTTTTAAAACATTTTATTTTTTTTAAAGATATTATTTATTTATTTAACAGAGAGCAAGAGAGCACAAGCAGGGGAGCAGTAAGCAGAAGGAGAGGGAGAAGCATCTTCCCCACTGGGCAGGAATCCCAACATGGGGCTCCATCCCAGGACCCCGGGATCATGACTTGAGTGGAAGGCAGACGCTTAACCCACTGAACCACCCAGGTGCCCCAAGAGAGACAGAATCTTAAACAGACTCCACACCCAGTACGGAGCCCGATTCCAAGCTTGATCTCATGACCCTGAGATCATGACCTGAGCCAAAATCAAAGAGTCAGACGCTCACCCGCTCACCCGATTGAGCCACCCAGTTGCCCCTTTAATTTGATTTTGAGTGGTGCGCCCTGCCTCTACTCTCAACCTGTCTTACTCTCAACCTTCAGTAGGTGTTATTAGTGTTGCATTTCAGTCTCAGTACTGCTGGGAGAAATTAGGAAAGAGCTGGTGTTCAGGCTTGGTACAAAGAATTAGAAGGAAAAGTGGAAGACCTAACCTCTGCCAGAGATTGTTAGCAATAGCAGTCACCAGAATAGAGTGGTGTTCAGAAAAAAGGGGAGCCACGAGGTGTGGACTGAGCAGGAGTTTCTCACACTTTGGAGGATGTATGTGGTAATATACAGCTAGGTGCATGAGTCATAATTAATTATTTGCATATAATTATTTGGGTATAAAGAGAATGAATTACCTAATTTTATATATGGGTTTCAAATAAATTGGATCTTAACCTAATTTCTCATTAATCCTTTTCTCTTTTGGGGAATATTTTCCTAGGAAAATTGTTCCCTTACTTTATAGAAGAGTCACTCCCCTCCATAAATGAAATTCCAGGACAGAATTCATAGTCTGGCTCAGGGAGAGAAGGCTCCCTATTTAAGGCATTAGTAGTTCTTTGTTCATTTAGCTATTGATTTGATTTTTTAAAGTATTTTATTTATTTATTCATGAGAGACACAGAAAGAGAGAGGCAGAGACATAGGCAGAGAGAGAAGCAGGCTCCATGCAGGGAGCCCGATGCGAGACTCGATCCGGGACTCCAGGATCATGCCCTGGGCCAAAGGCAGACGCCCAACCGCTAAGCCACACAGGCGTCCCTATTGATTTGATTTTTGTGTAACTCAATTCTTTATGTGTCTCATGTGTAGATGTGCCCATTTATGTTCAATCAAAGACGATAGCAAGTCAGAGATGCCTCTGTTTTGCTATGTGTAATAGGGCTTGTAATAAAAGATTCCATGCACTGGTGACCTTCTTCTAGGAAACTATTTTTCTGGGGCACTTGTGGGACTGGAGATGTAGCTATTCTGACCAGAAATGAAAGACTTTAAAATCCTGACCAAGACTCTCTGGAAAAACAAAGGATTTCCTGATTCCTAGAGACCTCTATGAACGGGATCGGCTGAAATTTGTTTTTGATAGTTTGTCCGTCTACCTGAAGGAGGAATAACTATCAGATACTTTCAGGGTCCTTTTCTAATTCTGGGTTTTTACATTTTTAAAATTTAAGAGCACAAACAAAAGTTAAGCTTCCCATGTTGTTTTACTCTCAAGGTATGTAATTTTGGTATTGACCACGGAAATGGCAAATGGAAAGAAAAATTGTAAAGTTGACTTTAAACTTGTTTTGCCTTAAGATGACAAAACATATGATCTGCCACATAAGCTATACAGTTTTGAAACACAATTCTTCCACCATTTACTCCTAAGAATTATTACATTCATGAGAAAGACATAGGGAAGAGTGTTTCTTTCTAAATAAGATTTTATTCAAGGTTGGCAGTCATCAATGATAATGGATCAATAATCATTTTTTCTGCCTGCAAAGTGTTTTCCATGGAAGGACCTTTAAACACATTTGGAAATGGTGACCTCATTAATCCCAGCCACATTCATGTAGGAGAACTGGCACACATGTATGTGACAATGTTATAGATGGCCAAGGGCTGCAAAGGAAAGCTAAATGATTTGTCAAAGGTCAACTTACAGATCCCCAGGTACAATTTGACAATCCTTTTCTTATATTTTATGGTTCAAAATCTTTGTGGTTCAAAATCTACAGGAGCACTTCTATTGATCGATAACTATGATTCCTATCACAGGTCACAGATACTGACTCAGGGAGGTCAGCATTAGAAGGTCAAGTTAATGAAAGAAGATGTGGCTACAGAGAATTATACAGGTATAAAAATGCCTTGTTTCTCCTCTGCCTGCAATGGAGCAAAATTAACCAGATGAAATTAAACCTGCCCAAGATACCTTTCATGTGGGCTCCTCTGGGTCATACAGTAAACTTACCTCATTCCACTTGTGACCTAATAATGGCCTTCTTTATTTTTTCTTCTGATCTCTTCTATTTCCTAAATAAACAATGACTTCATCTGCAACGATAAACATTTTACGCAGTGGAAACAATATCAACTTTTGAAATTGGAGCCTAAGATCAATAGGCAGGATTTTAAAGAGGGTAATTCTATTACTAATGAGGATGAGAACTGTTATGGATCAGAAGGAAAATATTTTCCAGCTTAAACAAATAGCTTATCATGTACTGTGTGTCAGGCACTGCTCATGATACAATGACTAAAAAGCCCATCTGCCCTTAAGAAGCTGGACTGGAGAAGTGGATTCAACTGTGTGGGACAACAGTGGCTTAAACATAAAAGGTTCGTTGTTTCTCAGAAAAGAAGTCTAGAAGTGATAAGCCAGAGATGGAATAGTGGCTTCACGAATTCACTGGACATCGTCTCTATTTTTAACTCCATTATTCTTGGCCATGGCATCCATCCTGATGGTTCCCTCACGGTCCAAGGTGGCTTTCTTAGTGCTAGCCATCCCCCTCTTCACTTCAGGCAGCAGGAAGGAGGAAGGGACAAAAAGGTCCAGCCTTTTCTTTTTTAGCAGTCTTTCTATAAGTTCCAGAAAACATTTCTCCTTGTATCTTACTGATCAGAATTTAGTGACATGACCATGCTTGGCCAGAGAGGCCAGAGAGGGTAGTTTCTCTGTGGTTTTATTGCCACTCTGAATAACTGGGGATGGGTTACTAAAAAGTGGGGTGGAATAGAATTGGGGTGGCATGTTACAACTTCTGCTTTTAGGATGTTAAAATCTCCCTGGATAAATAAGAACCTAGAGGTTTGGGACACCTGGGTGTCTCAGTGGTTGAGGATCTGTCTTTGGCTCAGAGTGTGATCTCAGGGTCCTGGGATCGAGTCCTGTATCAGGCTCCCCATAGGAAGCCTGCCTCTCCCTCTGCCTATGTCTCTGCCTCTCTCTCTCTCTCTCTCTCTCTGTGTGTGTCTCTCATGAATAAACAAAATCTTTAAAAAAAAACAACCTATAGGCTTGAAAGACAATTAGTAGTATATTGAGAAGGGCCAAGCAATGGGTTGTCAATATTTGGAGGAGGAAGAGAAGGTGTCAAGGTAGCCTGGGAAAGCTACCTTGGGAGCTTTACCTGGGAAAGAACTAGGATTTGAACTCTTTGAGGATGGGAAGGACTCTTTTGGGTGGTGGGAGGCAGTGACCTGAGCGGAAGCCTAGAAGCCAGACAGTGCAGATCAGCCTTGGGCAGGAGCAGCAGCATCCATATGTTATACTGCACTGTAATGGAGTATTTGGCTGGAAGGGAAAGAATACTGACTGATTTTTTAAAATCACCCAAGGCCAAAGTTCCAAAACCACTTTGCCAGGATAAAATTGAATGCTGACTTTGCTTCCCTGTTACTGGAACCGACACTCGTATATACTACAGACAACTTGCGCCAGCAGAAATCATGGCATTATTTACTTCAATGAATTCCCCTAATTTTGGATTGTCCAAAATAGCACAAAGATCGTAACCACCGAATATATGACAGCAGTAATCAAAATAAATACATGGGATGCCTGTGACCACAGCTCAAGGCTATTATTCATTAAATGGGGAGAGGGAAAAGCCTACAAAAAGGGTTCTGGGCCCCTTTCCTAAATATTAATTGTTTATTTCATGATTCTTCTCCGCTCTAAACAGGCCTTAGACTGCCCCTTCTTAATATGCTCCCGTAAAGGATTATAAACTAGTGAGGAGGTTGGTTTAAACAAAGTAATCAGAAAGTAAGCAATCTTTCTCTTTCTCTCTGGCTCAAAGCTGTTTTGTCTGTTAGGGAACATTTTAGCACACAGACCTCAAGGTCAAACAGAGGTCACTCTTCTGCTTTTTGAGGTATGGGTGCTTTCACATTATTTGCTCATTTTTATTGCTGAGAATAACCATCCATTTGCCCCCATAACTGGGGCCTCCCCAACACAAAGACTGGTGAGTGGGCACTGGCAGGGGGGTTAATCCCATTCAACACAAAGCAAACAAGTTCAAATCTCATTAAATGTCGGACTTTGCAGCAAGAATACAAGCATTTCCAATTTAGAAAAGGAAGATGGAAATGTGACAGAGAGGTATTCTAATCATTTAGCAGAATAAATCGTGCCAACACGATACTAAAGCTGTCAACTTGGTGGAAAAAGGATAAACTCCATTAATAATACAACAGCAATGCTTACTTTTTCACATGAGGAATATTCCATTACAACAAACAGCCCAGGGCTTTCAGATTGCTTTTGTTCTAGATCAGTGGAATATCATTATAAAGAATATATTGCTAGCAATGATAGTTTGGATCTGAAGATGAAACCTAGCTGATTTTTTTTTTTAAGAGTGAACCAGGAGATGGTGGTGGATGCACACAGGGCCATGTGTAGATAACCTCCCCCTTCTGTACACATTTTAAAAAGTAGGCTCTTTACATGGGCACATAGCTTGGTGATCAGAATGCCAGCTGGAATTCAACTCCCCTTGCCTCCTCAGCCAGGGCACAACCTTTTGCAGAGGCCCTGGTTTCACAAGACTGTTCTTTTAAGGCCTGTTTTTAAGTTGGCTCTCTGAAATTGTCTTCCTTAAGTCTGTCCTGGGACAAGTCTCCTTATATACAGCTTTGTAGTGATAAGGCCTTCTATGATAGAATTTCTTATCTAAGGATTTTTTAAAAAAGATTTTATTTATTTATTCCTGAGAGACACAGAGAGAGAGTGAGAGGCAGAGACTTAGGCAGATGGAGAAGCAGGCTCCCTGTGGGATCCCAATGCAGGACTTGATCCTGGGACCCTGGGATCACAACCTGAGCCAAAGGCAGATGCTCAACCTCTGAGCCACCCAGGTGCCCCTCATTTAAGGATTTGAACAAATGATCCCCCCCCCCCCCGGTTTTAGAGCACTTCAGATTCATCCTACAAGGGTCTTGTGAGCACCCCATCCCCAACAATGCCAGGCCCATGGTGCATCTGGCAAGATAGGCTTTAAGGTCTGGCTGGAGCCTTGCTTGCTTAGCCATGTTTCTTAGCTGATGCCTGACCTTTAAGGGAGACTATCTTAGCTCAGGTTCCCCTAAAAGCAGACCTTAAGACAAAGATTTGGATACAGTTTATTTTAGAGTTGGCTCCAGGAAGAGGGGTTGGGAAATTGAATTGAGACACAAGGTAAGAAAAGTCAGTAAAGGATGCATTGAGGAGTGGCCTACTGCTGTGGGCAGCTGGGGCCCAATCCCACTGGGGACGGTCTGAGAGACTGTGTAAAACACACCTCAGAATTGTCCCACCAAGGGCAGGAAAGCAGAGGCATTTATTCACTAACTCCCTACCTGATTCAGCACTGTCCTTGGGGGCGTGAACTAATAGGGCCCTGGGTCCAGAGACAGCTTCGAGGCAGAAAAGGAGCAAGTGTTTGGGATAGGAAGCTGCTGGTGTGTATAAGGACTCCCACCAAAGCTGGAGGAAGTCACCTGGGCGGGATCAGGGGTTACAGAACATTGAGGAGCGTTGACAGTCTCCCCCTCAGAAGCTGTTACTTGCACATGAGATCCTGGCATGGCCCATGGTGGTTTGTGCCTCTTCTAAGTCTTCTTTTTTTTTTTTTTAATTTTTTTTAAACTTTTATTTATTTATGATAGGCACACAGTGAGAGACAGAGAGAGGCAGAGACACAGGCAGAGGGAGAAGCAGGCTCCATGCACCGGGAGCCCGACGTGGGATTCGATCCCGGGTCTCCAGGACCGCGCCCTGGGCCAAAGGCAGGCGCCAAACCGCTGCGCCACCCAGGGATCCCTCTTCTAAGTCTTCTTGATGTGTTGAGGCAGAAAAAGCTTACAGCCACATGTGTATAGAATGGCTTCCCCCCCCCCCCCAGATTTTATTTATTTGTTTGACAGAGAGAGAGAGAGAGCATGAATGAGGGAGCAGCAGGCAGAGGGAGAGGGAGAAGCAAGCTCCCTGATGAGCAGGGATGTGGTTCAATCGCAGGACCCTAAGATCATGACCTGAGCTGAAGGCAGATGTTTAACCCACTGAGCCACCCAGGCACACCTTGAATGGCCCTTTCAACCTCACTCATGCTCTTAGAACATGGTTCTTTCTCCTCCTTTGCTTTATAAATCAGTGGCTTCTGATCTTTTGCATGTAACTGAATACATAGAAAGGACTTTATTTGGGCAGCCCCAGTGGCCCAGTGGTTTGGCACCGCCTTCGGCCTGGGGTGTGATCCTGGAGACCCGGGATCGAGTCCCGAGTCAGGCTCCCTGCATGGATCCTACTTCTCTCCCTCTCCCTCTGCCTGTGTCTCTACCTTGAATAAATAAATAAAATCTTAAAAAAAAAAAAAAAAAAGGATTTTATTTGTGCAGTGTGTTGACTTTCTCAGGGTTTGCTTTTGCAGGGAACAGAAATTGAGAGGTTGCTCCTAGATGGAGATGCCCAAGAGTGGAGAAGTTCTAGCAAAGGGAGCTTCTATCCCAGCACTCAGTGCCCTGTGCACCAGGGTTGGGTTCAGATTCTCCTCCTCACTAAATCCTGCTGATACTTCTCTATAACAAGTGGTTCTAACTTCTGTGGTCAGGAACTGCTTTGAGAATCAAATGGGAACCATGAACTTGCTCACTAAAATAACGTGCAAATATATACACATAGATACGTAGTTTGCATATAGTGTCAGGAGATCCATATATACCTCAGAGCTCATCCGGGGACATTCTATTACTTGAGCAACAGTTTGGCTTGGGTGTGTCCATTTCCCTCTATTTCTACAGCCTGAATGCCTCAGTTAAGTTTGCCTGGCTTCCTGACCCTGTCTTTGAAATGATACAGTGAGGGACACCTGGGTGGCTCAGAGGTTGAGCATCTGCCTTTGGCTCAGGTCTTGATCCCGGAGTCCCGGGATCGAGTCCCACATTGGGCTCCTTGCATGGAGCCTGCTTCTCCCTCTGCCTGTGTCTCTGCCTCTCTCTCTGTGCCTCTCATGAATAAATAAATAAAATCAAGAAAAGAAAGAAAGAAAGAAAGAAAGAAAGAAAGAAAGAAAGAAAGAAAGAAAGAAAGAAGAAGGAGAGAAAGAGAGAAAGAAAGAAGAAAGAAAGAAAGAAGAAAGAAAGAAAGAAGAAAGAAAGAAAGAAAGAAAGAAAGAAAGAAAGAGAAAGAAAGAGGAATCCCTGGGTGGCGCAGCGGTTTAGCGCCTGCCTTTGGCCCAGGGCGCGATCCTGGAGACCCGGGATCGAATCCCACGTCGGGCTCCCGGTGCATGGAGCCTGCTTCTCCCTCTGCCTGTATCTCTGCCTCTCTCTCTCTCTCTCTTTCTCTCTCTGTGTGACTATCATAAATAAATAAAAATTAAAAAAAAAAAAAAGAAAGAAAGATACAGTGAAGTGATGCAAAGCCAGGTAGCCAGGAATTGATCATCTTAGCTGTGCTACACATTAGCTGTGTGCCTTTGGGAATATCTCTTAATCTCTCTGTGCCTCGGCTTCCTCACCTGTATAATAAGGAATAGTACCTACCTTAGGTTACCTACCTCAAGTTGTTGTGAGGGTCAGAGAGTTAGTAAATGTAAAACCCTTAAGAACCATGTCTGGCAAGTATCAGGTACCTATAAGCTTTTGTGATTGCTGTTACTTGCGCTGAGGCCATGGCTTTGGAAGGTAGAGTGGCTTAATGCAAAGAGTTTAGATTTGATGCCAGTCAGCAAAGGTTGTACAGCTGTCTTCTCTCAATTACCCACTGTGTCATCTTAAGCTAACTGAGGGTTTGGGTTTTATTTATTTTTTTCACTCTCTTAGCCTAAATTTCCTTACTAAGGAACTATGAACTCACTGGTTCTCAAAAAACATTTTGTAATGTCCTTTTTAAATACCAAAATGAAATTCACAGGTACTATGATCATTCTACACACAATATTTTAAAATAATTATAAGCCTCAAATATAAAGGAGAAATAAAAGAGTAGTTTACCATAAAACTATAGGAAAGGTGTAGGCCTAACTATAATAGAAGGCATAATGAAGTTGTCAGATGTTCGCACGTATGTGAAGAATCACCATGAAGGTGATAACTTCAATCAGAGGCTGACACCAGTTAATTCTCGTCTTGGTGACTTAAATACCATGATCAGTACTGTCAGGTGGAAGACTTTTTTGGGAAAATCTTGGTAAAGTTCTGAACAAAATGAAATTAGAATCTTCTCTCAGTTTAGGGACACCTGTGTGGCTCAGTCAGTTGAGCACTGACTCTTGGTTTCGGCTCAGATCATGTTCTCAGGGTCATGGGATCAAGCTCCACATCAGGCTCCATACTCAGGGGTTTCTCTCCCTCTCCCTCTCCCCACTGTACTGCTGGTGCTTTAAAAATCAATCAATCTTAAAAAAAAAAAAAAAAAAAAGAATCTTCTCTCAGTTTTTTTTTTTAATTTTTTTTTATTTATTTATGACAGTCACAGAGAGAGAGAGAGGCAGAGACACAGGCAGAGAGAGAAGCAGGCTCCATGCACCAGGAGCTCGACATGGGATTCAATCCCGGGTCTCCAGGATCGCGCCCTGGGCCAAAGGCAGGCGCCAAACCGCTGCGCCACCCAGGGATCCCTCTTCTCTCAGTTTAAATAGTGGTTTACATTCCCAGAACAATCAATTTATTTTTTTTTAATTTTTTTTATTTATTTATGATAGTCACAGAGAGAGAGAGAAGCGCAGAGACACAGGCAGAGGGAGAAGCAGGCTCCATGCACCGGGAGCCCGATGTGGGACTCGATCCCGGGTCTCCAGGATCACGCCCTGGGCCAAAGGCAGGCGCCAAGCCTCTGCGCCACCCAGGGATCCCCAGAACAATCAATTTAAACCCAGGACAAAACACGTTGCGATGACACGGAAAACAGTCAAGTGCTAGGCTTGACCATTCTGGACAGGTTTTTCACCTAGATAAATGTCTAGCAGGGCCGTTGAAAGTTGTGTGGAGTGGTCATGGACATTCCTTGTTGAGTAGGACTGTCTCATACATGGAAGCAATTATAGCACTCCTAGTCCCAGTCCACCAATGCCAATCCCCTAATTATTGTGATAATCACCCCTTCCATTTCCCCCATCTTAGTAGGGATGTACATCTTTCATTAACAGTGAGTTAACTAGTCCTGAACCAAAAAAGACTGAAAAATTCAGGACCAGAAAGAGCCTTCCTCAGTGAAGATTTTACTACACCATCCACTCTACCTCAACCGCTCCCAGGACTTAGGACTCCACTCTGGGGGACTGAAATAGAACTGATGTGACAATTGGCCAGGTCCCTGGAAATGACCTCGAGGAAGTTGAATGGTATGTCTAGCTTCCCCTCACTTCATCTACTCCTATCTCTGCAGGGCTTTTTCCGGTTTTTCCTCCCTCTCAGGCTTTCTCCCTATTAAAACTCTCTTTCAGACATGGAGATGATATCAGGGATTTAAATTGATGTGAATATGTGTTAACTTCATATCTCTCAAATCCAAATGGCCTATTAGCATATAAAGAGATGCTCAACATTAGGATGTAAGGTACTGAAAGATTTAGAAAAAGGATGAGATGCTGTTTCATACTCACCAAATTGGCAAGAATCTAAAGTCTGACAACACCAAACATTGGAAAAAAGGTGGAGAAATCGGTACAACCTCTTTGAGGAGCAGTGATTTTTATCTATTATGATTGGAAATGCTCACCTTCCTAAATCTCAGGAAGTCTATTCTCAGGGCTAAACCTTAGATAAACACTATTTGGTTGGACTAGAGGGTGTGAATATTTGTGGTGGCATTACTATTAACAATGAGAAACTAAATCAACTGAATACATTTAAATGTCATTAATAGAAGATCAGTTTCACATATCATCATATATTCGTATAAGGGAATATTATACAGCAATTACAATGATGAATCATGGCTTTGTGGCTGCCCCATGATAAATCTTAAAAACAATACAGAAAAGCTAATTGCAGGGTATGTGGAATATGACACCATTCAAAGAGTTTAAAACCTGCAAAACAATTCCATATATTGTTTATAGATACATGAATATGTAGTAAAAGCATAAAACATGTATGAGAATGATTAATGCCAACGGCATGATCTTGGTTATTTCTACAGAAGGAGAAAGAAGGATGAGATTGGGAAGAGGATATACCAAAAGCACTCAGTTGTAGCTGCAATGTTTTTGTTCTAGAAAAAAATATCTGAAGGAAATGTGACAAACTGCTAAGATTTAGTTTGCTATAAATTGTGCTGGATAGACTAAGTATTCATTATATCTTTTATGTATTTCTATGAGAAATGTATCATAATAAAAATCATTTTTAAAATTGATTCATGTCTAAGGGGTATTTGTATTCCTGATTTAACAAATTCTTTTCAACCTTCTAGGCACCACATGCTGAGGCAGAGGCTACAACAATGAACAGGATATAATCCCAGCTTTTAGTTAGTGGTTCTTAAACTTTGTTGTGTATCAGAGTATCACTTGGAGGGCTTATTAAAACATAAACTGCTGAGTCAGCCCCCAGAGTTTGTAATTCAGTAGCTCTAGGATGGGCCCGAGAATCCACATTTCTAACAAGTTCCCAGGCGATGCTGATGTTGCTGGTTCTGGGACCTCTCAAGGCATTTAACACTATTCTAGAAGGCCAGTCTTCATCCCTACTATAAGGATTCCAAGAACTGAGAGGAAAACTATTTTCTGATGGCATGCTTGGCCAAATCTGTAAAAAACATACTTACGCTGCACACCCTGGGCCACAAGGACCACATCTTCCTGGCCTCTCAAAAAATGTAACTCCAGGGGCTCCTGGGTGGCTTAGTCAGTTGACATCGGACTCTTGATTTCGGCTCAGGTCGTGATCTCAGGGTTGTGAGATCGAGTTCTGCAACAGGCTCTATACTCAGCATGGAGTCTACTTGAGATTCTCTCTCTCCCTTGCCTCTGCCCCTTGCCACCCCTCTCTCAAAATAAATAAATAAAATACTTTTAAAAATGTAAATCCATCCACTTACCCCTCCTTATTTGTAGTTGTGTTTATTTCAATTTATTCCATTAAAATTTTAGCTCCCTTAGGGGCAACTATGCATCCTGCTTGGTGTACACCCTATATAAAAGGTTAATAGTAGTTATTTGGAGTTGGTAGAATTATAGGTAATTTAAAAATCTTTTTGCTTGTCTATATTATCAAACATTTCCATAATGAAGATCTTCATTATGAACAAGTGTTAATTATATAGTAAAGATATATAATATGGGTGTTTGGCTGGCTCAGTGGGTAGAGCATACGACTCTTGATCTTGGAGTCGTGAGTTCAAGCCCCATGTTGGGTATAGAGTTTACTTAAAAAAAGAAGCCTGAAGCCCAGGGCGTGATCCTGGAGACCCTGGATCGAGTCCCATATCGGGCTCCTGCATGGAGCCTGTTTCTCCCCTGCCTGTGTCTCTGCCTCTCTCTCTCTGTGTGTGTGTGTGTGTCTCTCTCTCATGAATAAATAAATAAAATCTTAAAAAAAAGAAAGGATATAATAGTGAAATAAATATATATCAACTTGTATTAGGTTCTGTGATGAGGACAGAGATGCTTAGAAGTAATATGAATACTTGCCTTTAAGAGGTTTATGATCTCATTCATTCATAAGAGAGAACATATATTGGAAAAATATTTAGTAATAAGATATTAGAGAAAGAGTGTTCATTGAGGACTAAACGTACAGTGGGCAAGTACTTGGGAAGGAAATAATAACTGGGCTGGTGGCCCTAAAAGGGGCACTTGGGCCCCACTTTGGATAACAAAGCAGCTTGACATCTGCCAGAGTCTCCACAGAGGGTGAGGGAAGATGCAAATATCTCTGCCAATCCCCACAGTAACTCCGTTACATGGCACAGTGACTGTTCAGTGAACATTGGTGATGAAGTGAATAGAAAAATTATTAAATTCATATAGAACTTCGTTTGGGCACAAGTACACACACTCGGCATAGATAGAAACTAAAATTAATTTCATTGTGGATTTATGACAGGTCAAGTATGGCAGAAAAGTCTGCCATTTTCTTTTTTACATGATTCTTAAAAAAAAAAGATTTTATTTATTTACGAGAGACAGAGAGAGAGAGAGAGAGAGAGAGAGAGAGAGGCAGAGACACAAGCAGAGGGAGAAGCAGGCTCCCTACAGGGAGCCTGATGTGGGACTCCGTCCCAGGACTGCAGGATCACGCCCTGAGCCAAAGGCAGGCACTTAACCAATGAGCCACCCAGGCGTCCCTTTTTACATGATTCTGCACTGATGACCACATCCCAAAGTGCATCTGTGAGTTTACAGACAAAGACCCCTTTGGACTGGACATACTAGTAAGGTGTGTTCTTTACTTTTGCTCTTAATCTCTCAGATTATTAGTCTTCAGATTTCTCTGTTCAAAACCACCCTTATCCTGAAGGAACATCTCTTCACTTCTTCATATTTGGATTAATATTTTTCTCTGCATTAAAAAATGCCTGGAGTCATTTACTCTGGGTGAGATAAAATAACAGAGACCAAATTTATTCTGCTTTGAACAACTAAGAGAGCATATTGGGGAACCTGGGTGGCTCAGTTGGTTAAGTGTCTGACTCTTGATCTCAGCTCAGGTCTTAATTTCAGGGTTGTGAGTTCAACCTCCATGTTGGGCTCCACTCTGGGCCTGGAGCCTACCTAATTAAAAAAGGAGAAAAAAGAGGGGCCCTTAGGTGGCTCAGTGGTTGAGCTTCTGCCTTCGGCTCAGGTCATGATCCTGGGGTCCTGGGATCGAGTCCTGCATCAGGCTACCTGCAGGGAGCCTGCTTCTCCCTCTGCCTATGTCTCTGCCTGTCTGGGTCTCTTGTGAATAGATAAGTAAAGTCTTTAAAAAGAGAGAGAGAGGGCAGCCCCAGTGGCTTAGCAGTTTAGTGCCGCCTTCTGCCCAGGGTGTGATCCTGGAGACCCGGGATCGAGTCCCACATCGGGCTCCCTGCATGGAGCCTGCTTCTCCATATGCCTGTCTCTCTCTCTCTCTCTCTGTGTGTGTCTCTCATGAATAAATAAATAAAATCTTTAAAAAAAATAAAAATAAATAAAAAGAGAGAGAAAAAGGATAAAGCAGATATAAAGTATATATAATATATGGGCAGAGTTGAGCAGGGAATATAAGGAGGGGCTGGATGTCCCAATTATATGGAACACAAAGAAACTTTTGCGGGTGATGGATATATTCACTATCTTGAGATCCCACCAATCTCTCAGTATCACAGGTATATGCATATTTCAAAACTTAGATTGTATGCTTCAGATATGAGTAGTTTGTTGTATGTCTATTAGATTTAAATAAAACTATTTAAAAATGGGGCACCTGGGTGGCTCAGTCAGTTAAGCATCTGCTGTCAGCTCAGGTCATGATCCCAGGGTTCTGGAATCGATCTCCACACTGGGCTCCTTGCTCAGTGGAGTGTCTGCCTGTCTCTCTCCCTCAGCCTGCCACTCCCCCTGGTTGTGTTCTCTCTCTCTCTTTCTCTGTCAAATAAATAAATAAATAAATAAATAAATAAATAAATAAATAAATAAATAAAGTACTGGGGAGAAAAAAACCAGCCTGGGAGCACAGGTACCATCCAAAAACAAAACAAAACAAAACAAAAGAACTCCTATTAATTAATTGGCCCTCAATTGGATAATTTCCCTTTTTTTTAACAGATTTTTAAAATTACACATCAAGCAGTTGTGAATATACAGTGAAAAATACTTCTGTGCTATTCAATTGAATAATTTCTCCTCCTTTTGTAAGATTTGTTCGGCACAGATAGGCATACAGTTGATTCTTGAACAACGAGGGTTTGAACTGTGAAGGTCCGCGCGTAACACATGCATTTTTTTACCAGTACAGTGCTGTCAACGTATTTTCTCTTCCTTATGATTTTCTTAACACTTTCTTTTCCCTAGCTTCCTTTATTGTAAGGTTACAGTATATAATGCATCTAATATACAAAATACGGGTTATTGACAGTTTTATTGTTAAGTCTTCCTGTCGACAGGAGGCTGTTAGTAGCTGAGTTTTTGGGGGGAATCAAAAGTGGGTTTTCGGGGCACCTGGGTGGCTCAGTGGTTGAGCATCTGCCTTTGGCTCAGGTCATGATCCCGGGATCCTGGGATCAAGTCCCACATCAGGTTCCCTGCAGGGAGCTTGCTTCTTCCTCTGCCTGTGTCTCTGCCTCTGTCTCTGTGTCTCTCATGAATAAATAAATAAAATCTTAAAAAAAATAAAGTGGATTTTCAGCTAACCCCTGCATTGTTCAAGGGTCAAATGCACCATGAAACTAATGAAGTTAATGCTTCTAGACCTTCACAGAGTTCTTTCCAAAGTCCTGCATCTAATTTTTTATTTGTAATTGTGTGTGTGCATGTGTGTGTGTTTAAAGAGGCCCCAAATTGTGTAAGAGCAGGGCTCTACAAAACCTGAATGCAACCCTACTGTTACAAGGAGCTAAAAGGAACAAACTGTTCCCATCATTACTACGGACAGGACACAGGCACCCCAAAGGACTTTAGGGCCATGACTGCCACATTTCGACTTAGAGCAACATATTCGTCTCTGATAAGCTTTTGTGGACTTGGCAAAGCAGCTGAGGAGCTGTGAATACTGTTTAAGAAATTCCTCACCTTCTTTCTCGTCAAAGACTCTATCTGGAGGGACCAGACTGTGAAGGAGATGCATGACCCTCTAAGTACAATTTGTTTTCAGTGACTCATGAATATTCGAAGGAACCCACAGTGATCCAAGATTGAGAAAAGCAACCAATGTGAAGGAGAACTCGGTCCAGATACTTTCTGTGATCCAACCTTGAGGAATTTCAGTTCTAGTACCTCCAGAGAAGGAGTCTCCAAAGGATGGTGGAAATGGGATATTTGACTACATTTGGGCCCCCTTTCATACTCCCTGAGTAAAATATCCTGCTCTTCATCTTTGCTTACCAGATCCCACCAATCTCTCAGTATCAAGCTCCGCGCCTTCCTCCTACAATTGCTTTCCCAGATGTATTCAACCCAGAGGGAACTCTCCTTCCCCGAAACCCACACTTAAGACAGGTACTCTTCTTGGAGCTGGGAGAGGTTTAGACTCCGACTCCTATAACCATGTGATTTGGGTAAATGAGAACCTTCCTGAGCCTAGAGTTCCCCCAATAATAATCCATTTTCCATGCTAATCATGTGTTAATTTCATCATCACGATGTTTTCTGAGGGCAAATAATAATTCCTACTGATGTCAGAGTTAGCATGCGGCTTAACTTAAGATGATATATGTAAACATCATTCATAAACTATAAAATGCTGTACAAATATAAGGCACTGGCAGAAGTAATATTCCAAATATTTAATGACTGGTAGGCATTGCCCTCAACTAATCAGAATAGTCTTCAACCACAACCCTAGAACGGAGGCCCTACTAGGCCAGACTTATTAACTCTTTAATTGCTAGATAAAAGGTACATTTGGGGTTTCCTGAAGGAGAAGCTCAGGTAATGAGGGCATAGTGAAAAGAGGCCCAGGAGGCCACAGCTATCAAAAAGTTTAATATTTTAAAAAACATTTTACCTTGCACATGAGTACAATAATTATTGCTTTAAAAAGAGCAATACTAAAAATAAAAAAATAAAAATAAATAAAAAAATAAAAAGAGCCATACTCTTTTACTAATTTGTTAAAAAGCAAGAGTTCAACATAAAACCTTGCATACATATGTAGTGTATGTGTGTGTGTGTGTGTGTGTGTGTGTGTTTAAAGTATGCCTAATCCTCTTTTATATTCCACTGGCTTGTAATGATATTACAGAACTCAGTTAAGCCCAAAAGGTGTGCTAACAAATTCTAATTTTTGAGGTCTCTGTTTTTAGTCTTAGAAACGTCCCAGGGGCACCTGGGTGCCTCAGTCAGTTAAGCACCTGCCTTCAGCTCAGGTCATGGTTGCAGGGTCCTGGGATGGAGCCCTACCCTGCTCAGCGGGGAGCTTGCTTCTTCTTTTCCCTTTGCCTGCTGCTCCCCCTGCTTGTGTTCTCTCTCTCTCTCTCTCTCTCTCTGTCAAACAAATAAATAAATAAAAATCTAAAAAAAAGAAAGAAAGAAAGAAAGAAAGAAAGAAAAGAAAGAAGAAAGAAAGAAAAAAGAAAGAAAGAAAGAAAAAAGAAAGAAAGAAAGAAAGAAAGAAAAAGAAAGAAAGAAAGAAAGAAAGAAAGAAAGAAAGAAAGAAAGAAAGAAAAGATATAATTCAACATTAATCAGCATATGAAGAACCAGGAAAATTTCAAGTGGTAAGGGAAAAAACAATCAACCGACACCAACTCTACGGGAGACATGGATGTTGTGATAATGAGACAAAGACTTTTAAAAAGCACTGCTCAAAGAGGTATAGATGGTACAAAGGCCGTCTCAGCAAAAAGATAAAAGATATAAAGAAGAAATAAGGGACACCTGGCTGGCTCAGTCAGTAAAGCCTGTGACTCTTGATCTGGGGATTGTAGGTTTGAGCCCTACACGGAGGGTAGAGAAACTTAAAAAAAAAAAAAGACATGAATGGAAAAATTTTAAATGAAAAATATAATAACTAAAATAAATATTTACTGGGTGGGAAGAATAGAGATGATGGAGTAAAGAGTCTATGGACTTAAATTGATAAAAATTATCCAATCTTAACAACAGAGAAAAAAAAAGAAAAAAAAATGAACAGAACCTCAGGGATTCAAGAAAGCATACCTGAAATCCTAATACATATTTAATCAGCTATCAAATAATCAAAAAGAAATAAGAATGGGGAAGCAGAGGAACAAAAATCCGAAAACAAATAGTAAAATGGTAAATACAAGTCTAATATACTAAAAATTACATAAAATGCAAATAGTCTAAACACATTGATTAAAAGATAGGGACTGCCAGAATTGTTTTTTGATTAAAAAAAAAATTAAAGATAGGCTGTCTACAAGAAAACAAGTTTAAATATAATATCATAAGGAACATAAGAGAATATAAAAAGATATATATCATTCAAAAGCTAAGCAAGCAAAAGCTGGAATGGCTAAATTAACATTAGAAAAAGTAGGCTTTAAAGCAAGGAAAATTAACAAGCATAAAGAGGGACATTACATAACAATAAATGGGTCAATTTGTCAAGAACACATAATAGCCTTAAACGTATATGCAGCAAACCACTGGGCTTCAAGACACAGGAAGCAAAAATACAACAAATCCACAATTGTAACTGGAGATTTCACTACTCTTCTTTCATTAATAAATGATAGAGCTAGACAGAAAATCAGCAGGGATATAGAAGAGCTGAATTACACTATCAAACAACTGGAATTAATAGACCTTTGTAAAGTATTCCATTTAATAAGAGAAGAATACACATTCTTTTCAAGTACACATGGAATCTTTACCAAGACGGAACACTTCCTGGGTGATAAAACAAACTTCAACAAATTTAAAGAATTGAAATCATTTAATACATGTTCTCTGACCATAATGAAATTGAACTAGAAATCAGCAGGAAGATAATGTGTAAATCTCTAGGATCTTGGAAATTAACACACATTTAAATAATCCATGGGTCGAAGAGAGAGTCCCAAAAGGTATTTTAAAAAATTTTTCATTGAACAAAAACGAAAACACAACACATAAAAATTTGTGGGATGAGGCTAAAGCAGTGCCTAAAGGGGAATGTATATAATGTTTATAATGCTTATAAATTTAAAATGCCTATATTAGAAAATGGACTGCTCTTCCATTTTAAGAAACTAAGAAGAGCGGGTTCGCTTCAGCAGCACATATGCTAAAACTGGAACAGTACAGAGAAGATTAGTATGGCTCCTGTGCAAGAATGACAGGCAAATTCATGAAGTGTTCCATATTAAAAAAAGAGAGAGAGAGAGAGAAAAGAAAGAAAAGAAACTAAGAAGAGCAAAATAAACACAATGTAAATGAAAGGAAAGGAAATCATAAAGATGAGAAATCATGGGGCACCTGGACCACTTAGTTGTTTAAGCATCTGCCTTTGGCTCCAGTTGTGATCCCAGGGTCATGGGATGAAGCCTGTTGGGGCACCTGCTTCTCCCTCTCCCCCCTATTCGTGCTCTTTCTCTCTCTCATTCTCTCTCTCTCTTTCGGAGATCTAAATAAGATCTTTTAAAAAGAAGATGAGAAATAATGACATTGAAAACAGAAAAATAGAGAAAATCAATGATACCAAAAGCTGGTTCTGTGAAAAGATGAATTAAATTGATAAACTCTGGGCAGCCCCGATGGCTCAGCGGTTTAGCGCCGCCTTCAGCCCGGGGTGTGATCCTGGAGACCTGGCATCGACTCCCAAGTCGGGCTCCCTGCATGGAGCCTGCTTCTCCCTCTGCCTGTGTCTCTGTGTCTCTCATGAATAAATAAATAAAATATTAAAAAATAATAGTAATAATCTTTTAAAAAAAGCCTCAAACTTTCAAAACTCACCCAAGAAGAAATAGGTAATGTATATATTAAAGAAATTGAACCCATGTGTTAAAACCTTAAAACAAACAAACAAACAAAAAACACAAAGACTCCTTCAGGCCCAGATATTTTCACTGGTGAATTCTATCAAACTTTTAAAATACAAATAGCACCAACTTTATGTGATCTCTTCCAAAAAATGGAAGAGAAGGGAACAGTTCCCAACTTATTTTATGATACTAGAATTGCCTTGATACCAAAACTAGACCAAGACAGGGCAAGAAAAGTACAGGCCAATGTCCTTCATGAACAGGACACAAAAAGCCTCATCAAAATACTAGGAAATCAAATCCAGTAATATATCAAAAGAATAATAGTCCATGACCAAGTAGGATTTATCCTGGGAATGTGTGGCAGTTTCCAAATTAAGAAATCAATCAGTATAATTCACTATATTTAAAAACTAAAATGGAAAAATGACAAAAGCCTATCAAACAATGCAGAAAAAGTACTTGAAAACATCCAGCATTCATTCATGATAAAATCTCTCAGCAACCTATAAACAAATGGGAATTTTCTAAAAAATACCTATAGCTAACATGATATTTAATGGTGAAAGACTAAATGCTTTTGCCTAAGATCTGGAACAAAACAAGGATCTCCTCTCCATTCAATATAGCACTGAAAATCCTAGTCAGTGCAATAAGGCAAGAAAGAAAATAAAATGCATATTAATTAGAAAGAATACTGTGCCTTTATGCAGGTTACATAATTTTTTTATAGAGAATCCCAAGGACCTACTAAAAAAGGTCCTAAGTTAATAAACAACTTTAGCACAACCATAGTATACAAGGTCAACTCACAAAAAAATGTATATTTCTATACATTAAAATAAACAATTTGGACAGCAAAATTTAAAAAGTATATATCATTTGAAATTTTTCAAAGAGAAATGCTTAGGTATAAATCTAACAAAACTTGTGGAGGATCTGTTTGCTGGCAACTATAAACACTGAGGAAAGAAATCAAAGAGCATAAATTAATGGAGAGACATACTGTGTTCATGGGTTGGAAGACTCGATTTAGTTAAACACCCATTTTTCTCCATGTAAATCTATAAATTTAATGCAATTCCAATAAATATTCCAATGGAATTTCTGTGGATGTAGACAAGCTGATTCTAAAATGTTTTGGAGGAAAAAAAATTAAAAAAATAAAACAAAATATTTTGGAGGGCAGCCCAGGTGGCTCAGTGATTTAGCGCTGCCTTCAGCCCAAGGTGTGATCCTGGGGACCTGGGATGGAGTGTCTCTGCCTCTTTCTCTCTCTCTCTCTGTGTCTCTCATGAATAAAAAATAAATAAATAAAATCTTAAAAAAAAAGATAAAAAATATTTTGGAAAGGCAAAGGGACTGGAATAACCAAAACAATTACACTTATTGAAGTGTAATTGACATGTACTATCCTGTTCATTTCAGGTGCACATCATAGAGATTTGATATTTTTATACATGATCCCACGATATGTCTAGTTAGTATTTGTCAAAAAGGTTTTACAATATTATAGGCTATATTCCCTATGCAGTACATTAGAAAAAATAATTTTGAAAAAATGATAAGGTGGGAGGAATCAGTCTGATTTTAGTACTTACTATAAAGCAATAGTAACTAATAACGTATGGTATTGGTGGAGGGATAAAGGCCTAGATCAACGGAGCAGAATAGAATGTTCAGCAAGTGATTGACAAAATGTGGATTGTTGACAAAAGTAAAAAGTAATTCAACGGGGATACCTGGGTGGCTCATGGTTTGGCGCCTGCCTTTGGCCCAGGACGTGATCCTGGAGGCCAGGATGGAGTCCTGCATTGGGCTCTCTTCATGGAGCCTGCTTCTCCCTCTGCCTGTGTCTCTGCCTCTCTCTCTATGTCTCACATGAATAAATAAATAAAATCTTTTTTTTAAAAAAAGTAATTCAGGGATCCCTGGGTGGCGCAGCGGTTTGGCGCCTGCCTTTGGCCCAGGGCGTGATCCTGGAGACCCAGGATCGAATCCCACATCGGGCTCCCGGTGCATGGAGCCTGCTTCTCCCTCTGCCTGTGTCTCTGCCTCTCTCTCGCTCTGTAACTATCATAAATAAATAAAAATTAAAAAAAAATATTAAAAAAAAAAAAAAGTAATTCAATGGAAAATGGTTAGTCTTTTTAACGTATGGTATTAGAACAACTGAACGTCCACATGCAAAAGTGTCCCATACACGTACACGGAAAGTAAACCTAAAAAAATCTTGAGCTCAGGAGCTTGGCTGGCTCAGTGGGTAGAGCATGGGACTTGATCTCCGGATTGTGAGTTTGAGCCCCATGATGGGTGAGGAGCTTACCCAAAATTAAAAAAAAAATTTTTTTTTATCTTAATCTCATACTTTTTTTTTAAAGATTTTATTTATTTATTCATGACAGACAGAGAAAGAGGCAGAGACACAGGCAGAGGGAGAGGGAGAGAAGCAGGCTCCACGCAGGGAGCCCGATGTGGGACTCCATCCTCAGTCTCCAGGATCACACCCCCTGCCAAAGGCGGCGCCAAACTGCTAGGCCATGGAGGCTGCCCTCAATCTCATACTTGATGCAGAAATTAACTCAAAATGGGTCCTAGATGTAAAATGTAAAATTATAAAACTTTAAAATATAATTATAGTAGATATGTTCTTGACTTGGAATTAGGGAGAGCTTCTTAGACTTGACATCAAAAGCACAGCCTGTAAAAGAAAGATTGTTAAATTGGACTTTATGAAAATGAAAAACCTTTACTTTGTGAAAGATACTAGGAGCATGCAAACAATAGGGGAAAATATTTTCAAATCACATATTCAACAAAACTCTCGAAACTCAATAATAGGAAAACCAAAAAAACAATTTAAAAAATGAGTAATTTGGGGGCACCTGGATGTCTTTATTGGTTAAACATCTGACCCTTGGGACGCCTGGGTGGCTCAGCGGTTGAGCATCTGCCTTTGGCTCAGGGCCTGATCCCCATCCCAGGATAGTGTCCCACATCCAGCTCCCTGCAGGGAGCCTGCTTCTCCCTCTATGTCTCTCTCTGTGTCTCTCATGAATAAATAAATAAAATCTTAAAAAAAAAATAAAAAAATAAAAAAATAAAAATAAAATCTTAAAAAAAAAAACACACATCTGACTCTTGATTTCAGCTCAAGTCATGATCTCGGGGTCTTGAGAGGGAGCTCTCTGTTAGGCTCCATGCTGGGTGTGGAGCCTTTCTGAAATTCTCTCTCTCTCTCTCTCCCTCTCTCTCTCTCTCTCTCCCTCTACCTCCTCCTCCTCCCCCCCCACCTGTGCTTGCATGCACTCTCTCTCTTTAAAAAAAAAAAAAAAAGGGGATCCCTGGGTGGCGCAGCGGTTTAGTGCCTGCCTTTGGCCCAGGGCGCGATCCTGGGGATGTGGGATCGAGTCCCATGTCGGGCTCCCGGTGCATGGAGCCTGCTTCTCCCTCTGCCTGTGTCTCTGCCTCTGCCCCTCTCTCTCTCTCTGTGTGTGACTATCATAAATAAATAAAAAATTAAAAAAAAAGTTTTTTAAAAAATGAGGAAACCATCTTGTTATAGTTGAGTTCTTTTTTTTTTTTTTTTTTATAGTTGAGTTCTTATCCTCAAAGCAAGGTACCTACCATGATAAGAAATAATGACCAATGCCTTTTGTTTGATTGTTTCTAATGCCTTTTTAAAACAGTGCTTCTGGGATGCCTGCCTGGCTCTGTCAGTGGAGCATGTGACTCTTGATCTCAGTGCTGAGTTTGAGCCCCACATTGGGTGTAGAGATTACTTAAAAATAAAACATTTTTAAAAATAAACAAAATAGGGATCCCTGGGTGGCGCAGTGGTTTAGCGCCTGCCTTTGGCCCAGGGCGCGATCCTGGAGACCCGGGATCGAATCCCACGTCAGGCTCCCGGTGCATGGAGCCTGCTTCTCCCTCTGCCTCTCTCTCTCTCTCTGTGACTATCATAAATAAGTAAAAATTAAAAAAAATAAAATAAATAAACAAAATATAGTGCTTCCTGGACAATTATATTAAGTGTGAGTAAAAATAATTTTAAAATTTAGTACTATTTTTCAGTATGGGATAAGTATAAGCTAAGCATTTTATTCACTTAAGTTTAATTCAAAGAATCAGCTCTTCCAGAAAACTTTCCTTGACCCTCACGTGTGATTTCAGTGTTCTTCGCCTGTGCTTTGGCAGGTTCCTATGCATATGTCTTTATCACAGTGCCTTCCTTATCTTACAGTATCAATCTGTCTGTCTCTTAATGGTAACTATATATAATGGCACTTTATTTCACTTATTCCTAAACCTTAGCATAGTAATGACATATAGTAACCACTCAGTGTGATTGTTGAACAAGATTTGTAAAGAACAGATAAAAATCATTGATAAGGGCAGCCCAGCTGGCTCAGTGGTTTAGCGCCACCTTTAGCCCCTGGCGTGATTCTGGGGAACTGAGATCGAGTCCCACATCAGGCTCCCTGCATGGGGCCTGCTTCTCCCTCTGTCTGTCTCTGCCTCTCTCTCTCTCTCTGTGTCTCTCATGAATAAATTTTTAAAAATTATTGATAAAACAATTAAATGGCAACAAAAACAATAAAAAAACTGAAATACTATGATGTTTTTAGAATGGCACTTGACACATAGTAAATACTCAACAAATGTTAGTTCATTCATTTAATAAATATTAGTTAGATATCTGCTATATGTGAAGCATTGTTACAGGTGATATTACAAGTTATAAGCATTTTAGGTATAGCTGGTAGAGCATTGAACAGCATAGACCAGAATTCCTGCCCTCACGAACTAACATTTTATTTTATTATTTTTTAAAAAATTTTAAAAGATTTTATTTATTTATTCATGAGAGACACAGAGGCAGAGACACAGGCAGAGGGAGAAGCAGGCTCCCCTCAGGGAGCCCCATGCGGGACTCAATCCCGGACCCCAGGATCATGTTCTGAGCCGAAGGCAGACGCTCAACCACTGAGCCACCCAGGAATCCCCATTTTATTTTACTTTTAAAGTAGGCTCTACTAATGGGCAGCCCGGGTGGCTCAGCCGTTTAGTGCCGCCTTCAGCCGGGGGCCTGATCCTGGAGACCTAGGATTGAGTCCCGCCTCGGGCTCCCTGCATGGAGCCTGCTTCTCCCTCTGCCTGTGTCTCTGCCTCTGTGTCTCTCATGAATAAATAAATAAAATTTAAAAAAAAAAAATAGTAGGCTCTACTACCAGCATTCAGCCTAACATGGGGCTTGAACTCATAATCCTGAGATTGATAACTGAGCTTAGATCAAGGGTCAGATGCTTAATGGACTGAGATACCCAGGCATCCATAGCTTACATTTTAATTTACCAGACTGGATTTGTAGGAAGAAACTAAACACATAAAAAGATGGTCAACAGGGGCGCCTGGGTGGCTCAGTTGGTTAAGCATCTGCCTTTGGCTCAGGTTGTGATCCTGGGGTCCCATGTCTGGTTCCCTGCTCAGTGGGGAGCCTGCTTCTCCCTCACCCTCTGCCTGAGGCTTCCCCTGCTTGTGCTCTCTCTCTCTGTCAAATTAATAAGTAAATAAAATATATTTTTTTTAAGAAAAGATGGTCAACATCATTTTTATCATTAAGAAAAAGCTAATTAGGGGATCCCTGGGTGGCTCAGCCGTTTAGTGCCTGACATTGGCTCAGGGGCTGATCCTGGAGACCCGGGATCAAGTCCCACATCAGGCTCCCTGCATGGAGCCTGCTTCTCCCTCTGCCTGTGTCTCTGCCTCTGTGTGTGTGTGTGTGTGTCTCTCATGAATAAATAAATAAAGTCGTTAAAAAAAAAAGCTAATTAAAGCCAATGATGAGATATTATTACACACCTATTAAGAATGGGGGGGGGAACCAATAACAACAAAACCCCAACTCTCAATCATTGCTGTTAGAAGTATAAATGGTACTCAGGAAAACAATTTATCTCTTTCTCATAAAGTTAAACACATACTTACCATTTGACCCAGTTATCCCCCTCCTCAATATTTACCTTAGAGAAGTGAATTTTATGTTTACCCAAAAACCTGTACAGGAATGTTTATATCAGCTTTATTCGTACTCATTGCCACGCAGTGAAGACAATTCAAAAGTCCTTCAATGGGTATATAAACTGTGTACCTTCATACATTTTAGCATTAAAGTACTATTTAGCAATATATACTATTGCTAGTCTACTATAAATACTATTTAGCAATAAAAAGGAAGTATTATTATAATTAGCAACATGAATGAATCTCAAGGACATTATATGAAGTTAAAGAAGTTAGTCTCAAAAGATTATATAGTGTGTGATTCCATTTATATGACATTTGGGAAAAAGGCTAAGTAAGGAGTGATGGAGAACAGTTCAGTGGTTGCCAGGCATTAGGGATGGCGGGGGGGAGTGTGACTCTCAAGAGATAGCATGGGAGATTGTGGGGCAGATGATAGAACTATCTGTATCCTGACTGTCATAATGTTTATACACAGAACTATACACACACAAGAAGTCAATTTTACTATATGTTAACTTAAGAAAAGAAAGCCTACACCTAGTTAGGAACCTCATAGTGTTTGTTTGCTTGTTTATTTACTTATTTATTTTAAATAGGCTCCTTGCCCAGCCTGGAGCTCAATGTGAGGAGCCAATCTTCCCAACCTTGAGATCAAGACCTGAGCTGAAACCAAGAGTCAGACACTTACCCAACTGAGCTACCCAGGCACCCTTTAGTCTTTTAAAAAAGATTTCTAATGAGTATATGTTACTTTTATAAACTAATAACTTAAATAAATTTTAAGAACTCAAGTCAAGGGGCAGTCCCGGTGGCTCAAAGGTAGAGCACCGCTTTCAGCCCAGGGTGTGATCCTGGAGACCCAGGATCCAGTCCCACCTCAGGCTCCCTGCATGGAGCCTGCTCCTCACTCTCCCTGTGTCTCTGCCTCTCTCTCTCTCTCTCTCTCTCTGTGTCTTTCATGAATAAATAAATAAAATCTTTTAAAAAAAAAAAAAGAACTCAAGTCAATTGCTAACTACAATATCTTCCACACAGAAATTTTTTTTGGAGTGTGCTTTATTTGTAGACAAGAATGGGCTTAGTTACTCTAGGTATGATCCCAAGTGATTGTAATTGAGTGCTTCTAAAGGGATTTCAAATAGTGAGTTCCCTGAAAAAAATTTAGTGTAAACAATTTGGCAGTTCCTCAAAAAGTTAAACATAGAATTACCATGTGACCCAGCATCCCTACTTCTACATATATACCCAAAAGAATTGAAAACAGGTATTCAAATGCATACATGCACACTCATGCTTATAACAGTACTCTTCCCAATTCCCAAAAGGTAAAAACACCCCAAATGTCCATCAACTGATGAATGGATAAACAAAATGTTATAAATCCATACAACAGAATTTTATCCAGCTATAAAAAGGAACGTAGTACTGACATGTGTTATAACACAGATGAGCCTCAAAAACATTATGCTAAGTGAAAGAACCAGGCAGAAAAGGTCACATATTGTATGATTCCATTTATGTGAAATAGCCACAATAGATAAATCTAGAGACAGAAGGCAGATTAGTGGTTGCCAGGGGCTAGGGGGAGGAGAGAATAGGGACTTACTACATAATGGGTAGGGGGTTTCCCCTTGGGGTGATAAGAATGTTTTGCAACTGTATAGAGGTGATGGTTATACAACATTGTGAATGTATTAAACATCACTGAATTGTACACTTTAAAATTATTAATTTTATATTCTATGACTTTCGTCTCAATTTTGAAAAAAGATGAGGAGTGTCCCTATAATCTCATTTGTGTTTGTAGCAAAATTTTTGTTTTTCATGGAAATTGTAATGGCTAAATTAAATTTAGCCCATTTCTGGATAGTTAGGAACTCAGTGGAATCCAAATCAATCAGTGATATGTACTTTTTTGAACGTGATCTGTATAGTAGAAAACGTTCAGAGGAATTGAATAGTTGTAAGTGATACAAATCAGCATAATGAACTCCCTTTGTATGAGCTTTCCAATGCTCATATGTAAAAGGTATCTACAAAATTTAATTATACCAAAATCTTCCTTGGGACTAGATTTTATTCAGCTGCTTTTCCCTAGTGGCCCTGGCAACTCGTGTGATGCTGTGTCTGTCAAAGGCCCTTTCTGTTGTGATGTTGGTCTAAGGATGGGAAGAAAGGAAAGAGTAAAGGGGAGTGTAGGGCAGGGGGTGGTCTGTAAAATTTGACTTTGGGGCCTGGATTATTCCTCAAAGTTTAGAAATCTCAGATTTGTCTTTTCATTGATAATGGTTCCTGCAACCGCTCAAGCCTCTTTCTTTTCTTTTCTTTTCTTTTCTTTTCTTTTCTTTTCTTTTCTTTTCTTTTCTTTTCTTTTCTTCTTTTCTTTCTTTCTTTCTTTTTTAAAGATTTTATTTATTTTTTCATGAGAGACACAGAGAGAAGCAGAGACATAGGCAGAGGAAGAACCGGGCTCCCCACAGGGAGTCCAATGCAGGACTTGATCCCAGGACCAGGATTGTGCCCTGAGGCAAAGGCAGAGGCTCAACCACTGAGCCACCCAGGCATCCCTCAAGCCTCTTTTCTTTCTTTCTTTCTTTCCTTCTTTCTTCCTTCCTTCCTTCCTTCCTTCCTTCCTTCCTTCCTTCCTTCCTTCCTTCTTTCTTTCTTTCTTTCTTTCTTTCTTTCTTTCTTTCTTTCTTTCTTTTAAAATTTGTTTATTCATGAGAGACACAGAGACAGAGGCAGAGACATAGGTAGAGAGAGAAGCAGGTCGTGGGACTCAATCCCAGGTCTCTAGGATCACGCCCTGGGCCAAAGCCAGGCACCAAATCGCTGAGCTACCCAGGAGTCCCTCAAGCCTTTTTTCTTAAAAATTCTTAAATCATCTTGTTTTACTTTTGTAAGTGTGTAAAAACCTGTGCATAATGCATACCAAATGACTATCCTTTAAAAAGCATCACAATTTGGGGCTCAGTATGTTAAGCACCCAACTCTAGATTTTGGCTCGGGTCATGATCTCAGGTCATGGGATCGATGCCGTGTGGAACCCCTCATCCTTTTGGGCTCTGCACTCAGGTCAGTGAGGAATCTTTTTGGGATTCTCTCCCTCTCTTTCTCCCCTCTCCCACTTGTGCTGTGCCTTCTCTGTTTCTCTCTCTCATAAATAAATAAATCTTTTTTATTAAAGATTGTATTTATTTATTCATGGAAGACACACACAGAGAGAGGCAGAGATATAGGCAGAGGGAGAAGCAGGCTCCATGCAGGGAACCCGATGCGGAACTCGGTCCCGGGCTTCAGGATCACACCCTGGGCAGAAGGCAGGTACTCAACCGCTGAGCCACCCAGGTGTCCTTTGTAAATAAGTAAATCTTTTTTTTTTTTTTTTTTTTTTTGTAAATAAGTAAATCTTAAAGAAAATCATCACAGTTTAAAGTCCTTTACTGAAATTCATTGTTTGTGATATTTCCATTTTGTTTATTCTTAACCCTGATCCTGAAGATTTCAGGAAAAGTCCTGAGCTGGATATTCTCTGCCTTTTCCAGACTTACTCTTAGCTTTTTCTATGGTACCCCATGCCCTGGCAGGCTAACATCCACTCATTTCATCAGCGGCCTCCCAGATCCTCTGATTTCCTGTAGGGTTCAACCAATGGGAGGCACTTGCAAGAGACCAGAGGGGAGGAACAGATAGAAATAGGGTATCCATTCACCTGCCTCCCTGTCTATAGGTTATGGGTTGACTAAGACTGTTCTACTAAAGGCTACTGCTTCTATTTATGACCTTCCCATAGAGTTACAGCCACAGCCCAAACTTCAGTAACAATACTTTCTCCATGCCAGATATTTCTCTTTTTTGTTTTTTCTGTCTTAGTGATGGTTAAAGGCTCTATATTGCTTTAATCCTCTGGTACCATCTCTTGCTATTTTCCCTTAACCCTGCACACAGGACTGGCTACATGATTTGTAAGGTCCAGTGCAAAATGAAAATGTAGTACACTTCGTTAA
This sequence comes from Canis aureus, assembly GCF_053574225.1. NCBI lineage: Eukaryota > Metazoa > Chordata > Mammalia > Carnivora > Canidae > Canis > Canis aureus. The sequence continues at coordinate 61,561,683 of NC_135617.1, forward strand.
AAAATTACTAGGAATTACTAGATGGTAACCATAACGCATTAACTAAGTGCAGGACCCTTTTAGTGCAGGGTCTTGTGTGATCACACAGGTCGCACATCTACGAAGTCTGCCCTGGCTGCATATGATTACAGATAGTACTTACCTTAAATGCTCTTCAGTTACTTGTTAAAGTGTGCTACCTGTTCTGGGCCAGGATCCTTTCTAACTCAAGGTCTCAGGGGTCCTTTCCCCCACTTAAAAAAATTGTGGTTCCATTAAGAGTTCTGGGAAAGTAGCCTTTATCTACACTTAACATTTAAATTGCACAGTGGTGCAATTGAAAACTTTTTAATAGATTTGCATCTTCACTAGGAAATTAAGTTAATCTCTCCCTCGCCCTCATAGTTAACATAAGTCACTCATTCGGGAGCCATGGTGAGCCACCACAGCTCTTGAGCACCACCCACCATATGCTAATACAATAGCTGAAATGTGTGATTCCCAAACATGCCTTCTCGACAGGGGCAGGAATTTTTAGCAGTGATTTCAACCAATTAGTTCCTTTTTTTTTTTTTTTTTTAAATTGGACACCAAATCTACTAAATATCCTAGCTTCCCCTCCCCCCCACCCCTTGGAAATATGACTTAAACTGAGGACCTTCTCATAGCCTGGAACGTATTTTCTCTCTCTGGCTAGAAACTTGCCTGAGATAGCAATCTCTTTGTATTACTACACAAATACCAGTTAACCCTCCTGTCTTGAGTAAGGTCTGCTCTGTCAACACCATCCTTAACAGACTTGGCAGTTGAGGTGGTTTATGCTATCCTACTGGTTTTAAAGTGGGAGCCCCATAAGCCCTTCTGTGCCATGATTTTTTGCTTTCATTGCTTTGGTTGTTACAGATTTAAGAAGGAGAAAGAAACAAGAGCCACCACCATATGGTTTCATTGCTTTAACTTGCCTTCATCACTGAGCCTCCTTCAACAACTGCATTAGTTACATCCTTACATCCCTACATCCCTAAAGTTACCATCCATCCCTAAAGCACATGCTCCGCTTCTTCCATGGTCACTTGACTTGATCCTGTTGTCTGTCAGAGCCTTCACTCTGCAGCCTCAGATAGAACAAGAAGCAAGGTGGTATGTGATTTCCTCTATTTCTCCATTCTTCTAATTTTTCCAGCTTTTAGGGAGTTCTGAAGAGCTACCTTTGATATAAAAGAATGTATTATACAGAAGGGGTTCCATTCTTTAAAGAATTACCAAATATATTGTTTTATCTTTTCTCTGAAATGCAAATCTTCTCTCAAAGAAGACAAACTTTTATTTCAAAATGGGGTCATTTGTAAAAATAATTCCAGCTGTTTGAACCCAGAGCACACAGACACAAATGACTTCTAGAACAATAAACAAACTCATTGGGCCTAAGACATTTTATTTGGTTATGAGCTGGATACATTTCCAATTCTATTCAGCTCTGATCTGTTCTTGACATAGGCAATTTTTTTTTTATTTTTAAAGATTTTATTTATTCATGAGAGACACAGAGAAAGAGACAGGCAGGGATATAGGCAGAGGGAGAAGCAGGCTCCACGCAGGGAGCCCGACGTGGGACTCGATCCCAGGTCTCCAGGATCATGCCCTGGGCTGAAGGCGGCGCTAAACCACTGAGCCACCCGGGCTGCCCGAGATAGGCAAATTAATCAGAGTGGCCTCAGAAATGATCCTTTTCTTGCGGAAGGCCAACAGCATTCCTTAGACTCCCGCCTGGACAGTGGCAGAGGTGGGAGAGGTCTTGCATCTAAACTCCAAATGAGGGAACACAGAGCCCTCTGCACTGGGTAACAGCCCTGCTAAGCACAGAGTTGAGAATTTTGCCTGGTGCATCTGACTGATTCCTTCATTCGATTCTGAAGTGGCTCTGTGCAGCTGTACATTTTAGGAGAAAATCTACCAATTTAAACTTGCCTGTGCCTCTGTTACCCATTCTTCCTGCCATTTACCTACCTGTACATTGTCCTCTGTATGGTTGAATGGGTCCTTAACAACTACCTTTTTTACCTTTACCTTGCTTTCTGCGGTATTCATTCTTTCCCATCTTCCTACCCCATCATCGGCTTACCTGCCAAAGGCAGGTAAGACATGTCCTGAATGTCTCCCAGTAACAATACTGCCATTTTTTGCATGTACCATGCTATAAGCTAGTACTGTATTTCAACAATTTAGAAAATTTTAGGATTATTAACAATTTATAGTAATTGAATGTCTGATCATTTTAAATTTTAATGTTTTAGAATATAATTATTTTACTTCTAAATTTCTTTCAAATTGATTTGAAATATTTCAAGCATTCAAGAAGTGGGGAAAACAGCGTAAGAGTTTCGACAATTATCCACATTTTGCTAATCTTATTTATCTCCTGTTTTGGGGAGAAGGGAACTGGAGTGTTTGAAAATAAGTCCTAGACAGACTTTCACCCCAAATCCTTCATTACACATCTCTAATAGATAAAAACTGAAGAAAAAATATAACCACAATGCCATTATCACATCTATAATATCTATACCTCTCACATATCTATATCTCTATATATATCACATCTATATCACCTTAATAATCTCTTAACATTTACATCAAGTCCACACTTTATTTCCCTGTCTCAACAATGTCTTTTTAACAATTGGTTTATTCAAATTAGAACTACACAAGATCTAAACACTGCATTTGGTTTGCTAGGCATTTTAAAAGCCATTATTTATGTGCATCTGATCTTCATACTAACCCAAAATGTATATTCCTGGTTCATAGGCAGGCGAATGGGGGGTTCAGAGAGCTTAAGAAACCTCCTCGGGCAGCCCCCGTGGCTCAGCGGTTTAGCGCCGCCTTCAGCCCAGGGTGAGATTCTGGGGTCCCAGGATCGAGTCCCGTGTCCCTGCATGGAGCCTGCTTCTCCCTCTGCCTGTGTCTCTGCCTCTCTCTGTCTCTGTGTCTCTCATGAATAAATAAATAAAAATCTAAAAAAAAAAAAAAAAAAAAAAAACCAAAAACCAAAAACCCTCCTCAAGGTCTCATTGCTGGCAGAGCCAGAGGCAAAATTTGAATTGAGATCAGACGAAGTCCAAAGACTCCATTCTACTCCTTCCCTTTCAGGCTACCAGATTTTTTCCTGTGTTGCAGAGAGGCAAGAGGACTACCGGTTAGGAGAGAGGGTTTGGACTCAGGTTGGCTTGCAAGTTGGTGCAAGCAATGTAATATGATCCTCCACTTCTGTCTGCATCTGTAAAGTGGTTTGGGGCCGATTAAATAGGATTATGCATGTCTAGTACTTAGCACAGCACTTGGCACATAGAAAGCACTCAATAAACCTTAGTGATTATTATTAGTGTGGAGGAGGAGAAAGAAACATAAAGGGTTTGCTTTTGTTGGTAGCTCAGGAAACAGTGGTTCATCCCTAGTAATACAACCTGAAGGGGGTGGGTAGGGTAGGAGTGGGGTAGTGATTCTGCCTGGATTGGAGAAGGGAGCCTGGACTTAAAGGTTTAAATAGGCATCCAAGTACTCTGAAGGCCTCAGCTGGAAAACAGATAAACATGCCTTCTGAAGGCTAACCTTGGTTGCCTCCATAGAAGGAAAATCAGTGGGTGTCAGACAGGGTGGGAGGGAGACTTCTCAATATTTATTTGAATCCAGAACCATGTGAATGCATTTTTTAAAAAACCTCTTATCATGGGGGCAAGCGCTGAGAATGGGACTACCAGGATCTGATGATGGTAAAAATAATCCCCTTACATTTTTTGCAGCCCTAGGAAGGCTTAGGTCATACAAGGTAGGTTTTGCACCAGGATTAGGAGTATTTCAGCCTGACTCTTTTAATTGTTTTGGTAATTAATTAATTAATTAATTTGAAAGGGAGTGCTTGAGAAACAGAGGGAGAGCAAGCTTTTGAGAGAGGACATGAATGGGAGAAAAGCAGAGAGAAACAGACTCCCCACTGAGCAGGGAGCTGGACCTGGGGCTCCATGACAGGCCCAGGGATTACAACCTGAGCGGAAGGCAGATGCTCAACCAAATGAGCCACCTAGGAGCCCTGAGCCTGACACTAATTTCAAAGATCCAAGGTGATATTTCAATGTCAGGTGTCCTCTCTCTGACACTCATTCTCAGAGTCTCGATAACCACAGCTCACGGATTTGGGATTATCCACCCCATGGACAGTATTCAAACACACGCACTATTGAGGGTTGAATCTATTGGCTAAATAATGTCTTCGTATATTATCTGTGCATTTATCAGGGCTTTCAAGTTCTTTGGGCCACAGATCACTTTGATGGTTAAATCAGCATAGACTCTGGGGACATGATTTTTGAGGGTCCTTGGGAAGGGACGGGGCACCTAACCCCACTCACAAGTAATCCAGAATTTGTGTAGACCCTGTTCTAAGGCCCTGACATATATGAACTCATTTAAACCTCACAACACAACACTGTAGATACCATTATTTCAATTTTACAGGCAAGAAACTGAACCAAGTTAAGTCAAGTAAGTCATTCAAGGTCAGAGCTTGATGGACTAACCAGTAGGAAATACTACCTCTCTGTTGGTAGTGGTCCAAAGCATGCAGGGGTTCTTTGAAGGTGACTCAAGCGTGGTTGGTTGTGTAGGAGCACTACCACAGTCTGAATCCCAAACCTTCCCTTTTCTGGTTTAGGAGCAGGAAAGAGAGTGTGAATTTTTGCATTGACCCTGAGCAATTTACTTTCTCTTCCCTTCAGGCTCCTTATCTATCTGCTCCGGGAAGGAGTTTCAGATAGAAAGACCTCTCCTTGCCTTCCCTGTGTGGGTGTGTGCTGGGTGTGAGAGGTGGAGGTGCCCTGCTTCTTCCAGGTCTCCGGGGCGTAACTGAGTGTTTGGAGGTTCTTTCCTCACCAACTCCCTCCCAGGAGGTCAGGCCCCAGGCAGTGACAGAGCTAGAGCTCAGCTATTCTTCCCCGCCTAGGAAAAGGGCGGTCAGTGGGGTCAGCTCTGGCTGCAGCTGCGCTGGAGGGAGAGGGAGGGTCTTTCTCCCCCGAGGGTGTTAGAGATGAGACTGTAACACGCAGGAAGGCTTCTTGGAGGTAGCAGTGGAGTCGAATCCCAAAGGTCTAGCAGGAGTCGGTAATAAGAGGTGGAGGGGTAAGGGGTAGAGCTCCCCTCTCCGCCCCCCCCCCCCCCCGCCCCATGCCGAACAAAGAGGCACCACCCGGCTTACAGTACAGGAGGGGAGGAGCTGGGAGAGTGGGGAGGTCCGTAGAGGCGAAATCACGCAAGGGCTTCCGAGCCTGCCTTTATTCTAAGAGCAACTGGGAGGGTTTGGCAGGAGCGCAGATGAAGAGTTTTAGAGACTCCTCTGGCCTCTGGGGAAGAATGGGTGGGAGGGGGCAGGAGGCTTATCACACGCAGCGGTCCGGTAGAAGGAGACCGAGGACCGAAGAAAGCGGGGGGCGGGGGGAGGGGCGGCCGAGCATCTGAAGCCTTTCTCGGTCCCCGCGACACTGTGCGCTGTCCCTCAGCTTTCTTTGCTTTTATGGAAGGACCTCAAAAAGGGCTGGGCACCGGCCAAACGCTCACTGAGCGAAACGGCCCAGAGCCCCCTCTTGTTTCGGGGGCCCCCTGGCTCAGGCGCCCCGGAATCGGTAGGGTGAGGCGGGAGAACTTAACACTGCCGAAACCGTTACCCCTCAAAAGACACCAACCTCGGCCGCTCCTGGCAGCAGCCTCCTCCGCCCATGACCTCATGCTTTAAGCTCCCATATAGCCTTCCCCCGCCCTGTCCCCACCCAGCGCCCGAGTGGGGGTGGGGGTGGGGGACAGCGGTGAAGGTGTGGGGAGGGGAGCACCTCGTTGGTCTCGCGCCAGAGCTGGGGGAAGGGACGAAACGACCTCCCCCACGCTGGGGAAAAGGAGAAAAAAAAAAAAAAAAAAAAAAAGCATGGTTTAACTTTCCCTTGAGCTGCAACTACTCGCTGTCCGGCGGCCCCCTCGTGAGCGAGGTGCCCCGGGCCGGCTCGAGGTGGTCGGTGCGGCCGGGCCGCTTTGGCTCCCATTCCCCGCGGCCGGGAGAGACGCCGGCGAAGGCCGCGGCCCCGCGCTGCAAGGAAGGGCGGCCGCGCCTCCGCGGGGCCCCGGGGCCCGTCCGGCCCTCGCCCCCCGCCCGGCGCCGCCGAGGTTTGAACCCTCGGCTCGCCTTTCAGCCCGCGCCCTGCCCCCTGCTCGCAGCTGCTCTCGGTTTGGGTGCAGCGGTTTCCCCCGCAGAGGAGGAGGAGGAGACAGCGCGAGGAGCGACTCCGGGCTCGGGTTTCCGCACCAATGCCGCGCAGCCCCGGGCGGCCCCCGGCGGCCGTCCCTCCTCCCCGGCACCACGTTCCACAGTCATGGCGCGCGAGGAGGGGCGAGCGCGCGCCGCCGCGGCACCCGCGCCCCCTCCCCGCCCTCCCCTCTCGGCCCGGCTCCTCTCCTAGGCAACCTCCCTCCCCGGCCTGCAGCGCCGCGGAGATGGAGCCCCCTCCCCAGAGAGCTGCGTTCGCTGCGCCGTCTGCAGCGCCCCCTCCCCGCCCCCATCGGGGCGGAGGGATGGAGCCGCGCGCTTCGCGAGCCTCCAGCCCCTTCCCGGGAGCCCCAGCCCCTCTCCCAGCCCCGCCGAGCCCGGGTGCGGAGGGGGGAGGCGCAGGCCGCCTCTCCGCACTCCACCGAGACCTTGGCGTCTTTGCAACCCCTTAGCAAAATAAATAAAGCCCCCCAACCCCAGTCGTTAAATTGCAAAGCTCGTTACAATAACCGGGACGGCTACGCAGGAAGCAATCCTGCACTGGTCCGGGTCTAAGGCGGCAGCTTCCCGGCCACGCCGCCGTCTCCCGGGCCTCGATTTTCCGGTCACGCCGGAGAGTCCGCCACACCCCGGGGGCTGACAGGTCCCCCGCGGGGCCGCCACTCGGTCCGCGTCCCCCGCCCCGTCCTCGTCCAGAGTCTCGCCAAGCCTACAAAAGGTGCGACCTCACGCACAAGCAGAGCACACAAATAAGGTCGGCAGCGCATCGCCGGGGAGGCGGCGAACAATGCGCCAGGCTGCCCGCGCCCGCCTGAGCGCGGCGCCCGGGGGGACAGGGGGCGCGGGTGGGGGCCGGGGCGGAGGACCCGGCGGCCGCGGCGCTGGACACCTTACTTCCTGCTTCCCCGCCCGCGGCCAGACCCAGCTCTGCGGAGGGATATCTCTCCCCTCCTCTGTCCCTCTCTCCCTTCCCCCGCCCTCCCCCCCTTTTTGCTTCTGCTCCCCCCCCCACCCCGCCTTTCTCCTTTTGCAAGAAAATAATTTGACAGTCGATTTGCTGACAGGGGAGGAATTTGCATCCTGGATTTAAAAAAAAAAGGCCGAGAGGAGCTTGGGAACGGTTGCTAGGGGTGGGTAATGGGTGAAAAAAGGGGGGCGCCGGGGAGCGGATAAGGAGGGTTAAGGGAGGGGGCGAGGGTGGGGAGCAATGCAAAAGGTAAGGCCAGGTTACCGCTGCTCGGCCCCGAGTGGGCTGCGGCCGGGGGAGGGGCGAGAGATACATATGTATTTCTGTCTCCCTAGCACACCCCCTTCCCTCTAAGCGATGGCTGAGAGGCGGTGCATGCAGATGGGGAGTAAGTTTCCTGAAGGGGAGGGTGGATGCACGCGCGCGGCCCCGCGCTGCAAATTTCCACCGGGGAGGGAGAGTGGCTGGATGCGGAGAGTTTGGAGTTGCTTGCCGCGGAGGGCAGGAAGGGGAGCAGGGCCGGGAAAGGGGGCTGGCGGGCGCTATAGCTGGGAGTAAGTTTCCAGGATCGGGAGAGCCTGCACGCTTGCACGCTAGTAAGTTTCTGGTTGGGGAGGGCGCGTGGGGAGGAGGAGAGGGAGGGGTGCATGTATATAGAAGGGGGGAGGGGGGAGCAGATTTCCTGCGGGGAGGCTGAATGCATATGGAGAGTAGATTTCCTGAAGGGAGGGTGGAGGCGTAGACGGACCGAGTAAGTTTCTTGCTGGGGTGGTGGCGGAGGTGGTGGGTTGGTGCTTTGGAAACCCGGAGCTTCCTCCCCGGGGTGGGGGAGCATGCTGTTGGGGGTGGGGTGGGGGCGGCGCAGGGCCCTGTTCCCTGCTGGGGAAGGGGCTTGCATCTGGGGAGTATGTTTCCTGGCGGAGCGATATTTGTTTACAGGCTGAGGGCAGTACAGTAAGTGAGTAGCGCTTCGTGAAGGCGGCTCTGACATAAATTAATATTGAAATTACTCCATCAGCTCTGCTCGCCCCCCAGCTCACCCCCCAAGCGGAGTCTGGTCTTGTCGGATTGCCCATGCACTTGTTGCAGAAACAGCCAAGGTAGGCAAGAAGCTTATTAAGTTTCATTAAAAAAAAAAAAAAAATTAGTTGGGGGATGCTCCGTGAGAAGACGGGGGAGGGGAAGGGGAAAGCCCCCCCCCCCCCCCCACTTCTTTACTTTCAGTCTGTTAGCAGGGCCTTCTTTCTGCTTCCCTTCTTCTCTTGTCCCTCTGCGGGCTGTCCAGCATCCCGGCAAAGGGGGGAGGGCTGAGATGGGCGCTATAATTGGCAGCCCCGGCTTAAACGATGGTGGTGTTGGGGTTTGCAATTGAAGGTTGTGATGTTATAAAGCCTTCATTCTTCCAGCCAAGAAACCGCAGAACCCTAGGGATGTGCCTTTTGGGTTTTTGACATGATGCATATATGTATGTATATGCGCCTGTAGGCTCCTTGGGGGCTGGATACTCCCCCAAGCTACAGTGGCCACCCAGATAAGAGAAATGTATAAGGGGGAGAGCCTGCCCCTTCACTCTCTAACTTCAGTTTGGTAGACTGGGAAGTTACTGCTGGTGGACTGAAGAAATAGATATTTAAGAATAACACAAAACCACCCATTCACTGGCGGAGGCCGAAAGCACCTGGCGGGCAGCCTCTGGCCAGCGCTGGGTTGGAGCATGTGCGCCTGCCATCCTTAGGTTAGAGAAAATGACTTCTGGTTCTTCCGTGTGCCTTCGGCTGGTCTGTTAGAGCCAGCTTTGTGGAAACTCTGCCCCAGACTAGACAGGGCTTTGGCAAGTGAAGTGTTGAGCGGGTTGCTAACAGCATGGCCTGGCCTGTCTTGTGAACTACATGGAGGTGATGCTTAGGAATGATGAAGCCAGGGGTGTCTGAAGAGTTGTTTTAAAAAAAAAAAAGCCTCCCAAAGGCCGGCTGGCTTCACTTTTTTAGCAGGCCATGGAGGAGAGCTTTAAGGAATGAGTTTTAAGTTGTCCCAGTTGGTACAACCTTCTGCATCATTTACCCTTTCAGGAAAGCAATCTGGTGATGGAAAATGTGGTTTTGATGCCCACTGTAAGAATAACAAGCAGCCCTCCACACTTAACCAGTTAACCAGCAGTCTTTGCTTCTCCTTGCCTCTCTTTTCCTGCTGGTTTCTGCACATGAGTTGGTAGGTTTTGACTGCCAGGTACCTTGATTATGCCGAGACTTTTAACTTTGCCAGGATAATTTTGGCACCAGGGACCCAAACCCGGACATGTTTAGTGGGGTCAGGGAGTAAATGCTAGGTGTGTGGTTAACTAAAGTTGGTTAAGCTTTGTGCAGTTCTGTAGACAGGCTCAACTCTAGCAGGGGAAAAAGTGGGTTTTAAAAAAAGATCTCCCTACATGTTACTGATGGACGGTGCTTCTCTTCTTTCCTCCCTGTCATCAGATTTCCAGATTGAGAATTTGATTTTTGGCAGCTTGAGAGTTGAGTTAGTTGGGAATTAAATATTACTGCCACTTATCAAATATTCCTAACTAGGCATTAGTTAAACAAATTTGCTATTATTTTTCCCTGCTGAGAATCTTAGTCAGGATGGTGTATATGCTGGGAGGGTAAACAAAATCTTTATGTGTGTTTATCCCAGGGTAGTAGGATTATTTACATGCCTACCCTTGAAGCCAAGAGCAGTCATTCAGTTTTTTTTTTCTTATATTTATGAGATTTATTTTATTGTCTTGCTTTGGCCATTAATCAAGTCACAGTAGCTTTTTTTTTTTTTTTCTCTTTTGCTGAGAATGTTCTTATGGTAATAAAGGTTTGAAGGCCCATGAATCATAATTCATTCTTTTAAAAATATTGTGGTGATTGTCAGGATTTGATTTATAGGAATTGATACCGGGAGTGACACACCTCTTCGGGCTCCGCCCTTTTAGGCATGTCCATTTTCGCCAAAGGATTGTTTAGAAGCCAGCTTGACATCTCAAAAAAAGAGCATTTCCCTTCTGCTTTATGGGCACTGAGAATATTAATTCTGCAGGTTCCATGGTGAACATGGGTCTTTTCACAGCTTGGTAAGCCGGCTTCCACATAGCAGGCATGTGTTAATATCACACAGCATTTATGCGAGCTTGCTGTGAAAACAGTTATTCTATGAACTGTGCGGAAAGAACTCAGTTTTGCCTCCTTTAACTCTCTTGGGCCTGTGGTTTTTGTTGAGGTAGGACCTTTCATTGTAAAAGATGGGACTGCTGCTTACATAATAAAATGCGTGGTCACAAAAACAAAGCTTATTTATAATTTTCTTTTCCTCCTTTGATAGTAGGTTGGTCATAATAATCAAAAACATTGATTTTTTTCAGTTTTTTTTTTTGAAAGTCTAGGGCTTCTCCATCAAGTTGATTAATCAGAAAGTGTTACGTTGGGTAGTTGGTCAATTTACAGCATTTGTAAAGTGACAAAGAACTTTTAAAGGTGATTTGATTCTCAAAGCAGGGAGAAAATGTTACTGAAAAGAAAAGTTGGGAGGATAGCCATTGCTGGGTTTTGGATTTTTTTTAATCTTAAAAATGCATATTTGATCTATGAGTTTCTTCCATCTCTGAAATTCTGTGACTTGGGTTTTGTGGAGAGAGGTCTCAAGAGGTCTCGACAGGCTCTTCCTGGGCCAACGGCCAAATTGCTTCATGGACTAGGACGAGTTGATTAACTTCTGTTTTTGTCTTCTCATGGAGAGAGCAGATTTGTACCTTGGCATTCCAAAAAGAACTCTTGAGTAGCCTGGTAATCTTGACTGTCAAATACAAGGAAATACTTAACGAAAGTCCACCACTGTCTTTTGGGGGGAAAAAATGGCATGGTTGTTTCCATTTATATGTGCCAGTAGTGTGTGAGGCACATAATCCCAGGAACCCAAAATAATTTCAGTTAATCTTGGAAGTATCCCCTCCAACCCAGCTGGCTTACCTGTCTAATTATGCGTGGTCAAGTCTAAGGTTAATCAAGCTGGAGCTGCTATTCCCCCCGGGCTCAGGAGGAGGTAATCCTGGGAAGGAGTGGGACACCAGAAAGCCAAATGTGTTACCTACTTTCTGTGGAGATTCCACTCTACCAGATATAGGTAGTTGGGATTTGGTCGTATGTTTGTGAGAGAGCTCATAAAAATGATGTCATGTTTCTGTCATTCCTGGGATATCCTTTATTTCACCATGGGCGTTTTTTTGGGGGGAAAGCTCTTGATGTTTGACTTTGAACATTGATATGAAAAGTGAAGGTCCACACAAGTGGCTCAGACCCCAGGCAGTACACATGGATGCTGGTGGTTTTGCTCTAAAAGCAGTTGAATTCAGCTCATTTTATTTATGACTTCATAAAACTGTGTGATTCAGGGAGAAGGGAGGATTAGAATCAGCTGGGATCTTGTGGATTAATAATATTTCTGAATTTGCATGTTGGAGGGGAACCAAAGAAATAAAGGGTAGAGTAAAACATAGTTGATTTTTTTTTCCTTGTGGGGAGAGGGAGACAGGAGTAGCTGGTGTCTATTTATTGGCATATGCTTGTCCACAAGGGTACTGTGGTATTTTAAGGAATAATAAAGTTCTGGTAACATAAGCTTTGATCCCATGGCTCTTCTAATAAATCTTTTTTTTCTGGGTTAAAAAGAATGCAGAGCAAAAAGACCTATGATATTTTCTAAGAATTTTTAAGTACTCATGGTTTCTGCTTGTAAGGTCTTTTGGTTAATTTGGGTTTTCTGAGCCAGAGGATGGTTTTTGTGTTTTCCTCATTGAAAAGGACAACAAGCTGGGGAGTGGGTGGGATATGCTGAGCTATTGGGGTGTTGATGCAACAACGCTAAGTAGTTTTTTTTGATAAAGAGGAAGGGGAGGGATCCCTGGGTGGTGTAGCGGTTTGGCGCCTGCCTTTGGCCCAGGGCGCGATCCTGGAGACCCGGGATCGAATCCCACGTCGGGCTCCCGGGACATGGAGCCTGCTTCTCCCTCTGCCTATGTCTCTGCCTCTCTCTCTCTCTCTCTCTCTGTGACTATCATAAATAAATAAAAATTAAAAAAAAAAAAAGAGGAAGGGGAAAAAGAACCAGTGTGCCTAAATGGCAGTGATAACTCTGGGCTCCTAGAGATGACGATTATTTTCATGCCATAACTGGATCTCCTATATCGATTGGTATATTTAGCAGCTACTTATTGAGGACCTATTATTCTAGGCGTTGTCTTAAGGCTCTGGGAATATGATGATAATTCAAACAGACACAGTCTCTGGCTTATGGTCCAGAGGGGTGCCAGACCTGTACAGAAATATATATTGCAAAATGTGATAAATGTTTTGATGAGACTGCAGGGAACAGTGACCTGGACTTACTTAGCTGAAGTAGCCTAAAAAGGTGTTCTAAGGTTTGGCAGACAGTACCAGGAGGAGGGGAGCCTGTATGCAAGGACTTTGACTTTGGGGGGATCTAAAAAGAGGAACTGGTGGATAAGGGGGATGAAGAGAGGGCAGTGTAAGGTGACTGTGCAGGACTCTGGAGGACTCTGAAAAGGTTGGGTTTCATTTGAAGTGTAGTGGGAAACCACTGAAAGTTTCCAGTGGGAAGTGACACTCCCAAATATTGATAATGGGTCTTGCAGTGGTGGAAAGGAGAGGAGCTGGTGAGGAGATGATGGAGTGGAAGGAGCAGGTGGGTGTGAGATGCACTTTGGAGGTAGATGGGGAGGGTCGCTGATGGGTTCGAAGGTGGCTGGGGAGAAAGAATCTAGGAGAGCTCTGAGGGTTGTGGCCTGAGCAGTGGGGGGCCTGGGTTGTGCTGTTTGCCCAGATGGGGAAGATTGAGAGAGGGAGGGGACAGAATCAAGCCATTTTCCTTTGGGCGCTAAATGCCTGGTAGAGTCAAGGTGGAGGTGGTCAGGTAGGCATCCTAACAGTGGTGTCCTGCACCAGAGGGGTGGCCACGCATGAGAGAAAAACGTGGGGCCATCCAGAAGACTGGATGAGATGCCCTAAGGAGCTTATACATAGAGAAAGAAAGGCTCTTTGTGTGTGTGTGTGTATGTATGTTGATGTGTTGTTGGGGATGGGTTGGTGGTTAAATGTTTCATGAGGTTGATGAGGCCAGAAGAGTCACCACTGGATTATTTGGTAAAATGGAAGCCATTGGGGACTTTCCAAAGAACAGCTTCAGTGGAATGCAATGGATAGGGTGGGGGCAAGATTGGAGGGGTTGGCAGGGGACTAGGAGGTGAGGGACTGGTCATAACTGGTCATAGCATGTATGGACAACTTTTTGGCAAAGTTTGATTGTGAAGGAATGGGAGCAGAGATCTGGAGCAGGAGCTGGGAGCATAATGGTAAGGGTTTTTTGGGTGCTGGTGTAGGCTTTGTGTACTGATGGGAAAGATCCTGGAGAGGGAGTGATTGATGAGAGCAATGGGTGGGGTTGGGTCAGCTGACTCAAGCCCTTGAGAAGGTTTCAGGAAGAATTGGCCTTTGCCTGGGGGTGTAGGGAGGAGGGGTGGGGTGGGGTGGGGAGGGCCTTCTGTCCTGGCCCAAACCTGAGAAGACAGGTGCAGAGGAGTGGAAGGTGAGGGATCTGTGCTCTGTCAGAGGGTGCTCCAGGCTGAGGCTGCACCCTCTTTGAGAAGGGATTTGGGCTCAGGACTTGGCACCAGCCAGAGACTTTCAAGGGTTAAGACTGCATCAGAAAATTGTACTGCATTTTTCTCAACATTTGCCTGCATTACTGAGCAGCACAGAGGCAAGAGCAGATTCTTTTGCTTGAGGAAGAGTCTTCCGTTAAAGTAATTTGGACCTCCCGTTAGATTTATTTGAAAACTATCATCGGAAAAAAACAGCTGTGATTTTCAGCCCCGTTCAAAAGTTGGTGGGCAGTGTCATGTTTTGAGCAAGAGGCTCCAAAAGAAAAAAACCCAACAAAACCCGAGGCCTCTCCTTCAGGCTACCTTTCAGGAAAATGTGCCACCGACTGCCAGCCTGGGTGGCCCTCACCCGTGGGGTCTGCATGGGAGGTGGGTGGCGGAGGAGGGAGTCTGAGGATCCGGGTTGGGGTCCAGTGCCCTGGGCGGCTGGCTCTGGACAAGGCGGCCTCCGCATCAGTAAAAAGAGGGTGATACCATCTGGCGCCTCTCCTCGTCGAGTTGTGAGGATGCCATCAGATAATGTACGGAAAGTGCTATGTAAACTGTAAGAGGCATCGTGCGCCGACAGCAGCGAGGTGAATTGATCTGCAGCCAGATCTCCTTTGCAGATAGAAAACCTGACAGCCGCCGGGACTCTTCCTGAATTTCCCAAAGCCTCTCCTTAGACCTCGGGCAGCAGCGAGCCCTGTCCCTCCTGCTCCCGCCTGGTAGCCACTTTCTCTTCAGGGAGGGGGCGGGTTTCAGGCTCTCTGTGCTCCTGTTAGCGAAAGTGCTCCCCCGTCGGAGGGCTGGCATCAGAACTGCTGGCAGGGACGTGCCCGGCTCCGTGGGCTCAGCCCCTCCATCCCGTACTCAGACTTGAGACCTGCCCACCCACAGCCGCAGGCGAACTCGGCTTCTGAGCTGGGTGCCGGGGAACCTTGAGCCTCCGCTGGAAACCGGACTGAGGTCTGAGGGTCCTAGGAGGGCTTCATTTGCATTCAGCTTTTGTTTTGCAAACGGAGACTGTTCCAGAAAGCGGAGTCTACCTAAAAACAGCCCTCGGCCCATTGGGGTACTGTGTGTGTGTATGCTGAAAGTCATTTTCAGTTTTCAACAAAAATACCTTGTGCTTTTCACTAATCAGACCTCTCGCTTCTGAGCCAGAGGGTAAGCCTTCATTTATTTATTTTTTTAGTTTTTGAACGAATTTTTATGATGGGAAAACTTTGAATGTCACAAAAGCAGACTAGTGTAATGAACTCCCTTGTCCCCGGTCACCTAGATTCTGCTGGTACCGAGATTTTGCTCACCTGTGGGTAATAGGGCTTCTTGTGTTTGTATAATAAATACAAGTTGTCAGTTTTGAGAGATCAGTGGAACTGATACCAGTTTGGTTTCATAAAGGAGAAAATAATCAACGAAAAATCAGAGAGAGAGGAAATGGATGCCATTGAAATAACCAGTGTTTATCTAGCTTTTTATTGGTCCAGAGCCTCTTTGGCATGTCTTATTTTATCTGACAACAGAAGCAACAACCATAGGAGGTTGATATTCTCATTTTACAGCCGAAGAAAGTGAGGCTCAAGATGTAGAATTGAAAAAAAAAAAAAAGTGATTAACCCAGAGTCACATGTCCAGCCAGCATCCAGAGCCCTGGTTTAATGCCAGAATTTGAATGGTCTCCAAACGTTGTATACCCTCAAATAGATAATGCTATGCAGTATTCAGTAAGAACATGGCACAGAATATATGCAGAGGATCATGGAAACCAAGAAGATACTCTGGGAACTTTGGGCTACTAACTCCCAGTGACCTTAGTTGGAAATACTCAGATGATTTAAGAATGTTTTGGGCATCCCAATTTTTAAAAACTTGCATTATCTGGCTCATTCTGGAGCCCACGGCTTTAAGGCTGCCTCGTAATTAAAGCCAAAACTTGACTTTAACAAATTGCATGGCTGTTCTCCATCAGCCTCCTACCCTTGGCCCTGTCCTTTTTGTGGGGCTCCTAAAGTGGAGGAACTGGGACAATCCATGGTGGTTTCTAGACAGCTTTGCCTTTGGTTTCCAGGTTTTGCCTTTGGACGTGCTGGGCCTTGAGCAGTTTCCTGCCTCTGAAAGCTTCCTGAGGGCCCCTGGGGGTCTTTGTCATAACAGGGATTGCTCTGAGGGCCTCTCCCCTCCTCTTGGGAAACCACCTCCAACCTACCTCCTTTGAAAGATGTTTTAAAAAGGAAAAGAAAAAAAAAAAACATTGAAGTTGATGCACAGGAGTTTTAATAGGGGTGTCATTTGAGTGCCCTCTGATGTCATCACAATGGGAGATACCAGACTCCCTTAAAATTCAACTCAAGGATACCAGTAATGAGGCTGATTCTCGAGTACTGGGGCTTGTTCACTTTTCTTTCTTAATTGGGTGAACACATGTGAGCTGAGGGGGTTTTCTGGGGAGCCACAGTAGGTGAGGACATTTAGAGGCCTCTCTTCTTTTGAAGAGTCTGAGCTTCTTTAGAAATTGGTATTGGAATTCAAACAATTTCACTGTGCATACACTCATTCCTTAACTCTTTCTTGAGGGCTCTGTGTGCCTGGTCGTGGGCCAGAGCTGTGGTGTGGGCTATGGGAATCCCTTGGGCTCCCACTGCCCATGGCTCCCGGGATGCTGTTGTCATACGGAACCACCAGTGTGTCTTGCACCCCTTGTACACTGTCCTGGGGAGGGCAGAACTGGGTCATCACTTGTTTTGAACCTGGCACCACTTACTGCAACATAAATGCTTATATATTTAAGAATCGACTGGGGTTTTTTGGTTTTTGTTTTCCCTCTAGTTCTACTGCCTCCTCCCCCTCCCCCCCCACCTTGGTTCTCATTGGAGGGAGAAATCCAGGCCTCTCTGCCATCAGGGTCAGCTCTTGCAGCCACTGAAGGGGACCAGGCTAGAGAATGTTTCTTTCCCCCTTGCCTCTCTCCTGGCCTGGCAGCCTTTAGCTGGGGTGGTTTAACTGAGCTCTCAAATTCAAGTGCAGCCCCATCCCCCATCCCTTGTAATAAGTGACATTTTGTTAAATCAGTTATTCGAGGCCTTATCTATATTTCTGTCTGTGCTGGCTTAGTCAAAATAGGAAAGAGAGTGAATATTAGATTTCTTTACCCCCCCCCCCCCTTTGAGCAACTCTACATTAAGATTTCCGATGGGGCGGGGGTGATGTGTCCTTGAAGAAGTAAATGCTGCGTGCAGAAAAAATGTGGAGGGCTCTGACTTGTAGCGAATGCTGTTTTTCAGCAGCTGTGATTTTTCCATTTTTCTTTTTCTTTCTGTTTTGATTAGTGGAACTCATTGTGCTCCGGGGTTGGGATTGCGTTGGGGGAGGGCGCGGAGGGAACAACATTTTACTGGGCGAGCCAGAGTTGGGGAGGAGGAAGGAGGGAAGGGATTTATTGAAAATATATGTCTACTTCTGCTATGATAAAGCGGCAGGCATGTAAAAATGCAACGGGGAAATCATTATTGTGGTAATGTAGGCAGAGCTCCGCTTTCTCATTAACAGAGCTTAGCTCACGTGGAGGAGGGGGCGGCCGGGCTGCTTTGAGAGTTGGGGTATTCAATAATAGCAGAAACTCAGGGGATTGTCTCCATCCCCCCTGCTCACCCCCTTCGGCTGCCTTCTCCTTTCTTTCTCCGATCAGTTTGTAACCTTTTTTAAAGCTGCTTGTCGGATTTCATGGTCTCCATTGTCACCCCTGCCACCCCAAAATGCTGGAAAGACTGTTTAATTTTTAAAGTTGGAGGGAATTAAAATAAATTTTCTCC